>NC_079213.1:105776946-106109446 GCF_029633865.1 Lampris incognitus
GACAAATAAAAACCTACTTGACTTGACTCGATTTCAATATCGCGCCCCTCCTACTACTGAAACTATTACTACTGTTACTACCACCACAACTACTAATACAAATAATAATAATAATATTGATAAAAATAACAATACCCACAGAGGCACACTTGTGCACTCACTTGAATACTCACGCTCATACATCCACATGTATAACTCTCTCCTCCCCCCTCTCTCTCACTCACACACACACGTGAAATTTTTTTTTCATACGCTACAACGCTGTTAGGTCAAATATTTTCTATAATAATTCTACTATATTATCTAACCAAGTTTGGTATTCCCTCACTTCCAGTTGTTCTGTTAAAGTTTTGGCAGTATTGTGTCTAATATCCATGACGATAAAGCAATTTACATCGTATTGAAATAAGACATTTATTTATTTTTATTTTTTATTTTATTACTTTATTGATCCCCGTGGGGAAACTCTTCCCCCCATCCTAGCTGTGTAGCTAGGAGCAGTGGACAGCCGCCGTGCAGCGCCCGGGGACCAACTCCAGCTCGTCTGGCCATGCCTCGGTCAGGGGCACAGCCAAGAGTACTAACCCTAACATGCATGTCTTACTGATGGTGGGGGAAACCAGAGCACCTGGAGAAAACCCACCGCAGACATGGAGAGAACATGCAAACTCCACACAGAAAGGACCTGGGATGACCTCCTAAGGTTGGACAACCCCGGGGTTCAAACCTAGGACCTTCTTGGTGTGAGGCAACAGCGCTAACCACTGCGCCACCGTGCCGCCCATGGCTCTCCATCAGTGTTCAGACTTTTCCCTTAGAAGGGTGGAAAGGGTGAGGTCTACTTTGTTTTTAAAGAAAAAATGCAAAAAGTACAATTATGTACACTATGCATAAACAACAACAACAACAACAACAGCAGCAGCATGTGTGCCACACATCAACAAAGCTCTCGAGTCTCATGAAAGCAGAGGAGAGAAATCCCTCGCTCACAGTGTGGTGTGACACGTAACGATAAAGCTCTCGATCAGCAGACTGGCCAAAAACTAAACACACCGCAGTAAAGCCACCGACTGTCCAGGACTCAGGTTACCCCCCCCCCCCATGCTTCAGGGATGGTTGTTCCCTCTTCAAATAGATGGCCTCTTTGACTCCCCCTTCAAACCAGTGTTCCTCCCTATCAAGGATGTGCTCATCCTCATCCTTGGAAGAGTGGCCGGTGGCCTGTAGATGGTGTAGACTGTGGAGTCCTGGTCTGACGTGTTAGCTCTCCTGTATTGTGCCATCCTCTTGGCCAGCATCTGTTTGGTTTCCCCGATGCACAAGTCACAGCAATCCTCCTGACACTTCACAGCGTACACTGTATTGCTCCGTTTGTGCCGGGGGACCCGATCCTTGGGGTGGACCAATTTCTGGCGCAGCGTGTTCTGGGGTTTGAAAGTGACTGAGCTGCGGCGTTTTGAAAATATGCATCTCAGCTGTTCCGACACTCCCGCCACCACGGGACCACCACTGGTTTTTGCTTAGACGGCTGTTGTTCTTCTCCTCTCTTCCATTGGCTGGTGGACTGTTTGGGCGTCTTCCTGGCTTTGCAGTCGAAGACACATTTTTCCATCTTGGATCCAAATGAGAATTTCAAACACTCTCCTAACTTCACTTTTCATTAAAATATATCGCTGCTCCTTTCACAGAGGATCTGCTTGGATTAAGCCACTGAGTCAAAGTTAAAATCTCCTCCAGTGAAGTAAAGGTCGGCCTTGTGGGGTAAAATGTAAGGGTCACATAGGAAATGTCAAAGTGCACAAATTCCAATGACCTTGTGAAACCTTCTTAGAGACGATAACCAAGGGGTCTATCTTTTTTTTGGACTCCTCCCCCCTTTTCCCCTCCCCAATTGTACTTGCCCAATTACTCCACTCTTCCGAGTTGTCCTGATCGCTGCTCCACCCCCTCTGCCGATCCGGGGAGGGCTGCAGACTACCACATGCCTCCTCCGATACATGTGGAGTCACCAGCTGCTTCTTTTCACCTGACAGTGAGGAGTTTCACCAGGGGGACATAGCACGCGGGAGGATCACGCTATTCCCCCCCGTTCCCCCCACCCCACCCAACAGGTGCCCCAACCGACCAGAGGAGGCGCTAGTGCAGCGACCAGGACACATACCCACATCCGGCTTCCCAGCCGCAGACACGGCCCAATTGTGTCTGTAGGGACGCCCGACCAAGCCAGAGGCAACACGGGGATTCGAACTGGTGTAGGTAGGCAACAGAATAGACCAAAACGCCACTCGGATGCCCCCTAGAGGTCATTTTTTAAAACAAATATCTCATCTACTCATATTTTCGTAATGTGTGTGTGTGTTAGTGTAGATAGCGGGACCGAAAACTAAAGCATTTATGATCCTAATTATTTTTGGAGGTGGTAGGTATTGTCTCAGAGAGTAAGGAAAAATCCCAGAAAATAAAAATTATGCATAATTATGCATAAAGATGCAAAATATGCATTTTTCTAAAAATGGCTAAAAAACCACTTTTCTCGGCATTTCAGTTGATTCTGAGCATCTTTGATTTTTTCATCCATATAAAAAAAAATTTCTGGGACTTGGAAATGTTTTGGCATTATGCAAAATGTGCATTTTTGCAAAAATGTACTTATGATCCTAATTTTTTTTGGAGGTGGTAGGTATTGTTCCAGAGAGGACCAGAAAAATAGCAGAAAATTAACATAATTATAACAATTATGCATAATTATGCAAAATATGCATTTTCTAAAAATGGCTAAAAACCACTTTTCTCGACATTTCAGATGATTCTGAGCATTTGGGGGGATGGAGTTGGAGTGTGGGGGGTGCAAACCACTTTTCTCGGCATTTCAGATGATTCTGAGCATTTGGGGGGAGGGAATTGGAGTGGGGGGGGGTTTAGGGGCAGGGGGAAGGCGGTTAGCTGGCAGGATGAAGAGGAGGGAGATTTAGACGGGTGGATAACCAAACCGCTACATTGTAGCGGGGTTCTTCCAGTTCTTTTAATAATTCTTCTTGATATTCAATTTGTTTATGTTGTTCTGTTCTTATTTATTGTTTTTTATGGCTTCATATAAGGAACTTAACATGGCCCTCGTGTAGGAAATGATCTTTATAAATTAAGTTTATAAGGAACTTAACATCGCCCTCGTGTAGGAAATGATCTTTATAAATAAAGTTTATCAGGAATTTAACATCGTCCTGTAGGGAATGATCTTTATAAATAAAGTTTATAAGGAACTTAACATCGCCCTCGTGTAGGAAATTATCTTTATAAATAAGGTTTATAAGGAACTTAACATCAAGGAACTTAACATTGTCCTCGTGTAGGAAATGATCTTTATAAATAAAGTTTATAAGGAACTTAACATCGCCCTCGTGTAGGAAATGATTGTTGTAAATAAAGTTTATAAGGAACTTAACACCGCCCTCGTGTAGGAAATTATCTTTATAAATAAAGTTTATAAGGAACTTAATATCGCCTTAGTTTAGGAAATGATCTTTATAAATAAAGTTTATAAGGAACTCAACATCAAGGAACTTAACATTGCCCTCGTGTAGGAAATGATCTTTATAAATAAAGTTTATAAGGAACTTAACATCGCCCTTGTGTAGGAAATGATCTTTATAAATAAAGTTTATCAGGAATTTAACATCGTCCTGTAGGAAATGATCTTTATAAATAAAGTTTATAAGGAACTTAACATCGCCCTTGTGTAGGAAATGATCTTTATAAATAAAGTTTATCAGGAATTTAACATCGTCCTGTAGGAAATGATCTTTATAAATAAAGTTTATAAGGAACTTAACATCGCCCTCGTGTAGGAAATGATCGTTGTAAATAAAGTTTATAAGGAACTTAACACCGCCCTCGTGTAGGAAATGATCTTTATAAATAAAGTTTATAAGGAACTTAACATCGCCTTCGTGTAGGAAATTATCTTTATAAATAAAGTTTATAAGGAACTTAACATCAAGGAACTTAACATCGCCCTCGTGTAGGAAATTATCTTTATCAATAAAGTTTATAAGGAACTTAACATCGCCCTCGTGTAGGAAATGATCTTTATAAATAAAGTTTATAAGGAACTGAATATCGCCCTCCTGTAGGAAATGATCTTTATAAATAAAGTTTATAAGGAACTTAACATCGTCCTTGTGTAGGAAATGATCTTTATAAATAAAGTTTATCAGGAACTAAACATCACCCTCGTTTAGGAAATTATCTTTATAAATAAAATTTATAAGGAAGTTAACATCGCCCTCGTGTAGGAAATGATCTTAATAAATAAAGTTTATAAGGAACTGAATATCGCCCTCCTGTAGGAAATTATCTTTATAAATAAAATTTATAAGGAACTTAACATCGCCCTCGTGTAGGAAATGATCTTTATAAATAAAGTTTATCAGGAACTTAACATCGTCCTGTAGGAAATGATCTTTATAAATAAAGTTTATAAGGAAGTTAACATCGCCCTCGTGTAGGAAATGATCTTCATAAATAAAGTTTATTAGGAACTTAACATCGCCCTCGTGTAGGAAATGCTCTTTCTAAATAAAGCTGCCCTGCCTCGTCCATACGGTTGTATAGTATATAGTCACTGTTTTTCTCAGGACGACAGTTTGATGCATTTGATGACCAACATATTTGGTAAACCCTTATTTTCTGACACAGATGTTCCCAAAATATTCATGTCGGTACCTACATGTGGAGGTGCTTTTTGGCCCGGGACCCATGAAATTTTTCATGCCGTAAAATAAGCCAAAATTATTCATGCATTACCTGTCAAAAAAAATGAGATAATTAGCAATCCTCTCTGTATTTTTCAGCAGCGCAGTAGTCCCCTTTTCACTTTTCAGTACTCGGTCATGGCCTACTAACAATCAAATTAATCAGACAAGGCATGTCGACATTTAAACATTATTCTAGTTATGTTTTGGGGTTTAGTTGCATCACTGCATTGTTAGCACTGACTCACAAAGTATGAAACTAAATATTTTCTTTCTTTTTTTAATTTGAATCCCGTCCCAAAACAGTGTATTTCTTGTGGACACCCCACGGTTGAGCTGGCCTCCTGCTACGACCCACTGGGGAAATGACCCAAACCACTGATCAGCGAGCAGCAATAATCAGCATCTCAGCGCAGGTTTTTAACACCTGGGCAAACGTGCAACTTTTCATTTCTCGGTTGAAAAAACACACAAAAAAACAACTCAAGTGGCCTCAAACGCCATCTTCTGGGAGTTTGACCTGCTTAGCGGATTTGAAAGGATCTGAGTGGGGAGCAGGCATGTGGGGGGTGCTGGCTGCAGCATAGACGACTCTGGTTATGTGTCAGCTCTGCCACCGTTAGGCCAGGGTCTGCCATGGGTCAGGGTCTGCCATGGGCCAGGGTCTGCCATCTGGACCGCCGCTCCATCTACATCCCTGCTTTTGATCTTTATATCGTTAGTCGTCTCGCTGAACATTCAGCAGACTGATATTATTTATTTATTTACCCCCCCCCCTTTTTTCCTCCCCAATTGTACCCGTTCAATTACCCCACTCTTCCGAGCCATCCAAGTCACTGATCCACCCCCTCTGCTGATCCGGGGAGGGCTGCAGACTACCACATGCCTCCTCCGATACATGGGGAGTCGCCAGCCACTTCCTTTCACCTGACAGTGAGGAGTTTCACCAGGGGGACGTAGCGCGTGGGAGGATCACGCTATTCCTTCCGGTTACCCCTCTCCCTGAACAGGCGCCCTGATTGACCAGAGGAGGCGCTAGTGCAGCGACCAGGACACACAACCACATCCGGCTTCCCACCCGCACACACGGCCAATTGTGTCTGTAGGGATGCCCGACCAAGCCGGAGGTAACACAGGGAATCAAACCGGCGATCTCCAAGTTGTTAGGCAACAGAATAGACCGCCACCCCACCTGGACACCAGCAGAGTGACTTTATACGTGTCTGGCCCGACTGACGGGTTTTATAACTGTCCAGCTGACATAAGTGGTGACCGGGCTTAACATCTGTGTGTCTGTCTAAACGAATGTGTGTGCGTGTGCGTGTTTGTGTTTTTTCCATCCGTCTGTTTGCTTTGTCGGCTTATATGCACATCTTTTTCTCTATTGGCAGCTTCCACACCGCTTTTCATCTGCAGTTAGACGGCCCGCTGGGTCAGTTGGCCTGTTTCAAAATCATAATAACATTATAATATAGAGCATCCCTCTCTCTCTCCCTGTCCATATCGGTGTCAATAGCCTTAATTAACTGCAACAAAAGTGCAATTCATATTTGTGCAGAAGTTCCCCGGAGGCCGGGTGCTACGCTGAGGAATGAAAGTGATGGTGGAGCAGTTCAATGAGAGGCAATGTGGGAGGTGGTGTGTGTGTGTGTGTGTGTGTGTGTGTGTGTGTGTGTGTGTGTGTGAGGGATTATCGCAGGAAAAACTATGATCACAGAGTTTTGCGTTTTTTTTATGTTGAGTTTTTATAATCACTTTGCTCCCGATGAGAGATTTCTGGTGGATACTGTGATTAATCACAGGCTTTGCAGAACCAAATACAGTAAATTAAACTACTGCCAGGAAAGTTTAGCCCCCCCGTCCTGAATTGGCTGGATATAATAAACCGTTAAGTAATAACAAAAAGCAGGACACTGCAAATCGATTTTAATTGATGACCAAATTAATTGTTTGGGGCAGTGGAGCAGTGGTGGTTTGTTTCGTGCCGTGACACAGTAGTCTGGGTGATTAGTGACTCCACTGCAATTAACACGGGAACAATAAACAGTAATCTTGGTACACCATCCTTATAGCCAATTAACAAGCTAGTTGTAGTGACAGGTCCCTGATTTAATAGCTGGTAAGAGAAAATGCCATTTACATCATAGAATGCACATATACTTATATACACATACTTATAATTATACGCACGTATACTTATACGCACATATACGCGGCGCCGTTCATCAATCACTTGAAGCCTGCAGACGTTCAGTGTGTCCTTGTCATGACAGAAGCAGCACTAATGTAGCCAATAAAGCTGCACTAAGGACAGAATATAGGGCGTCCGGGTAGCGTGGTGGTGGTCTATTCCGTTGCCTACCAACACGGGGATCACCAGTTCGAATCCCCGTGTTACCTCCGGCTTGGTCGGGTATCCCTACAGACACAATTGGCCGTGTCTGCGGGTGGGAAGCCGGATGTGGGTGTATGTCCTGGTCGCTGTACTAGCGCCTCCTCTGGTTGGTCGGGGTGCCTGTTCGGGGGGGAGGGGGAACTGGGGGGAATAGCGTGATCCTCCCACGCGCTACGTCCCCCTGGCGAAACTCCTCACTGTCAGGTGAAAAGAAGCGGCTGGCGACTCCACATGTATCGGAGGAGGCATGTGGGAGTCTGCAGCCCTCCCCGGATCAGCAGAGGAGGTGAAGCAGCGATCGGGACGGTTTGGAAGAGGGAAGAGTGGGGTAATTGGACCGGTACAATTGGGGAGAAAAAAAAAAGGGGGGGGGGGACAGAATATATTGGTATCCTTTGTTTTGGGGTGCAGCAAACCTCAACAAACAGACCTGGACTTTGAGAGATGATAAGCACACACACACACACACATACACACATACACCCACACACACACATTCACACCTAGGGACACTTTAGTACGGTTGATTCACCTGACCTACATGTCTGGACTGTGGGAGGAAACCGGAGCACCCGCAGGAAATCCCCGCGGACACGGGGAGAACATGCAAACTCCACACAGAGGACGACCCGGGACGACCCCCAAGGTTGGACTACCCCGGGGCTCGAACCCAGGACCTTCTTGCTGTGAGGCGACCACGCTAACCACTGCGCCATCGTGCCGCCCTTATTTACATTTAAGGATTTACATGATACCAAAAAAAAAAACCCTTAATAGATACAGCGTGTGTGTTTGTGTGTTTTCGCTCAGTGAATGAATGGAGACAGAATACAAGAAACAAACAAAACATTTTTTTTTTCAGAAATTTGACTCTTATTTTTCTCGCCTGTTGTTTTGTTTCAGATATAGTAAGGATCACCGTCTTAGCCCAAAATACTCATCTGGCAAAACCCCAAATTGGTGATTGCTGCTTCTGGGCTGTCTGTAAACTACACGGCCTTAATGGAGGTTATGCCTACAGATGGACTGGACTAAAATCACATTTGCAAGAAGTATAGTAAGTAATACAAGAGATCAGCCTACTGCGAACATTGCTTTCAGAACAATGGTACAATTTCACTCGAACAAACACCAGTGAAACCCTGGTGTGGTATCAGCCACTGTTTGTGTATCAGCGGTGTTTCTGTGGGAGTGAATGTGTATCTACAGCAAAGCAAAGCAGACAATGCCGCGCTGCAGAAGTCCTACAGGGCACCGAAAGATCGACAAAGAAGGGAAAAGATAAATAAACCAGCACCATCCATACACAATGCTCGGCCATGGACGACACCTGAGCTGAATTAAACGGAAACTGCTGCTCCAGTACACGCCTTCATCTCACTCCTCATCTTATTCCCCTTCACAGGCAAACACTGCATCAACAAAATACAAGAAAAACGAAATGTGTTGGTCGATTTTTTTCAAAGTATGAAGCAAGATTGTACTGTATGTGCAAGTATGAAAGTCTGGATAACCAAAGCAAAAAAATAATAATAAAAAATGTGTTTTTCTTGTTAAAATGACTTACTGTATGCACAAAATACCGAGTCACACATAAAGAAAATACTTAAACCTTGGCCACAGCTTATTTAAATAATACCATTCATCATTTCAATTATCATGATTTTGCTTGTTGTGTGATTTTGGGTTTCTGGTTGCGGTGTGTGCGGGTAGCTGTGTTAGTGTTGTTGTGCATGCTAACCACGGCCCAGAACAGAAGGATCTCAACAACCCCAACCCTGAGCAATGTCCTTATTCTGTCTGTCTCTTCATGAACTGAATATAAAATGTGTAACTGTGAGTATCTAGAGTCCAGGGGACGTATTAAGTCGATGAGGAGAAGGCTGGATATTAGTGTTGATAGCCGCCATACTTATTTAATCAATAGCCCCTCTCCTGAAGCTTCAGACTTATACAGGTAGGGGGAACTCTTCTCAAGTGTTTGGTGTTAAAGAGCACACCTAATCTTTTCTCCGCATGTTTCTCATTTGCTTTTTGCCAGTCTGAAAGTTTGGTCTGTAAATCAAGGATGGCCACCCTCAAGGTTTCCTTTGCAGAGGAAGCATGCGTGGGCAGTTTCAGGCCGAGGATTGCAATCATTTGAATAATTTCAAAGAGGAGGCAAAGGACAAAAAAATAATAAAAAAGATTAAAAAAAATAAAAAAGAAAGAGGCCAACGGGGCCCTAAGTCACTAGCCAGACTCTTCTCTTCTGTAGTTCCCTGGTGGTGGAACGAGTTACCAAACTCCATTGGATCCGCTGAGTCCCTCTCCATCTTTAAGAAGAAGCTAAAGACCCAGCTCTTTCTTGAACACCTCCACACCTGATGGCATTAAAAAAAAATCGCTTCTATGCACCTTTGCCTTTGTGCACTGCCCGTTGACACCTATCTCCTATCAGACCTGATCCTGGTTTTTTTGACACTTGTGTTGTCACCTCCTGACTGGAGATGGACAAGTTGGCGGATGAGATCAGGCAGGAGTCTCCGTGGACTATGATGTTTGCCGACGACATTGTGATCTGTAGTGAGAGTACGGTGCAGGTTGAGGAGAGCCTGGAGAGGTGGAGGAATGCACTGGAGAGAAGAGGAATGAAAGTCAGTAGGACCAAGACAGCATACCTATGTGTGAATGAGAGGGAGGACAGCGGAATGGTGAGGATGCAAGGAGTAGAGGTGATGAAGGCGTATGAGTTTAAATACTTGGGGTCAACTGTCCAAAGTAACAGGGAGTGCAGAAGAGAGGTGAAGAAGAGAGTGCAGGCAGGGTGGAGTGGGTGGAGAGGAGTGTCAGGAGTGATTTGCGACAGAAGGGCACCAGCAAGAGTTAAAGGGAAGGTTTACAAGATGGTTGTGAGACCCGCTATGTTATATGGTTTGGAGACAGGGGCA
The DNA here is from genome assembly GCF_029633865.1 of Lampris incognitus. Taxonomy (NCBI): domain Eukaryota; kingdom Metazoa; phylum Chordata; class Actinopteri; order Lampriformes; family Lampridae; genus Lampris; species Lampris incognitus. Next base: position 105,787,023 of record NC_079213.1, read on the forward strand.
CTGATGAAAAGACAGGAGGTGGAGCTGGAGGTGGCAGAGTTGAAGATGCTAAGATTTTCACTGGGAGTGATGAAGAAGGACAGGATTAGGAACGAGTATATTAGAGGGACAGCTCAGGGTGGATGGTTTGGAGACAAAGCAAGAGAGGCAAGATGAGACGGTTTGGACATGTGTGGAGGAGAGATGCTGGGTATATTGGGAGAAGGATGCCGAATATGGAGTTGCCAGGGAAGAGGAGAAGAGGATGACCAAAGAGGAGGTTTATGGATACAGTGAGAGAGGACATGCAGGTGGCTGGTGTGACAGAGGAAGATGCAGAGGACAGGAAGAGATGGAAACGGATGATCCGCTGTTTGCGACCCCTAACAGGAGTATCCAAAAGTAGTAGTAGTCGTAGTTGTCGCCTCCTGACTAGAGCCTTGCTTGTGTTGTATTAACCCTCAGATGTACGTCGCTTTGGATAAAAGCGTCTGCTAAATTAAATGTACATTTTAAGAGCTGGCCATCTCTTTATCTGTAAATCTCATTTAAGGTTGTATGACCAAATGAATTGTTCATTGATTGTCGTTCATTTGGATGTGAGACGGTACACTTGGGCAGCGAAAGAAAGTGGTCTCGATACACTTCCAAACATACTCAGGAGCAGTTCCGAGCCAGTAAGAATGCAATCTGGCCGGTCACTATGCATTATGGGATCAGCTCACTGACGAGTGGTAAGGTTTTATGTCAAGATAAATGCTCTCATTTGGGCATACCTTCCCCTGGGGAGAAGTATGGAGACTAATGAGATGTTTTCGAAAAGCTGCCTTGTTTCATGTTAAAATTCCTGGAAAAGAAAGCGTCGGTATGTCAACCGGAGGATCACAATGGAGACGATGATCTGTTGTCACTGCTGATGTCGGAGCGTCATTTGAAGGCTTCTTCACCGTCAAATGGAAAATGTACTTCTATCCATTGCAATTTATCCCAGAAGGCACAAATTCCCACACAAAAACTGACCAACACGGGAATAATTTGCCTGCACATGGCATTTATTTAAAAATCATGGTTTGCTTGGATTTATTGCGGTGTGAAATGGAACCCATCCCATGGCTAACTGCAAAAACATTACAAATTTGCCCGATTTGAAACAAAGCAAACGAAGTACAGGTTGGAAAATGCCCAAAGACGCGATACAACACAACAAGGTGACGATGAAATGTGGCCTGGTTAATAATGCAGGATGACTCACACAGGGTTAAATGTAGGTCACCAATTGCACAAGTAAGGAAGTGTGCAGTGTGTTTCAGCGGCATAAATAAGGCATAAACAAATGACCCGCAGGATCATTAGCATGGGTATACTGAGAGATTACTTGTGATAAATGTCCTTTCAATAATGTATGAAGGAACAACGCAGGGGCTCAAACTGTCAGGTTTGCCATCTGCAGTCCCATGTCAGATGCCTTGCTAGAGGCACAGTGGAAGAAGCAATTGTCACTTAAGCCAAATGCTGAAGGAAAGAATACAGGCTGGACCCACCAGTCACCCAACACACAGACTGAATTAAGAAATTACATATGAAAATTGTCCTGTCTCTACTGCACTACTTTATCTTTTTTTTCCTTTTTTTTTGGACCCCCCCCTTTTTTTTGTCTCCCCAATTTTATGTGACCAATTACCCCACTCTTTCGAGCCGTCCCGGTTGCTGCTTCACCCCCTCTGCCGATCCAGGAAGGGCTGCAGACTACCACATGCCTCCTCCGATACATGTGGAGTCACCAGCCGCTTCTTTTCTCCTGGCAGTGAGGAGTTTCGCCAGGAGGACGTAGCGCGTGGGAGGATCAAGCTATTCCCCCTCCCCCCCCGAACAAGCGCCCCGACCGACTAGAGGAGGTGCTAGTGCAGCGACCGGGACACACACCCACATCCGGCTTCCCACCCGCAGCCACGACCAATTGTGTCTGTAGGGTCACCCGACCAAGCCGGCAGTAACACGGGGATTCGAACCGGCGATCCCCGTCTTGGTAGGCAACGGAATAGACTGCTACGCTACCCGGCTACTGCACTACTTTAAATAAAGCAGCAATACCGTTTAGAAATGTTTAATTATGCCTTTACTGTCCAAAATAGCTTCAATTCTGTGATACATGCACAGAATGCTGTGATTCAGGGCACAGTACGACTTCAAACCCTGCAACAGTTCACCTAGTTTGCAGACTACATAAACCAATGAACATGAAGGAAACACTAAATCTTCAAAAAGACACCGCAAAAGTAACTTCCAAATGCATTTGATATGGATTACTGATAACTCACTAGAAAACATTTGCAGATAACACCATATCCCAACAGGCAGCATTTGTAAGAAAATGTTTGAGTTTCTTTGCTTTGGCACTGTGCTCTGTACTTTGAGGTGAATATGAAGTTTAAGTAATCCATTTATTCCAAATCACAGATGGAAAGTAAAAACTGTTTACAAATTATCCTGTTATGTAAATGCACAAGATTGCTTTTCTTTCCTGTTCGTCGAATTGAATATAAAGTATCTGTTGATGCCCGCAAGGGAAATTCACCCTCTGCATTTGGCCCGTCCTCCTACTATGAGGAGCAGTAGGCAGCCACTGTGCAACACCCGGGGACCACCTCCCAACTTCTGAGGCCTGCTGCTAACAAAAACCACCGTAAATACTGCTCTGTAATGAGACAGTAATTTCTTTATCCGTACTCAGCTCCTGTTATCTATTTTATGTACTGAAGTTACAACCATCTAGGTTCCATTATAAGCCAGTGGAGCAAAAATACTGAGGTTTGCTGAGCGCTTTCTCCTGCGTGTCTTTCAGCAGACCGCCTGGCTCTCATGACTTCTGTGACCCCTTTCCCCCTCTGCTACTTTCCGAATCACAAATTGAACAATAATTTCACCCAATAAAAGGTCAAAAAGCAGTTCCCGCCCCCCACACACACAGAACAAATCATGGACAGTATACAGCCCTCTCTTACACCCGAAGCCCTCTGACATTTTGCAATCTCCTGGATTCGAAAAGAAAATGAAGGACCTTTTAGAATCGCAGCAGGTTCACGGTGGTTCAGACATCGGCTGCGATTCTTGCCACCGCTCGGCCCGAAGTCAAAACACATTTCAGAAAGCATTCATTTCACGAGTTGAAGAGCACACGGGTTCTCACCTAACACCTTGACATGGCAGCTATAGAGAGGAAATACCAAATCTGCCTGCACATAAAACAGCAGGTAAAAAAATATGCCCTCAAATTTCACTTCCACAGGCAATCTGCCTCCTACCAAAGGGGTCAAGTCGGGCAGGGAGATAAATAAATTGCTGTGCTATTGCTAAGCTACACATTATGCTCAGATGAAACCAGGCTACGGAAAGTCAATCTCTCTGAACACATGTAGCGAGGAAGAAAACGAGGCGAGGACCTGAGAAACGCTATCGGGAGGAGGTGTCGAGAGAGAGGACCTATGGGGAAAAAAGCAGAGGCAATGAAGGGGAAGGAATGAAGAAGCAGATGCAGAAGAGCGGGGGGGGGATAAAGTATATAATGCATAAAACCATTTTGAATTTCATAAAGCAGACTAAAGAACGGAGGAGCAAGGTGTGATAAGAACAGCTTGGAAGTAGTTTTCACGCTTATAGGTTTACAGCTGCAAGCTTCTCAACAGTGTCCCACACTGCAATGGAACAAACAAAAAAAAATCTTTTAGACTCCTAAATTTAAACTAAACAAATTTGTTGGACCGAAAAGCCACCTTGAGTGTAATTCTAACATACACTATATGTACAAAAGTATTGGGACAAACCTCTTAATCATTGAATTCAGGTGTTTCATTCAGACCCATTGCCACAGGTGTATAAAATCAAGCAACTAAGCCATGCAGTCTGCATTTCCAAATATTTGTGAAAGAATAGGTCGTTCTGACGAGCTCAATGAATTCAAGCGTGGTACTGTCATAGGATGCCACCTTTGCAATACTCAGTTCGTGAAATTTCTTCCCTGCTAGATATTCCACAGTCAACTGTAAGTGGGATTATTGAAAAGTGGAAGCGTTTAGGAACAACGGCAACTCAGCCACACATAGTGCGTAAAAGTTGCCAACGCTCTGTTGGCTCAATAACTGCAGAGTTCCAAACTTCCTCTGGCATTAACATCAGCACAAAAACTGTGTGCCAGGAGCTTCATGGAATGGGTTTCCATGGCCGAGCAGCTGCATGTAAGCCTTACATCACAAAGCACAATGCCAAGCGTCAGATGGAGTGGTGTAAAGCACGCTGCCACTGGACTCTGGAGCAGTGGAAATTTGTTCTGTGGAGTGACGAATCATGCTTCTCTGCCTGGCAGTCTGATGGACGAGTCTGGGTTTGGTGGATGCCAGGAGAACGTTATCTGCCTGACTGCATTGTGCCAACTGTAAAGTAGAGGAGGGATAATGGTGTGGGGTTGTTTTTCAGGGGTTGGGCTAGACCCCTTAGTTCCAGTGAAGGGAAATCTTAATGCTTCAGCATACCAAGACAATTTGGACAATTCTATCCTTCCAACTTTGTGGGAACAGTTTGGGGAGGACCCTTTTCTGGTCTAGCATGACTGCCTCAGTGCACAAAGCAAGGTCCATTAAGACATGGTTGGGTGAGTTTGGTGTGGAAGAACTTTGACTGGCCTGCACAGAGCCCTGACCTCAACCCCATCCAACACCTTTGGGATGAACTAGAATGGAGATTGCGAGCCAGGTCTTCTCATCCAACATCAGTGCCTGAGCTCACAAATGCTCTTCTGGATGAATGGGCAAAAATTCCCACAGACACACTCCAAAATCTTGTGGAAAGCCTTTCCAGGAGAGTGGAAGCTGTTCTAACTGCAAAGGGGGGACCAAGTCCATATTAATGCCAATGGATTTAGAATGGGATGTCATAAACGCTCCTGTGGGTGTGATGGCCAGGTGTCCCAATACTTTTGTATATACAGTGCACTTTATCTTTGTTACATTACACATATGCAAAGTGGTTATCACGTGAGCAAAATTGTTCACATCCTCATCTGTGTGCGTTTTGCCTGACTGGAGGTTTTAAAGTTATATCTACCATGGTGCCGCTCAGGACAGGGCCAAGCTCAGTTAGCTGCTCGTCCAACGTTTACGCCATCTATCATGTATGTATTATGTCAATAGGCATGAATTGGTGGTTTATATGGGTATTACACCTTGCTGATACAGAGCATGGCGGCATGGTGGCGTGAAGGTTAGCGGGGTCGCCTCACAGCAAGAAGGTCCTGGGTTCGAACTCCGGGGGTTGGTCCAACCTTGGGGGTCGTCCCGGATTGTCCTCTGTGTGGAGTTTGGATGTTCTCCCTGTGTCTGCGTGGGTTTCCTGTGGGTACTTCAGTTTCCTCCCACAGTCCAAAGACATGTAGGTCAGGTGAATCGGCCGTACTAAATTGCCCCTAGATGTGAATGTGTGTGTGTGTGTGTGTGTGTGTGTGTGTGTGTGTGTGTGTGTGTGTGGGCCCTGTGATGGCCTGGCGGCCTGCCCAAAGTGTCTCCCTCCCTGCCGCCCAACGACTGCTGGGATAGGCTCCAGCATCCCCGCGACACCGAGAACAGGATAAGCGGTTTGGATAATGCATGGACTCCTAAAAAAGAAAAACCCACCACTAACTAAGAAAACTCAGAGATTTATCGCATTGTTGTACCTTTACTACGGGATGTCTCTGCTCTGTGAGATATTAACGCAAATATTGCAAACTGTCCATTTTCACACCTGCCCACACGCTATATTGCAACAATGAGAAATGTGAACAGGCAAAAGTTTGGTACTTTAAATAGACCCTTGATAAGGGGGCTATTTATTAATGACTCTGAGTTGAATTGGGGTGGGGGGGGTGCATTTGGAGAGATGGCTACAGCTGATTCTCTGTGCTACACTGGCAAAGACCAGAGCAATTATGGAGTGAATAAGGATTAGGGACAGAAATGATGGGTTTTGATGCCGAGAAGCCCAGCTGAGACACCGTGAAGCAGAGCGGGCCGAGACACACCGGCTGGGCGTCGCTGCAGCAGGCGGACAATGCTGCGTCTTCCACACAAATAAACGGCTTCATTATGGACGGCAGGGAACCCTGCCTTTCACCCACATGATGCTGGAATGGAGCGCGCGCCTGAGCAATGCCTGGTAATAACCGACAAATTGATAGTTCAATTCAGCACGCATGTTTTTTTCAGATAGCTTTTGTGCCCCCCCCCCACCTCCACCCCATCTTCTTCTTCTTTAAGACTCTCTGAAATGTCTCAAGGACAAACTGTACAAAAGTCAAATTGAATTTTCTGAAACAGGAACACGGTTGTTAAAGCAGTTCTGATGTGTGTGTGTGTGTGTGTGTGTGTGTGTGTGTGTGTGTGTGTGTGTGTGTGTGTGTGTGTGTGTTACATCATTGATGATGAAGATAGCATGACTGTTGCTCATTATTATTCAAAGTTGATGAGGACAGTCATCCTCACTTCCTTCTTACAGACTGTTGCTATAGTGACTTGAGAAAATGGGTGCTCACGTCAAACTGGTGTGTGTGTGTGTTAAAACACATTATGTTGGTTAGAATTTGGCTTCACTATTTTTGAATAAAGTTTTTGTTCTTTTTTTTTTGGTTGTGTGGAGCTTCCTTTCATAGTGCATTAATGCTCTCCATTGCGACCGCACTTAAACGATTTTCACTGAATGCAGAAGAAACTAATGGAGGCAGAGAGAGCCACTGTCGTGTTTGGTGATGGCGATATGATGTGGGGAAAGTGACCGATAGCATCGCCTCTCCTATAAAACCATCACGCAGTACTATTTCCTGTTGTGCTTCTGCCACTAGTGACACGTCCACGGGTCAGAACGGCCACGCTCTCGTCAGCATGTCGGACCTGTTAGGAGAGAAAATAGTGTTGTAGTCTTACCATCAACATCAATGTATTCTACTTCTGCACTGGCGGTGCCCCACTAGGTGGCAGTGCAACTTGCGGCAACACATTGGTGCACAAAACCGAAAGAGTGCTGCAGAACAAGCACTCAACCTGGCAGCTGGTTAACCTTTTTTTTTTGGATTTCCTTTCAGGTGGAACAGCCCTCATAATCAATATCCTCACAGCTTGAACAAGGGTTACTGCTCAACTGCTGTGACACTGAGACTAAAAGTTGTAGATGTTTAAGTACTTTATCCATGGGCAGTCTATGGGAGCAGGCATTAAAGGTCACAAACTGCGGCACGGTGGAGCATTGGTTAGCGCGGTCACCTCACAGCAAAAAGGTCCCGGGTTCGAACCCCGGAGTTTGCATGTTCTCCCCATGTCTGCGTGGGTTTCCTCCCACAGTCCAGAGACATGTCGGTCAGGTGACTCTGCCGTACTAAATTGTCCCTAGGTGTGTGTGTGTGGTGGTGGGGTGGGGGGGGGGCTGTGTGATGGCCTGGCGGCCTGGCCAGGGTGTCTCCCCGCCTGCCGCCCAATGATGGCTGGGATAGGTTCCAGCGTCCCCGTGACCCTGATTGGGATAAGCGGTTTGGATAATGGATGGATGGATGGATGGAAATGTAAATTGCAGTTCTAAAAGTAGTCAAGAAACTGAAAACAAGACCCATTCCTGAGGGACTGCCGGACTCACCTCTCTGCCAACCATACTATTGCAAAGAAAAATAACCCTGTTATGCCAGCAGAGAATATTTTGTTAATGTCAAGAGCCACATGAATTACGGCTGCTCTGTTACAAATGATAAAAGCGGGTCTGGCTGATGTAGATTTAGTGAGGTCCAGAATTTGAAACGTGACTGATTTTATCAGAACAACACTGAGTTCTGTAAACATAATTCATACTTAACCGCCAGAGCCAAGCAGAAAGCCGTGTGTTTAAACATCTTACAATAACTGTAGGGTTTTTTTAAAAGACGTGCTGATGGCTTATTGATGATGCTTGAGCTGATCAGTGGGATGTAATGTAATGGTATGATTCAATCCCTCATCAACAGGTGCTAGTACAATGTTCTGGGGGCACATAGTGTGCTATACACAACTACCGAGACACAACTGTGGCCTGCGAGTAACTCGGGGACTGTTGTCGAGCCTCAGATTAGTGTTTTCCACCCACACCATGCACGAAATGTAGGAATTCATAAGATTTACTTTTATAAAAGTGAGGGCTAGGATTACTCCCCCACCCCTAACTTTGGTCATTAACCATGACATGGACATGACAGATTTACACATTGTTGTGAAAAGTTTTACCAAGATGCTTTTTCAAACAATTCACATCCATGTAAGGCTGGGCACACACTAGAGGACTTTTTTTGTTTCCAGATTTTTCCCTATTTTTCTCCCCAGTTGTACTCTCCACCGGTTCTGAGCAGCGTCCAACTCCCCCGGTTCTCAAGAGTGGCTGATTGTCCTGGAGTGTGTGCCCAGCCCAAGGTAGGGCAATGAACACACAACTAAAGGTAGGTCAACATACAATGAAACTACTAAGCAGACAGAAGCTGAAAGAGAAAACAGAAGGACATTTCAATCACAAGTCTATCTTGTACTGAACAACTGAGACGGCAGCATAACATAAAGAGCTCTACGCCGGCCAATAACTTTAACAGGCAAGTCAAATTTTACCTATGACCTTTTGGTCATGATCAACAAACTTTCTTGCTAATAATTTCCCCAAACTAATAATGTGGGTATAATGGCAGTGTTAGTCAGTGAGCTAAAACCTATCTGAAGCACATGATAAGCAGGAGACACAGCCAGAGAAGCCAAAGCCTGCTTTAAATCCTCAGTCTAATTCTGTGCCCAGTGGGGAGGCCTGCACCCTTCAGCCAGCCTCTGGCCCTTGGGGGTGGGTGGGGGTGGGGTGGGGTCTAATAAACCTTCTTCAATTACTCCTTCTCCACTGTTAGCTCATTAAAGCTAACTGAGGGGAGCATGATCAAGCCCCCTTTGCCTTCCATTTCTTTCGGGGCTTTGTATCAGGAGAGGCATAAAGAGGTCTGAGAATCACGCTGCAAAACGTGACGAGCTTATCAAAATGACTTGATCTTGTTTTTAGACTTTGTCGACTTCCTTCAACTCAAATGATCGCAGGACCTTGCAGCAAAATACCATTAACTGAGAGTTATTAACTGAGTTTCTCAAAAACTGCAAAATTATTTGCCACTTGAGATGAGATCCAATCTCTCGTTTTTAATCCTTAAAAAATACAACACTCTAAGCTTCTTTTTTTGCTTTTTCCGCTGTTGTTGTTTTTGTGCGGTGCAGCCATTCCTCCGGCCCCGGGGACATTATCTGTGCTCAGCTAACCATTAACACTCTGGGAAGCTCATGTACCGCCACACTGAGCAGCTGTCCACTAAAGAGGTTAGATAACCAACAATTTCACAACCTCCCCTGCTCCTTCAATCATGCGGGAGATCGTAATCTTGACCACAAAGTCTTCTTGCTTTCACAAAAGGTGATTTTTGATTTTTTGATTTTGATATACTCTAGTGACGCTCTGAATTTAACCCATCCTAGCTGTGTAGCTAGGAGCAGTAGGCAGCGCCCGGGGACCAACTCCAGTTCGTCTCGCCATACCTCGGTCAGGCGCACAGACAGGAGTACTAACCCTAACATGCATGTCTTTCTGATGGCGGGGAAAACCGGAGCACCCGAAGAAAACCCACCGCAGATACGGGGAGAACATGCAAACTCTACACAGAGGACGACCTGGGATGACCCCTAAGGTTGGACAACCCCAGGGTTCGAACCCAGGACCTTCTTGCGGTGAGGCGACAGTGCTAACCACTGCGCCATCTTGCTGCCAGTGATGTGGCCTTGGTTGTAGTGGCCGGTAAAAAAAATGGTTTGCAGTTATTTTCGCTACCATACAAACCAACCTACCGGCTGTCCGTCTGCCTGGATTGTGACTGTTCATTCCATGGAGTGTAATTATTGCCCCATCTCAGAAAAAAGAAATCAATTCTCTTTACCTCAGCTTTCAATTTAGACCTGGCATGTACCCATGTGAAGACACACACACACACACACACACACACACACACACACACACACACACACACACACACACACACACACACACACACACACACACACACACACACACACACACACAATGAGAGTGAACAGGTTGTAAAGTTAAATGAAATCTGACAGCCATGGGGCAGCTTTTTCGACATTTGTACAAAGATCTATGTCTTTGAGACCCAAATGAAGCCCTTTTCACATTGGATTTACAAACATTTGGCTAACCAGAAAGCTGGTAACAACACAGCAGCCACAACTTGCAATAAGAACTAGGAGAGGATACAGCTTCTTCAATGTATGTTGTAAGCCAAGTCTCATAATATGTTGTCAACCCCATCCCTTCAGTCACTGCTAATTATAATGAGCATCAATCAATGAAGATGGCATCACTTTATTCACAGTGAGCTTTAAAACCTGCAAACCTTAGCCTCTTATTCGTTCATGAACACAGCAAGCATTAGCAGAGACCACTGTCATGTCAACTGTTAGCTAAATTGACATAGGTGGCTTGGGCGCCCAGCCTACAGTGTATGGAGCTACATTAGACATGGGCAACTGGTGGCCCTCGGGCCACAAACTGGCCCCCATCCTCACTCAGTACGGCCCACAGGTCAACTTCCAAACATCAACAGATTGTTGGTTTCACAGGCGCTGGAAGCAAGCGGGCCATTTGACCACATCTGAACCAGATCCCAATTGTAATTATACTGCCCACTGACAAAGGGCGCTCCCTCAAAACACAAGAGGCCTTTAGTCAAGCAACTGCTTGCACGTGGTCTCAGCGGGCCTCTTCCACAATGACACGTAACGAGGAGAGACAGGAGCGTCAAAAAAATAAAATTTGACCTAGAGAACCGCCTCTTCCCGACAAGACGGGAGACAGAACATCTTTTCATGAAATTCAAAGGCAAACCTATGTGTTAAGTGTGCCTGGAACCAAAACCAGCCATGAAGGACTTCAACTCGAGTCGCCACTACAATACCAAGCACAAAGAAAAATATGGTATTTACACCGGAGGTGCCCGAGCCGCCATCATCACTGACCTCGAAGGAAAAATACAGCGACAGCAGAGAGCCACGTCCGCACAGGCATCCTCCTCTCTCAAGGCGTTCTGTGCGGTTTGCCTTGAACTTGCTAAAGCAAAGAAGTCCTTGTCAGATGGCGAAACAGTGAAGCTATGGGCGAGTTTAAATGGCTTTCAATGGCTTCATCGGTGTAAGAATGTGCGTGTGAATGGCGGAATGTGAGGCATACATTGTAAAAAAGGCACTTTGAATGGTCGGCAGACTAGAAAAGTGCTATATAAAATGCAGTCCATTTACCATTTTGAGCTAAACGCATGTTTAATTGAAACAGATCATGGAATGGGAGGGCAGAGTATGCACTACAAATATGAATATTAGTTGATGCACTTAAGTGTGAATGTTAACTTTTGTACCATTAGCCTATTGAATGATGATTTTTGAGACCCCATTGCACTGAAATGATGGTATGTCACAGGAATATGGATGTTTTGTTTCTGTGTTAAGCTCATTAAATAGAAATGTTGGTAAATAAACTTTGATTACCGGTATATATTTTATTCTCTTCATTAAATTAGTAGCTATAATTGGTTAATTGCGTGATGGGGTTACAGTATCCCACTGGTGGAAGTGCACGGTCACAATCTGGCCCTCTGGTAGTGAGGATAAAATTTTTGTGGCCCTCTCCATCATCAAAGTTACCCATCCCTGATCTACATAATTGTTATTGTTTCTTCCCAACATGGTTGTGATAAAACCCCACAAGTCTGTGTATTGTCAAAATGAGGTTTGCACCCCACAATAGGGCTATGCATGGAGATCCATATTTCAATACATATACTGTTGCTATGCAGTAGTTCCTAGGTTACATATACTGTTTACATTTTACACACGACCATATCATAACCAGTGGTTAGCGTGGTCACCTCACAGCAAGAAGGTCCTGGGTTCGAGCCCCGGGGTTGTCTAACCTTGGGGGCCGTCCCAGGTCGTCCTCTGTGTGGAGTTTGCATGTTCTCCCTGTGTCTGCGTGGGTTTCCTCCAGGTGCTCCGGTGTCCTCCCACAGTCCAAACACATGTAGGTCAGGAATCAACCATACTAAATTGTCTCTAGGCGTGAATGTGGGTGTGTGTGTTGGCCCTGTGATGGTCTTGTGGCCTGTCCAGAGTGTTTCCCCGCTTGCCACCCAATGAGTGCTGTATCCCCGCGACCCTGAGAGCAGGATAAGTGGTTTGGATAATGGCTGGATGCATGGATGAACCTTACCATATCCAGTGCTTGGACTTGCAGCCAACCTGTCAGTCAAAGGTGTGTGACACACCCACAATGCTCTAGGGTATGACCACAGTAGATGTGGTGAAATTGTTTTATTTATTCAGTGGAAATACGGGTACAAAGTCTCTTGGATTGACTATTGTACATTCAAGGGTTGACTCAAGAGTGAGAATGAATTAAAGTCGCTTGAATAGGTTTTTAAACAAACAAACAAAGCCTTGGCACTGAGGACATGACATTTTCTTCTTAAGAAAGTAACTTTTATTTCTGAAATACTCACCTAAACATACATTAACTCTTAAAATCACCTGTATTAAAACGTATTGCCTTAAAACAAGATGATAAAATGATCAGTTTGGGCGACACAGTGGCCCAGTGGTTAGCACTGTCGCCTCACAGCAAGAAGGTCCTGGGTTTCGAACCCTAGGGTTGTCCAATGTTGGGGGTCATCCCAGGTTGTCCTCTGTGTGGAGTTTGCATGTTTTCCCTGCGTCTGCGGTGGGTTTTCCCGAGGTGCTCTGGTTTCCCCCCCCACCAAAAAAGACATGCATGTTAGGGTTAGTACTCCTGTCTGTGCCCTTGACCGAGGCATGGTAAGACGAACTGGAGTTGGTCCCCGGGTGCTGTACAGCGGCTGCCCACTGCTCCTAGCGACACAGCTAGGATGGGTTGAATGCAGAGTGTAATTTCCCTACGGGGATCAAGAGTATATCCAAAAAAAAAAAAATTTTTTTTTATTTAACTTGATCATATGCTAATCCTGACTGGTACGCCCATATCCATCCATTATCTCAACTGCTTATCCTGCTCTCAGGGTCGCGGGGATGCTGGAGCCTATCCCAGCAGTCACTGGGCGGCAGGTGGGGAGACACCCTGGACAGGCCGCCAGGCCATCACACAGGGCCGACACACCCACACACATTCACACTTAGGGACAATTTAGCATGGCCGCTTCACCTGACCTACACTTCTGGACTGTGGGAGGAAACTGGAGCACCCGGAGGAAACCCACGGGGACACGTGGAGAACATGCAAACTCCACACAGAGGACGACCTGGGACGACCCCCAAGGTTGGACTACCCCGGGGCTCGAACCCAGTATCTTCTTGCTGTGAGGCGACCGCGCTAACCACTGCGCCACCGTGCCGCCCCTGACTGGTACGTAAAATACCAAAATATACGCAATGAAAAGAAGTAAAAAGTATCTATTACATAGCCTTTTGTTTAATTAACAAAGTGATATATTTCCAACTGAAAATGATACCGCTTCTCAGTTTCTGTTTGGCACACCTATAATTCCACCACTCACTCTGCGGCGTGTATGACCTGCTTTGTTAGCAATTTATGGTGATTCATGTTGACTTGCTAATCTAATCTGCACCCACCAGTACTGGATAAGGTATTGTGATTGTTGGAACACAAGGAAATTAAACTGTCCATTTTGAATTAATTAATGCAGGTATTGACTCTTGCATGCTTGTTTAATTCTGCTAATGAGGACCTTTTTGAGGGTGGTGGTGGTGGTGGCGCGGGGGGTGGGGGTGGTGGCGGGGGCAATGAAGTGTAAAATAGTGTCAGCCTAGCGGTACTTCAATCAGTGGATCTGAGGACGTGTCTTTGGGAGCAGATAGCTTGATAATAAACTAATTATGATACAGTCAGAAGTGTCAACAGCTGAGCGCCTGACACCTGTTTCAATTTGGAGCCTGGGCCGTTACGCCACATCCTGATTTGGAAGAGAGATCGCAGTCTCTCCCGTGACAGCCATTTGTTCTGACATTCCTAACGGTGATGCGTTCATGTGTCTTTGCACTGAAAGCTGACTGCATGATAAACACGTCTACACACTGCAGCGATGGCACACGAGCGATGACTTTGACAGTAACAGGTTTGTGCTACAGTGCTGCGTGTAAAAGTGGCCCTGATTAATCCATCACCTCACATCTCCTTTTCAAAGTGAGGATAAAAAGAATCCCCATTTTCACCGAATAATCCCCACTTCTGACATCCGTGAATTGCTGCATCGCTGCCATATTCGTCTTTAAGGCCTTCACTTTCCATCCCGCTCGTCTTAATCCTGTGGATTCTGTGGTAATGGCATCAGGAGCGCTCTCAGCAGTAGGCGAGATCCCGTGTTTGCCGATCTGTTTTCCCCACAGGCTTCCAGAGCTGAGCTCATTTAGCAGCCTGATGTGGTGTAATTAAGACTGGTGGTGGAGGATAGCACGACTGTTGCTCGGGTAGCTTCCGCTCTCCGTCCTCTGTTGGAGAAACTTCTAATGAGTCTATTAGTCTCCTATGAGGGACTAACGGAATAAGGGTACAACAGATGTTTGTTGACATCGGGGGGATGTGACTGTTCGTAAGTATGCATCTGTGGCTATGTTTGTACATGCACTTGTATGTGCGTCTCCCATTAAAATGGTGTGTACGTGTTGTGGGTGACATTTTACATGAGTGGCTGGATGTTCAAGGTTATGTGTGCATGATTGGTTGAGAGAGACAGAGAGAGAGAGAGATCAGGATTTGATGACTTCAACAAGCATCTCTCAACCATTTGAGGACAGCAGAGCTCTCAAACCTGACCATGTATTCAGAAGGACATGTGGATGAGACCAATGACTTGGAGAGGGGAAACTGTGTGAGATGGCATGGCTCACAATGGTGGGTATATATATATATATCAACACGGATACAGGAAAAAAGATTTTAATGCATTGCAGTACAGGCCTTTTTTGTGCATCTCTCACTCATCAGCTGCTAAATATATATATATATATATATATATATATATATATATATATATATATATATATATATATACTATATATGGCTTATCTGGAAGATTTTGCAGCTTGATTTTCAAAAAGCTTGAGTTTTATCAAAGCAAGTAACTAAAAGAAATCTGATCAAGCAGTAGCAATAAAACTCGACAACTCGGCTAATGCCTCCCTGGCAATCAAGGAGAAAACGTCTGCCAAGCCATTCTCTTAATTTTCTCTCTTCAGTGTATGACCATCACATTATGATTCCATTTGTTTGCTTGCATGATAACATCTATCTTTCAGTAATTCAAATACGTGCACAAACAAATGCAAAGAATAACCCGAGGGTCTATTATTTGATATTTCTCTACGCCAGGTAACACCTACTTACTACTGCACCACAATAAAGATAGGTTTCTTCCTGTTATTGTAAAAGAACAACCACCTTGGCTTTATGGGATTTATCCCACATTGTGATGACACCCATACTGTCGCTCACTGTGGGGCGCCGTCAGCCCATTGTTGTGATGTGCATTGACTGAAGTGAGAAACTGGAGCCATTCCTCAAAGCCATCCAACGCTCAATTAACACTTCATTTGCATTATAGCAGAATGGTGCCGGCGTCTCTAGATTAACATGTCTCCCTCTGCCTTGCCAGTCTATCATGAATCATCCTCCCCGTCCCAGGACAATGCGACCCCCCCACCCCCACCCCACCACGGAGAAAGATAGGAGGATGCGAGGATGCGACTGGTGGACGGAATGTAAAGGTGGGGGATGGACGGAGCAGGGAATAAGGATGTACGCAAGACAGCAATGGAGAATCCCTGGATGTGTCACGCCCCGTCTGGATAGTCCTTTACTTCCTGCCCTCACGTGTCTCCGTCCTGTGTGATTACCTGCCCTGCCCTGATGTGTTGCACCTAGTCTTAGTGTTCTCTTCCTTCTGTGCCAGTTCGTCTTGTTCCTTGTGACAGCGTTCCGGCATTTTTTCCCTTGTGTGAGTTTCTTTAGCCCTATAGTTTCCTGACCTGTTTTTTGCCTTTTTGACCTCGCCTTTCACCTGCCGATTTGGACACTGTTGCCTTGTTATTTGATCACCTGTATACCGACCTCTTTCCGATTAAAAGGACTGATCTTTGTGAACTGAGACTGAGTCTGCGTTTTGAGTCCAAGCCTGTGGTTCAGTACTGACAGGATGGAAGAGAAAAGGAAGTGCAGGACTACTACAGAAGCTGGTAGCAGACAAGGATGTGAGGAGAGAGGGAAGATAGAAAAGAGTGCATGAGGAGGAGGATGGGTGGCATTTACGTTGGGAAGGGGGGGCATTGGGGTGGGTGTTTGGGGAAGGAGTGTTCAGCGTTGTGAGATAGGAGGAGAAAATGGAGGAGGAGTGGTGGAGTAAGACAATGATGAAGGATGACAACAAGAATAGATACGGAGGTAAAGAGGCAGTGAGGAGATACGGGGGGGGGGGGCAAGTGGTGATGCAGGGAGGGATGAAGGAGGAAAATGAAGACAGAGGGATTGTAGCATGGTGGATGAATGAAAGCTAGACGAAGAATAGAGATTAATGTGTTGGTTGAGGCTGTATTGAGGGAGGAGTTGAGGAGAGCATGCAGAATTATGTCCTATAGAGAAACTGAGCCATTTCAGAACAACATAAAGGCTGGGGGACAAAAGAAAAGACCGAGTCAAGAAACAATCAGGAATCAGAAACAATCAGGAGCAATCTATTGCCATTTCTTTCATGTACTTGCATACACAAAAGAAACACAATTCCGCTTATCCCCAGCCCACAGCAGTGCGACACAAAAAACAGAAACACACATCAAAAATTTCCGAAAAATGACACCACCAAAAACGTACAAAACAGAGAGAATAAAGCAAAAAAAAAAAAACAACACACACACACAAACCGTTAACAACACAGCCCACTCAGTGCAACACAGTCCAAAAATGCCACTGTCCAGAGAACGAACGCTAGACAGGATGACTGTCGGAACTACCAGTCTGCATAGGCTAGCAGTTAGCTTAGCCTGCCCCGCTTCTGCATCCTGTCAGACCGCCCTCGGTGTTTCCTCCTTGGGCGCAGCTCCAGCAGGGCCGTGGACTCTGGGCCCACCAGACACAGCACACCAGGCTCCCCCAGCCGATCCAACGCCAGCTCTCCCAGCCAGACACCCTCAGCACACCTCCCCGCACTCCACATGACACTAAAACACAGTCTACACTAGGCGAGGCCACCGCCAGACCGCCCTCAGTGTTATCGGAACTGCCAGTCTGCATAGGCTAGCAGTTAGCTTAGCCTGCCCTGCTTCCGTGTCCTGTCAGACCTCCCTTGACGTTATCTCTTTGGGCACAGCTCCGGTCAGGGCCGTGGTACCTGAGCCAAACTGACGCAGCATACCAAGCTCTCCCTGCCATCAAATAAAGACAAAGCAAACTTCGATGCAGACATGGACAAAGACACTGCATGGACAGTACTGGGTGAGGCTGCCGCAAACCTAAGTTCGCGCTGCCATCTTCCCACACCGGTACTGGGTGAGGCCGCTGCAAAACGTGAATTCTCACACAATGTGAACAATGTGATCAATGTAAACTGATTCAACAAACACGAGAGAAAGGCAAAGGAATGTAACTGGCTGTGGCTACCAACGCCTCGGCCCGGGCTGTACTTTCAATACTGAGGAATTTTTCTCTCCACCGGTTTGTTGTGCCTTGTTGATCCGTCTTCACGATTTCTTATAAATCTTGTGGGCAAGAATCACAGAAAAATAAACCAACCCTAAATCCAGCTCTCAGTGTACACAGCATATATAACTACTGGATTATTCCGTCTTTCAAAGCAAAAATGGAAGACGAAATGAGAATTAAAACATTGACATCTGCCACAAGGTCTTTCCAGCTCTTTCAATGTGAAGCACACAAAAAAAAAATTCAGTTGCATTTACAACATGATTTTAAGAAGAAAAAAAAGAATCGGTGCTGAATTGTACTATTTCTCTGTCGTCTTATTGAGACCTAATGTCAAGACGCCCCTGCTTCACTTGTCCTTACGAATCCAACTGAAGCTCCTGTGGTGAAAGAAATACCCAGGAAGACGCCTGTTCGGGTGTGGAGGTGTTGCTGTGTGGAGGTGTGCGGGCATACAGATGAGCAGAGGTGAACCCAGCCAATTAGACAAACCAGACAGAGAAGCACTTTGTGTCCCCAACACTGAATTAGGCGTGTAATTATAACCTGTGAAAAACCTTTATTTTTTTAATGAAATTAAAAAGTGAAAGGAAAGAAAAGCGCCCAACACTTTTTGAGTCAATGCAAAACAACGCATTGGTTTAATTATACGCCAACATTTCATTTAAAATAATGTTTAATGTCGACTTGCCTTGTCCATTTCATTCGGTCATTAGTAGGCCATGGCTGAAGACTGAAAAGAGGAATACTGCACTGATTTTTTGACAGGTAATGATAATTTATTATTTATTCTACTATATCAAATTGTTTGGTGGGTTCACATCCAAAGAAAATCTCCACAGATGGATCACGGCATGAAAAAGATTGGGAACCCCTGAGCTAAGGGACTAGGGTGTAGGTTTCGCTTTACGCCTGCCCATCACAAGGTGTGCGACTTACACCCAAATGCAGCGCGACGCCCAGGTCGCAAGAAAAACCTCCGATGAAGACAACACTTCCACATTCCCTTCACGCCAACGTCTGAACTATGACTTCATCTTTTTGCCAGTTCAATCACACATAGCTCAGTAAAACCTCTGAAGTGGGGCTGATGTCGGGTCTTCTCCCCTGATACCATGGCAAGAATTGTGTCTAAACACAAGGGCATGTGTGATGATGGGAAAGGTTCTGCCCCTGCTAGTTCATGTGGCGATTGTGTTTGAGACCAAGGAGGAAAAACAGAGAGAACATCTGCCAGATATGTTTAAAATTATAAACAGTGTATGTGTGTGTGTATATATATATACATATATACGTGCATATATATATATAAATAACTTTGTTCAAAGAAACACTCAATGATAGGAAATGTGCTCAACAAGATTGATATACACACACACCCACCCACCCACACACACACACACACACACAAAGACATATAGAAGATTAATAAACTTTTATTGCCACTGTACATACATGCAATGAAATTCATTCTCTGCATTTAGCCCATCCTCTGTACACACACTGGCAGCCATGTACACTTGGAGCAGTGGGCAGCCATCGTGCAGCGCCCATGGACACTCCAGTTTTTTGTCATTGCCTTGGTCAGGGGTACAGAGTAAATGTATTAAGCTAACATGCATGTCTTTTGATGCCGGGAGGAAACCCACGCAGGCACGGGGAGAATATGCAAACTCCACACAGAAAGAACCTGGGACAGCCTGGGTTCGAACCCAGGACCTTTTTGCTGTCAGTGTATATATACACTCAGACACTCAGGGCCATGACCCCCAAACTGGGAGCGTGGCTCCAGCAGATTCCAGGAACATCTGAGGTCTCTGTCCAGAAAAGTGTGGTCCCAGGAACAGCTAAGATACTGTACAGAACTCTCAAACTCCCAGGCCTCTGGTAGAGAACCTGAGCTTGAGGAAGACACACACCACCCGAAAAAGAGTGAGGGGGACATATATATATACTATATCGATAGATAGATAGATAGATAGACAGATGGATAGTATTGTCACAAATTCGGGGGGCAGCCAGCAACCGCCGCAGCCGGGACGCGAACCCGGGTCGCCCGCATCACGGGCGACTATGTTACCAGTCAACAAAAGGGTCCAACCCTAGGTCCATGAGGTTAGTGGTTGTGTCAGGAAGGGCATCAGACGTAAAATTTTGCCAAATCATTATGCGGAATGACAAGACAATACCGGATCGGTCAAGGCCCAGGTTAACAACGACCGCCATCGATGCTGTGTCCTCACAGGGTACCGATGGAAACTACCAAACCCGCTGTGGTGACCCCTGAGAAACAGGGAACAAGCAGAAAGAAGAAGATATATATATATATAATAGCTACACAAATTGACAGATGGGCAGATATTTTTTTTACCTGAATTTGTTTATCTGAAAACTGGCCCATGACAAGCCTCCTCCTCTTCTTCTTCTTCTATGACAAACCTCTATTTCACGTAATACTCCATATGTGCATCTGTTTCTATTATTAACAGCAGAACAACTTGGTAACAAGGACAACTATTCAACGAGTCAAATCACTTTTCTTCGCCATCTAATTCATCTCCTCAAGCCCTGCTCCTACAGCTTCAGCCATTCAGCTGAAGTGTGTAAGAAAAAAAACCCCAAAACCTGTATATGCCAAGTGCTGTGGTAAGGAGAGGATTTACCTCACGACTTAATGAAAATGTCACTGACTTATAATACCCCCATCCTGTTGGGCATGTTAACATAGCAGACAAGATGCTTTCACTCTTCCTTTGACCGACCTCACTCCTGCCTTCCTCTTTCCTCACTGATCTGCATTACGGTTCCCACTGAAACATTTATTTAACCTCACACGCCTGTATGGTTAAGAGATGAGCAAGGTCTGTGAGAGTCCTGCAATGGTTTTTTTTCTTCTGTATCCTGACATAACATCAGCATGCCCCTGTGAAGCAGGGCCTTGTGGGTTAATAGGAGCCACGACAGCCAAGGCCATTCCATCAGCGGTGGTAGTCTGCAGGAAAAGGTCAACTTTTCCAGTCCACAAACTGAACCAAATGGAAATGTCAATTTGGAGAGGAAATACTAAAAGGAAAGGAGTTCTTGTGAAGTGAGGCGGACACATCCTGCATTGTTGTGCTAGCTCGAGGAAAAGTTATTTGTATTATGTGTATCAATGAAAGAGCCCCCTCCTCCCCGGTTTTCTGCTAGTTCAGAAGGTTAAATTATGCTTTCACTGTCTTAGACTTACACTGCTTTTATTTGTCATCGCCTTATATGCACGTCTCGTACATACAAGGGAACAAAATTATGTTTCACATGGACCTCAGTGCCACATAACAAATAACACGCAATAAATATTAAAAACAAAAAGGGCATTAAAAACAAAAATTACTTCACAGACCTAAACATCACAAGCACACCTGACATGGACAGTGACTAAGAAGGTCAAAAAAGCAGAGGTGTAAAAACCAGGTCCAGAAAGTAAATGTCCAAACCGTGTATGTGCTCCAACCATGTTACTAAACCAGCTGATTTCATTAGCTAGTTTTCCCTATGTAGTTGAGGATTGGTGTTGACTAGAATCTGCTGGTGTAGTGCATGAGTGGAGCAAATACATGGTTTGGACTTTTACTTTCTGGACCTGGTTTTTACACCTCTGCAAAAAAAGTCATTTTATGGAAGGTCTAAGTGTTCAGGCGGCTGGGGAACCTCACAGCCTGAGGAATGAAACTGTTGCATAGTCTGGTGGAGGCGGCATGGATGCTCCGGTACCTCCTGCCAGATGGTATGAGGGTGTAGTGGATGTCGGAAAGGTGGGTGGGGTCCTTCACAATGCTGAGAGCTTTCCGGGTGCACCGTGTGTCAGAGATGGCCTGGATGGATGGAAGAGCAGTTCCTATGATCTTTCCAGCTGTCTTCACTATCCACTGTAGGGCTTTGCGGTCGGAGGCCTTGCAGTGCCCATGCCAGACACTGATACAGCTGGTCAAAATGCTCTCTATGGTGCCTCTGTAGAATTTGATGAGGATGGGTGGGGCAGACTTGCCTTGTTCAGACGCCGCAGGAAGTGAAGTGTTAGATTTCTTGAGTGGGCACGCACCGCACGTAGCATTTCACTCACTGGATGTTGTGAAACCCCAAAGAAATTAACCCCCCCCCATTAAATGTCCAATACTTGCTCAATTTCTTTTGTAAAAGTGGAAGTTTCAGTCATACTCTCCGAGTCTGACTCTTTATCAAGATATCAGGGGGAAACAAGCATTTCTACTCTCCGCCAACCTTTCTCTGCTCTTCAGCAGCCGTCCCTGGTCGCTCAAAGATGCACCGTTGTCCATTTCCTACATTTGCTGGGTCGTGAAAATTTCATCTGCCTGTATCTGTGTTAGAGATGGTGGACGCATTCAGGAGGAAGGCAGGAGAGAGGTCGGCTACAAATGTGATTGTCCGAAGTGTAGACAGACAGATGGACACTATGCTTTCTAGCTTTCAAAACCTTCGCATCACGGCTGTCTGGGGACGCTACCGGCAAACACATAAAGCCTGCAGACCATTAGCCTCAAGCACCAACCTCCCACAGATTCACAAAATAAAGCCTGACAGCCATTTTGAAGCAGGAATTACGCCGTAATCGTTGAAGCATGCTCATGGAACACTGCTCCCTGATCTTTGTACAAAGACCTTTAAGAATGTTTGTCCAAAACCACCTCTGTGTCTCTGAGAATAATGGATTTAGTGATGGGCCCCTCTGCAGGTATAGGCAGCTGCGGCTAGCGGCATTGTGAAGAATAATCTCTCTGGCAATCACAACATTAAATCAAAGCTCAGAAAGCTTTGGTGCACACGGGGACTGTCCTGATTCCATTAATTGCTTTGAGCTCTTTGACACCAAGTCCACGTCTAAATTGGAAAATTCCAGTTTAGACCAATTCTACTTTAATGTTATTTTTGTCTCTATCTCATTCTCTGTAGAGCAGCAAACCGTTCTGTGCGGGACACTGGCTAAATTGCAAACATTAATCATTTCAGTAGCATTATCCGTATTTTAAATGGAAATCCAAAAGCATTGTTGTTCATTTGGCTGAGTTTAATAGGATTGTTTTCTTATAAATTGCACCATTGCAGCAGTTTACATAAACAATTAACAGTAAATTGGTAACTCTGCTTCTCTTTTCCCAACTCAGGGGTATTTAGAGCTTCAAATGAAAAATGACCCCAAATTAAACAGTGATTTTCAAGCAATGGATATCAGCTCATTTATCATAATAAACTGGCATATCAGATGATATCAATTTGTTACATTTTAACAAAAGATGGAATAAGGAAAGGATTAGGAACGAGTATATTAGAGGGACAGGTCAGGTTGGATGGTTTGGAGACAAAGCAAGAGAGGCAAGATTGAGATGGTTTGGACATTGGAGGAGAGATGCTGGGTATATTGAGAGAAGGATGCTGAATATGGAGCTGCCAGGGAAGAGGAAAAGAGGATGGCCAAAGAGGAGGTTTATGGATGTGGTGAGGGAGGACATGCAGGTGGACAGAGGACAGAATGATCCGCTGTGGCGACCCCTAATGGGAGCAGCCGAAAGTAGTAGTACTGGTAGTTAACAAAAGCTTAAACTGCCAATATGTCACGAGACCATTCACATTGACTTACATTGCATAAAAGGTGTTTTACTGAATGCAGAAATACTACTACTACTTCTGCCACTACAAAACAAATGTCCAATTAATGTCATAATCAGTCATGCTGCATATATTACATAAGGTTCTGCTATAGCTTTAATGCTTTTTTAGGTAAATTTTGCCACTATGACTTGATTTATGCGATACCAGATCATCAAAGACAGCTTCCTGTAGACACCACACAGCCTGCTGGTTATAGTTAAACAGTGCAGCCATACTGCACATAACGTCCAAATATAATAATAATGCCATCTGGGGAGTGGGGACATGAAGCAACAACCTCATAGCATCATTGTAAACTACTCTGAGCCTCTGCATACTCCTCTTCTTGTAATAAGACCAGAGATGAGCTGTATACAGAGGTGTTATATAGGCTCTAAACAATGAACACTTGACATCAACAGAGCACATGGAGAACTTCCAGAGCAGCATATTAGCCTGGGCGTAGATTTTACAGTATTGTCGGTATGTATCTCTGTCATCCGTCAGATCATCAGAGACGACATGTCCAAGATATTTTATTTCCTTGCATGTATCGAGAGGACTATCAGATAACTGAAACACAGGAACATTTGATTTCCTGTCCTCTCTAGTTCTGACAATCATGACATTACTTTTTTTGGCGTTATATTTAATGTCATGTTCTTCGCCATACTGCGAGCACATCTTCAGCAGCTGCTGAAGTCCAGCACTATATGGGCTAACTAAAACTAAATCATCAGCATACATGAGGTGGTTGATGACAGTCACCCACAAGACAGCCTGTGTTACACCCATTCGGCTGTCTCGACAGGTCATCCATATACACGCTGAACAAAAAAGCAGACAAAATTCCACCTTGGCGAACCCCATTGCCTACATGGAATGGGGCAGACACATCAGTGTCCCATTTAACCTGAAACTGAATCTGATGAGCACACCAGAAGACAAGGATTCTGACTATATAATTTGGAACACCTCTATGTATGAAATAGCTGGTTGATATTGCATTTGGACATGCATGTGTGTGGATAGGTGGCCTGAAGCATCTGGGGGCCTGTTTCAAGAGCTAATGTGGGACCCTACCCTATAAAAAATAAAAATAAATGAATAAAAGAGAAAAGATTAAAAAAAAGAAGAAGCGAGGATTCAAGCTGGTTTGCGTCAATGTATTTCGGACTTAAAGTTTCAGCATCATGGACATCTCAACATAGAAATAATCCAAAGCATTCCCTTAATTAAAAACAGGAACAATTACATTTTTGCTTTGGAATGAGGAGAGGAGGCAGAGGTCTCGCCCTTCTCAACTACTACCACTAGTCTGCATTGAATAGCACTGTGTTGTGTATTAGGTGTGTCATCTCTGAATTGAGTAACTACAGCCTGCATCGCCCAGCACCAGAGCATGCACTTCTGCTGCTCCAGGCGAATTTAATACAGCCGATTAACCTGTCCTACATGTCTTTGGACTGTGGGAGGAAACTGGAGCTCCAGACAGTTTTTTTTCTTTTTTTTGGGCCAAAAATGGCTCTTTTGATACTACTTTTGATACACCGGAGGAGGGAAGATATGTACACCTCGTGGAAATTGCACTCTGCTGAGTGCACTCCTCTAGTTGTATTCTGCAACCAGTCATTAACATCTTGACATTAAGTGGACCTTGCAGTATGGGTAACTGAGTATGCCTTTGACTTTGTTTAAAGTTGCTAGTTAATTTGTCTTATATATATATTAAAAAAAAAATACTGGCGGCCTGTCCAGGGTGTCTCCCTGCCTGCTGCCCAATGACTGCTGGGAAAGGCTCCAGTGTGTGTGTGTGTGTGTGTTTGGTCAGGTGTGTCTGTACATGTCGATGATACAGTTTCGCAGTATGTCCTTGGATATTTGTGTCGGTTTGCCTCTAAGTGTGTGTTAGGCATCAGAGAAATAAATAGATTGTGTGTGACCACAATACCCCGCAGACCAAAACTAATAAATAAAAAAAAAATGGAGTGAACTCGTGCCATCTTATCACCAACCCCCCCCCCCCACACACACACACACACACACACACACACACAGACACCCTAAACTGACAGGCCGAGGAAGTGTTCTTAAACCCTAAGCCTCTCTTGTAATTTTCTCCTTCTCTGTTTGTGTGGGAAATTGCCATGTCAGAAAGGACCCAAACATGCAATGGATAACTCCTAATTGGACAGACTTGGCCACTCTGCTTCAAAATCACTTGAAGGGACTAAAGTGGTAACGAGAGAGCAGTGGGATGGAGGAGACGGGGTGCAGAGTGGGGAGGGGGAGAAAGACTCTCTGATATACACGTTTCCTAACAGGCAGCAGTGGAACCATGCCTGCACTTGCCAAAATGTCTTAAGTAAAAGTACACCAGTTCTTCGTTTTTATTTGCATCTCAAATCCTATTGTCATGCAAATGCAGATGAGCTGTGTTCCCATCAGATCTGTTTAAGTGAATAAAGCCCGGAAACACACAGTAGTTTTATGTGTCCTAAGTCATTTAATCACACATCGACACCCACAAGGACGATGGGCCAGTTGAGATTAAGAAACAGCTGATCATGGGATTTGCTGTATGCAAATGTGCTTCCAATACACACTGAGCAGATAAACTCTTAACAAACGTAAAAACAACCTCAAGCGAACATAAAAACCTTCGCGATACTGAGGCGTTTTCATCAGATTTTCTCATTTTCATCCAGTTATTTGAATGTGATACTGCAAAATGGATCTTATTGGCCTCAGATCACCTTCTCCAAGATGACATCTGCTGACAACCCCACGGCTCTTCTGGACATGTTCGAGAGCACGGGCATCAGTGTGTGGGTGGCCGGAGGAGGGATGGGCTTTGCGTGAATGTCTCCTGCTCATTGGGGAGGTGTGCATCCTCCCAGGGGAACTACCATGCTGTCCATCAAGCCGTCCTGGATTGCGTGGGGCTCACGCCAGAAGGACATCAGTGCTGGTTCAGGACGCTCACCCTGGAGGACGCTGGCCGCCCCTTTATTTTAGAGCAGCAGTTCCACAGCGCAGCGAGATGGTGGCTGCGACCAAGCCCAGACGACAGCAATGACATCATCTAGCTACTGGCACTGGAGCAGTTCGTCTCCTGTCTGCTTCCTGCAACTGCCAACTGTGTTCACTGCCTCAGGAGGGCCTGGCCAAGGCTGTGACCCTAGCAGAAGACCATCTTGCCCTTCCAATCAGGGACAGCCGGCCCACTCAGTCCCAGCCCCGTGGAGGAGACTGGTCCAGGAAACACAAACACCTCCACAAAGCAGCACATACCCACACCTCATCCCCGTACTAACTCCTCCCTTTTCCCTAAAACACAGGGCCGAGCTTCAGACTCTGCACTCCTGGACCCACAGGGGGCACCTCGAATGTCAGGCCAACAGTGTTGGCAGTACAGGATGCCGGGCCACTGGCGGAAGGAATGTCCTTCAATGGAGGTGGAGCAGGTGGCCTGGGTTCTTGGCCCATCAGCCTCCTCGCCTGATCCTGGTGGGAGATACAGTGCGCCTGTACATATGCAAGAGGAGTGTGTATATATATATATATATATATATATATATATATATATATATATATATACACTCACTGGCCACTTTATTAGGTACACCTTGCTAGTACCGGGTTGGACCCCCTTTTGCCTTCAGAACTGCCTTAATCCTTAGTGGCATAGATTCAACAAGGTACTGGAAACATTCCTCAGAGAGTTTGGTCCATATTGACATGATAGCATCACGCAGTTGCTGCAGATTTGTCGGCTGCACATCCATGATGCGAATCTCCTGGTCCACCACATCCCAAAGGTGCTCTATTGGATTGAGATCTGGTGACTATGGAGGCCATTTGAGTACAGTGAACTCATTGTCATGTTCAAGAAACCAGTCTGAGATGATTCGAGCTTTATGACATGGCGCGTTATCCTGCTGGAAGTAGCCATCAGAAGATGGGAACACTGTGGTCATAAAGGGATGGATATGGTCAGCAACAATACTCAGGTAGGCTGTGGCGTTGACACGATGCTCAATTGGTACTAAGGGGCCCAAAGTGTGCCAAGAAAATATCCCCCACACCATTACACCACCACCACCAGCCTGAACCGTTGATACAAGGCAGGATGGATCCATGCTTTCATGTTGTTGACGCCAAATTCTGACCCTACCATCCGAATGTCGCAGCAGAAATCGAGACTCATCAGACCAGGCAACGTTTTTCCAATCTTCTATTGTCCAATTTTGGTGAGCCTGTGCGAATTGTAGCCTCAGTTTCCTGTTCTTAGCTGACAGGAGTGGCACCCGGTGTGGTCTTCTGCTGCTGTAGCCCATCTGCCTCAAGGTTCGACGTGTTGTGCGTTCAGAGATGCTCTTCTGCATACCTCGGTTGTAATGAGTGGTTATTTGAGTTACTGTTGCCTTTCTGTCAGCTCGAACCAGTCTGGCCATTCTCCTCTGACCTCTGGCATCAACAAGGCATTTTTGCCCACAGAACTGCCGCTCACTGGATATTTTCTCTTTTTCGGACCATTCTCTGTAAACCCTAGAGATGGTTGTGGGTGAAAATCCCAGTAGATCAGCAGTTTCTGAAATACTCAGACCAGGCCGTCTGGCACCAACAACCATGCCACGTTCAAAGTCACTTAAATCACCTTTCTTCCCCATTCTGATGCTCGGTTTGAACTGCAGCAGATCGTCTTGACCATGTCTACATGCCTAAATGCATTGAGTTGCTGCCATGTGATTGGCTGATTAGAAATTTGCGTTAACGAGCAGTTGGACAGGTGTGCCTAATAAAGTGGCCGGTGAGTGTATATATATATATACATATAAACAGGCTTTGGTGGATATAGGCTGCACACAGACATGGATCCATTAAAACCTGGTTTGGCCCAGGGAATTGGTGGAGGCGTCATGGGTGGAAATTTGGTGTGTGTGTATGGGGATAACGACAAGTATCTGGTGATGGCCATTGAGATAAAATATCAGAGAAAAAAACATAATGCACAGGTCAGGGTTTGTTCCCGCTTGTCACGGCCCCTTCTTTTAGGCTTGAATTGGCCGAGTTTAATAAGATGGTTAGGGAGACAGCGGGGCCACGAGAGCGACAGCCAGGGTGATGTGAATGGTGCACAATACTAAGTGGTGATGCGAGCTCATCCAAGTCAGGCGGGGGGGGGGAGTCGATCATGGCTCTATTGGTCCACCCAATGGAGAACCTCCCCATCGAGCAGACTCAGGATGACACATCGTGCTTTGCCTCTGACCATGGAATGACCATTGACGGTCAACATGTGCACCCGAATGTCACACTCACACCTTCATATTTTGCACTTATGAAGACCAGTTATACTGAGTGAGTCACGGCACTCAAACCGGGCAAGAAACCACTCAAGTGTTAGCGCTGAAAGGCCATCAACAACTGATCTTCCGGGCGGCCCATCACAACTCCATGGCAGGTCACCTTGGTTACAATAAAACACTTGACCAAATAATGGCTCAATTTTGCTGGCTGAGCATTCACAGCGATGTGCGGTGGTGGTGGTGGTGTGTGTCTTGCTGGGAATGTTAATTGGTAAACCTGCCGGCCCTCCCAAAAGCACTATTGTGCTCATTACCATTGAATTGAGGTCCCATTTGAGGGTACTGGCATGGATTCTTCAGCTACTTCGTCTGTTAAACAGCTCAATACTTCTATTTTCTGCCAAAGTGGTTTTATTTTAAAGTTTGGGAAAGCTTTTTTTTGTGTGGCAGAATCCAAAATTGCATACTGCATATGCTTTCTACCTTGCAGCATACTTTCAGTGTGTGAGTAAAAATTATGGTGACTTTTCAGGTGTACTTTGTCATCATAGAGCCATGCCATTTCCTTTTAGCCCTTGATGACACGCTGATATAAACCTCTACCTGTGTGGTGCTTGGCACTCATTTTAAAATGTAAAAGAAACTATTGATTTTCACTAATTTCTGTGTAAAATAATGAAAGATAATACTTGCATCTAAACAGTTCTGCCGCTTAGGTTTCAACCATCCTCTGTCATTGTTGGTTTTTGATATCATCATCATCATCATCATCATCATCGGCGGTCACTTGGGTTCGCGTATGACTGTCCTCCTTCTAAGTCCTTGAGGGTCTTCAGGTGGCCATAGAGGCCGATCCTGGAGCCGCGTATTTTGGGGCAATGTGGGCCTAAATACATTTTGTTATAGAGTATCACAATGCATCATACTAAGCGAGGTATCCCAGTGTTAAAATACCGCAAAATTTCCCTGGATATAGTTAGACATTCAGGTTTTTTTTTTTTCATATTATGGTTTCATACATACTGAAAATGTCTGCATCCTATCTGCGATTTCCGGCATAGCCAGTCTTCAGCCTTTTCATGGTGAATTTCTCTTCAATATAGCACCTTGGGGTGGTAGTGGGTACCACATAATCTACCTAAATTGAGGGTAAACCTGAAACAAACACATACACACGCATCATTTGTATGTTTCCGTATCTGCACGAGTTTGTACACTTGATCATATTCAAAATTAGGAGCATGTGTGGCAAAGATGGATGCAAGTGTGTCTCATCCATCCATCTCAAGAGAATGAAGAAAATGTCATGGATAATGGAGCCAGGCCAGCGGTGGAGTGGAAATTAAAACTAAAATTGAAGGTTTCTTTATTGGCTAACATGCTGCATGTCATCCCGAGGATTCTCAGGCTCACACAGAGCCAAGAGACAGATACCTTTCAATATAAGGGTGGATCCACCCACCTTTTCTGGTGCTACATCACTGTGTCGTCAGTTTGATTGTGCCACAAGATGGGCCCATAATATTTCGCTTTGGCTGCGCTCTATGAAAGACATGCATACACGCACACACTGTATGTATGAAGGCACACGTACAGGGTGCACATGAGCATGCGCACACCTATAGTACAGGTAGTCCATGGGTTACGAACCCCCAACATACGAACTCCCGTACTTACGAACTGACCTCCATACAGCCTATTATTTTTAAAAAATCGAGTCACAATGGTTCATACTGTAGCGAATTCAGGGGGGCAGCCCGGGAACCGTCGCCACAGCCGGGACGCGAACCCGTATTTCCTGCACCGCAGGTGACAACGTTAACCAGTCGATTAAAGGGTCCGACCCATTAGCCAAGGGCTAATGTGTCTACTTATTCGTGTACGTTACACTACCCCCCTCTTTTGGAAAGCGTATCCTCGCGCTTCAGCATATCAGCTCCCTCACGCCTCTGGGCGCATGTGCTTCTGATGACCTCACGGTCTCACCATCCCACTTCTGACACCAATGCAGCGAATTAGGGGGTAGTCCGGGGACATCGCTATAGTGGGATCCGGATCACGACAACAGTGTAGCAAATGAGGAGGGAAGCCCGGTAACTGTCGCCACAGCCGGGACACGAACCCGTATCTCCAGCACTGCGGGCGACAAAATTAACCAGTCGACAAAAGGGTCCGACCCGTTAGCCAAGGGCTACCGAGTTTATTTGTGCACGTTACAATACTAACAAATGGACAGACTACTTTGCGCAATGCTCATGAGGCTGAGCATTTTAGGCGGTTCGTCGGCCCGAGGGAGAACCATGCCATGCCGTCGTCGCCATTTTAAGTCGGATCGCGTAAACATGGTTGTGCGCGTTGTTTTCACTTAACATTTTTCATGTGTTTACCCTCGTAATTGTGGCTTCAAGGCTGAATGTGAGGCAAGTGATGGTGATGCACCGAAGAAAAGGAAAACGATCACGACTGAAACAAAAGTGGAAATAATAATGCATTCAGACGCTCTTATCGGGGGGTTTTTTTTGTTGTTGTTGTTTTTCTCCACTTTCCCGGTGACGCGGGGAAGGGAGCCCGCTCCGTCTCTGGCATCAAACGGCCGGGACAGTGGCAGGTGGGGAGTTTGACATGTAAGAAATGTTTCTTTCATGTTTTTTATACACACATTCTCTCTCAATTATAAATACTGTACAGTAGTTACATTTATTATCACTACTGCATTATTACATTTATAATATTTTAGGTAAAATATATACTATATAATAAGACAAACATTTGACTAATCGACGCTAGATGTGAACTGTACGTAACTGTTCTGACTTACATACAAATTCGATATAAGAACAGACTAAAAAAAAATTGAACTC
This sequence comes from Lampris incognitus, assembly GCF_029633865.1. NCBI lineage: Eukaryota > Metazoa > Chordata > Actinopteri > Lampriformes > Lampridae > Lampris > Lampris incognitus. Next base: position 105,818,629 of record NC_079213.1, read on the forward strand.
GTTTGTAACCCGGGGACTTCCTGTATACACAAGCATACGTACTGCTAGTAAGAGGCCAGAGGAACACATTAAAACTCACTACTACTAGCCTAACTACTACTAAGACGCAGGACAGATGTCCAGAAGCAGCATTTTTATTTCATAATTCATAAATATTGTTTTTTGAAAGTTCTTGTTATGACTGTTATTTCTGCTCATTCTATTCCAATACCAGCCAACGTAGGCTATCCTAGTGTACAATAATATGCACGTACACTCGCATAGCTTTTCATTTCATGCTTGTTTTGTGTCATATCTAGTGTACTGCTAGATACTTGCAATACCCTCGTCATTGAGGTGGAAAAAAGCTATAAATATTTTCATTTACACCTCGCTATATATTATGTGTATAATGTGTTGGTAAAATAACAAGCACAAAACCATCCAGACCCACAGTGCATCTGATGTAAGTTATGAGTGCATCCTACTTAACGTCCTTCTCAGGTCGTCCATGAGCGAGTGAGTGACTGATTGAGTGAGTGACTGATTGATTGAGTGAGTGAGTGAGTGAGTGCTTGAGTGACTGACTGAGTGAGTGAGTGACTGATTGAGTGAGTGAGTGACTGAATGAGTGAGTGAGTGACTGATTGAGTGAGTGAGTGACTGAGTGAGCGAGTGAATGAGTGAGTGACTGACTGACTGATTGAGTGAGAGACTGATTGAGAGTGAGCGAGTGACTGAGTGAATGAGTGACTGACTGACTGACTGATTGAGGGAGTGACTGACTGACTGAGTGAGTGAGTGACCACAATCTGCGATGCACGACAGCAGTTGCGTGGCGCTGTGGGAAAAAAAGGTTATAATAAGTACAGGTTTGAGATCCTCTGTCTACCAGCCACAGCTTATAGGTGCACACAGACACCCTTTTCATCCTGAGATGTGTGTCTGTGAGCCTCTTAAACAATAACAAAACAAACGTTTCTGACTGGTAAAGGCAAACTGACCTCAGGATAAATGAACGTTAATCTGTGTGGAGAATAAATGGAATTATTCTGCTGCGCCATCTCAGTTTGATGACACCAGCGACAATAACGTACAGGCCTGATGGGAAATCTGAATTTGATTTTGAGTCACATGCTCACAGTCGAATAAGGTTCACTGAGTCACGTTTTAGCGAGATGGGGACTTTCTCATTTGTAAGTGCCAGTCTAGCTGTTGGGTTGAGCTAATTTTGTGTTACGAGAATCCTAGGAAATTTAGCTTGCACATACCCTGCCCTAGCACCGCCTATGTACGCAAGGGTGCACACTTGCGTAGACACACACAGACACACATGCACGTCAATGAAACTGCTACATTAAGATCTTAAAAAGCCAAAGGAAGATTTACAGGGTACATGTAGTATATCCCCAGCAGCACAGCTCATTAGTCTCGTTAGGTTAAAGAGCTCGCCTTCTCCCACTGATGGCTTCAAAAGAGTTAATGAGCCACACAATCAACATCTACTCTTGATGTATACATTTTATCTTTTGCAGTCTCTCCTCTCCTTTCTCTGTCTCCTTCTCTTTCTTTTCTCTTGTCTTGATTCTTCATATCGTTTAACTTTTCCAATCCATCACCTGCTGTGTGCACACAGCCTCAGTTAAAATGGCACTGCTCTCAGTTTTGGTGAATAAAGAGGCTTTGTTTTTAAGGCGCTGACACCACAGTCATCCATCACATAAGAGGGAGGAAAGCTCACCAGCATCCTCCCCTCACGCTCATTAATATGGTGGGGGTTTTTTTTAAGGCTACTAATTGTCCATGCACACAATTTTACTCTTGCATATGGAGGATTCTCCATAACAGTGAACTATTTAGGAGTTAATAATAAAAGGTCAGGGTGATCAGAACTTATTAAATTGGATTTAATAAGTTAAATTGGAAATATTAATTGGACTGGTCATATGTTGTATGGACACATGGCACAGTATTTCATTTCCAGTATAACACATACTTTAAGCTGATGAGGCGTGCACCCACAATGACATACAAACTGTTTTTTTCAGTTCATAAATGTGCTGAAAATGGGGACAAATTTGAGTGCCGCAAATGAAAATTCAAGTGAGACAAAACAGAAAAAGGGTGGCATGGAAGAAGTGGGCAAAGGAGATAAGACATTACAGGGGAGCAAACCCTAAAGGTGAATCATTGAAAGGCGCCTACCGTATGCCGAAGGAGTTGTTTAATAGCCAACTTCATACTCCGGTGGTGACAAGGCTGGTGTGCTGAATCCAGAGCCCTTCTCCATTCATCTCAACATAACTCCATTTGACTCCATTCATTATCCGGTACAGAAAATCAAGCCAGGGGGGAAGAAATTGCCAAGTCAGCAACCGACACACTCCCAGAGACAGACATATACACCAAATCTCTCTCCCTCTGTTTCACTTGTATCTTTTCACTGCATCTTCACAAAGATGCTTTGTCAGAGCTGCAGAGCAACCGAGGTACTGACTCTAAAAAAAAATCAGTCTGATCAAGGTATGTGCAGTACTCAGCACCTTTATCTATAGAGACTATCCCAAACGCCACACGTTTGCTGTGTAGTAACGAACGAATCGGGTGAAACCAAACACCCGAAAATACGTTCAGGTAATATTGGTTTATAATAGGTGGCGCAGTGGTTAGCGCGGTCGCCTCACAGCAAGAAGGTCCTGGGTTCGAGCCCCGGGGTTGTCCAGCTGTGGGGGTCGTCCTCTGTGTGGAGTTTGCATGTTCTCCCCGTGTCTGCGTGGTTTCCTCCCACAGTCCAGAGACATGTAGGTCAGGTGAATCGACCGTACTAAATTGCCCCTACGTGTGAATGTGTATGTGTGTAGGCCCTGTGATGGCCTAGCGGCCTGTCCAGGGTGTCTCCCCGCCTGCCGCCCAATGACTGCTGGCATAGACTCCAGAATCCCCACGACCCTGAGTAAGGATAAGCGGTTTGGATAGTGGATGGATGGTTTATAATATTGCAAACATCCAAAATAGTTTCATCAAACTGCTTTTCTCGATGTTGTTATTCGCATTCATTCTTTCCAATTTAGTAAAACCTTATCCTTGCCATATGCAATACAACCAATCTTTAATATAGGTACATAATAATAGCATGCACTGCACAGCTCAATGTATGGCTAAAAGAGTGTTAGAAAAGGACAGAAAGGGAGACCACTGCTGAGCGGTGGAGTGGGGGGGTCCTGATGATGATCGCAAACTCCAATAACAATGTGCCTACAAACCGGCATCGGGTTTCCAGTGAGTTCCTGTTTAGTGAAGCCCTGTCAGATGGAAAGACGAGCGATGGGTTGCACTGCGGAGGGCCAGCCATCACTGACAGCTTTAGGAAATGGGAATCCAATCCACTGAGAGGCTCCCCCCTTACAAATCACTTGTTAATTTAATTGTGGCCTGACCACACACACACACACACACGTTTCTATACTATCAGTGTCACATGGGGAGCGAGACCACATGACGTCGTGGTTTAAATTTAAACCGTGCGTATGGAATTTTCCTGCGTGTATTTTTAAATCCCTTGAGCGGTAATTCCGTATACGTCAGTGAGATTTGCTCAATTTAAAGGACTTACAGCCAGTAAATTTTGGGCTTACAGACCCTAGAGGGATTTTGTTATTTTATATGTTCTGGAAGAGCAAATCAGATGTATACGACAATAAATCTCGACCCTAAATCAAAAAATAAACGAGCGGGTTGCAGTCCAGTGAATCCTGTAATGCCGGAGCAGTGTTTTTATTTTCAGCCTCTCGGTGTATCTCGACGGTAACACGGCCTTCCAGACGAGCACAGGGTTTGTGAGAAAAACTAGTCACTGGTTCTGCAGTCAACCTATTCTGAGCATTTGCACAAAGTGGGTTTTTTTTTATTATATAATATCACAAAATTACTCTGACTGTGATGCATGCAGTGGGATATTGGCTTTTATCCCAAACTGAAATGACTGCATGACAAATATTAACTGAATCAATAAAAAGAAGAATGGAAATGATGTTCTACCCCAGTGCTAAAATCATACTAAACATTTTATTGTTGATATTAATTCTTTGAGGGATTGGTTTTGCTAAGCAAACTTTTTCCATTCAGCTTTTGTAAATGCTTCTTCTTCTTTCGGCTTGTTCCTGGTTTCTCGGAGGTCGCCACAGCGGATTTTTGCCCTTCATAGCTTTCTGTCTGACACATCCCTCTCCCGCAGTCCAACCCTCCTCATGTCCTCCTCTATCTGGTCTCTCCAGCTTTTCCTTGGTCTTCCTCTTTTTCTTTTGCCAGGTATTTCCAGGTCCAATACCTTCTTTCCTATATAGTCTATGCCTCCTCTCTGTACGTCCATTCCATCTCAATCTTATCTCTCTCAACTTCTCATCTATTCCTCTGATCTTGAACGTAGCTCTCACTTCTTCATTTCGCATCCTTTTCTAGTCACTCCCAAGGACCAACGCAGGATGTTCATCTCTGCTACATGCAATGTAGATTCTGGCCTCTCTGGTGTTGTCACTGCTTCCATACCATAGAGCATGGCAGGCCTCATCACTGGTTTGTATACCTTGCCCTTTACCCTCAATGGCATTCTTTTGTCACAAAGTCCTCCAGCTACCTTTCTCCATGAATTCCACCCAGATTGTGTCCTTTTCTTGACTTCCTTCTTACCACCACCTTCTGTCTGTATTGTCGATCCTAAGTACTTGAATTCCTTAACTTCTGGGACATCTTCTTCTCCTATGGTCAATCCTGGACTTTGCACTTGCTTATTTATGCACAGGTACTCTGTTTTGCTGATCTTTAGTCCTCTAATCTCTAGCACTTCTCTCCAATCTTCAAGCTCTCTCTCCAACCTTTCCTTGTCCTCATTTGCTAGCACAATGTCATCAGCAAACATCTTGCTCCATGGTGGCTCTTTCTTAAGATGTTTTTAAGCTTTTGTAAATACTGTAGACTTAAAAAATTCGTCCCCAAAAATATGTCTATTTCAACCATCATCAGCCCCTTCTACTGTTACCCAGAGAGAAACCAATAGGGGTAACAAGTATGGATGGTTTACTCACTGGTTTGGAGGTAGGTTGAATTAGGAGAGGTTCATCAGGGGGGAAATAAAATAAATATTGGTCCATAGTTAACTTCTGTGTGTGTGTCTCAGCAGGCAGGGAGAACTGATAACTTCCTGGACAGTGTGAAGACTTGGTTTAAAGGTCCAATCCAGAATGGCATGTGGAGTACTGCGACAGCATGAGTGCTCTACTGACAACAAGAAACATGACATATCTCGCCATCAGTTCAACACTGTGAGTGTGTTTGAGAAACGGAGACAGCTGGAAGCCTCCGAAAGAATTGAAAGTGATGTGGAATTGGCTGCTTTTCTCATTTGCAAATAACAAAGTGAACAGTGCTCATAAAGTCTGACCAAAACAATGGTGGAAGTGAGGCGGTCAGCTACTATGCGCACCAACTGCAGATTGAATTGCTGAACTGTGACACCGGCTCGGTTTAAATAGTGGAACACTGTGAAGGTTACCTGAAGAGAGTATTTAATGAGTAAAATGTGAGTTGATTAAAGAGTATCAGTGTGCTCTGCCCTTTCTCGTGTGTGTGTGTGTGTGTGTGTGTGTGTGTGTGTGTGTGTGTCTGTCTGTCTGTCTGTCTGTATGAACTAATCCAAGTTCATAAGAAATTAGTATCACAGAAAATGGCAGACTATTGTCTGACCTGGTGAGATGCTATGACGTGTTTACACTGAAGCACAACTAAATTTAATATAACAGTATGAACGACTTCATTGTGAATTTCTTTTGAGCTGCATTTCGTGCCTCATGGACCACATGGTTAAGTGTCTTTTTGTGCAGCGTGATACACACCGTGGCTTTTAAAACACAGTCATTCACAACCAATGTGCATTTGTCATTCAGCACATAAATATGAGTGGAAAAAGAGCCCAAATTTTGCCATTTCAGTTCAAAAGATTTATTTCTGAACCATTTAGTGACTGATTGGCCATCTTTTTTTTTCTCTTTCTAGGACCCATCTTCATCCTTCATCATCAATGTTCTGTCTGGTCCTTCCCTATAAGTTCTTTTATACTTTTTTTGGTGGATCCCCCCCCCCTTTCTCCCCAATTGCACCTGGCCAATTACCGCACTCTTCCGAGCCATCCCGGTCGCTGCTTCACCCCCTCTGGCGATCCAGGGAGGGCAGCAGACTACCGCATGCCTCCTCTGATACATGTGGAGTCGCCAGCCGCTTCTTTTCACCTGACAGGGAGGAGTTTCGCCAGGGGGACGTAGCGCGTAGGAGGATCACGCTATTCCCCCCAGTTCCCCCTCCCCCCTGAACAGGCCCCCCGACCAACCAGATGAGGTGCTAGTGCAGCTACCAGGACACACACCCGCATCCGGCTTCCCAGACGCAGACATGGCCAATTGTGTCTGTAGGAACACCCAACCAAGCCGGAGGTAACACAAGGATTCGAACCGGCAATCTCTGTGTTGGTAGGCAACAGAATAGACCGCCACACCACCCAGACGCCCGACTTTACATGTTTTAAAATCACATTCAAATATTCTAATAAATGATGATCACATTTCAATGTATATACCTTCAAGATTACCTCCCCACTTAAGGGGGAATAGGAAGTGCAAAGGTCAAATGAAGATTATCATTCAGAATGCTTTTAGTCAGACAGAAAATAAAGTATATCACGTTAGGTTGTGCACTGACACAGTGAGGTGTATGTAAATGTACTTGGTGAGTAGAACTTATTGTGATCCACTGGAACAATGAGGGATTGTAGACTTCAAATATAAGGCAGTGCAAGTTCGCAAGTGTGTAGTACTGTAAAATGTGTAAGCTTATGGACCTGTGAGCCATCTAGGTTAGACCGATCATCGTTTCAGAGAAGGGAATACACTAAATATATCTGACGAAGAGATTTTTTAAACAGGCTTTGGATTTACAAAGCAAATCCATTGTGGGAACCAACCATAAATTATTCCCATCCTTGTTCCCTACAATGAAAAACGAGCCTTTGTAGCCCCCCCCAGACAGTCACGTCAGTATGCCATTTAATACGGCGTCCGTTTAAACAATCGGGAAAAGAAATACCATAAAAAGTTGTGAACAACTTCCTGAAACCATCACAGTGAAGAAGGGGAAGGTGTGTTAGTCATTGTTTTAGTGCCGTCATCACTGCTTTCCTCGTTACATGGCCTGAGAAACTAGGCTCAACATCTTAAAGCTAATTGACCGTTGTTTTATGGGAAAACACAGCTTGTACCAGACGAAAAAAAAAAAGTTTTATCTGCGAGCGAGGAGCTCCTGCTGTGTTTGTAAGCCAAACAAAAGTCGGCTGCAGGGGAAACATGCTGCGGGATTTTCATTTCCTGAACATGTAATCGCTACCATATGGCCTTTTCACTTCCTATCTCTGGCATATTCAGAACAATACCCAACCCATGAATATCCAAATCATGAAAAACTTTTATTGTGGCTCCTTTTAGTGGGAACTGTGTGGCAGGCCTTTCCCCGAGATAAACGGTAGACAGTAAAGCCGTTGACCTTTTCATCCTAGCAGACAAATGCGGAAGACACCGGGGAGCGGCGAGTCTGCAGAAGTTCTTGAGGCATGCAGGTGAGGCAGACTCTACTCGTCAAAGACTTTAACCAACAGATACTACATCGCTTTTTAAAACTCAGGTTAAATCCTGATTTATTTGTTTGGCGAGATGAAGGTATGAAAGGTTGTTTGCAGAACTTACCAAATACACTTCCAAGACTTGGAGAACCCAGAGTCTATTTTGTGGAGCATTAGGCGGTAGTTAAATTATCCTTATTTTATATAGTATATCCATATTAATATTCATATAATCTGTTCTTTTATTAATTAAAAAGGCCATGTTTGATAACTTCCCCAGCTGACATTTTCACTGCAAAGGCCATTCAATGTATTAGCATTCTGCAATTGCTCCTCTTGATGGTATTTTTCATTGGTGCTCGCGGGGTCCGCCATTCCCACTACGTATTCAAATGTAATGTGTCGAGTCTGCCACAAAACGAAAAGGAGGACGAAGATGAAACTTGAATATCAAATATCAAATCACAGCTAATAACACTGACAGAAACAAAATGTTACCAGCACTGATGCTAAATAAATGGTATATACAGGGGCAGAGGCAACAAGTTCAAATATTCAAATAGTTATTCCAAAAGAATCCTGAAAAACATAAATGAATAAAAACATAAATAAATAAAAGCAAGTGCCAGTCTCAATAAAATGTTATTGGAAATTATCTTTCATTATACAGCACGGTTACCATGAATATGACCCGTTCATGAATGGAAGCCGACATCATTAAAATGGAGCCATGCAGAGCTCAGCTTGTCTTTTTATATATATATATATATATATATATATATATATATATATATATATATATATATCCCCCTCCATTTTAGGACAGAAAAAGCATTGCATCCCTTTGTGTTGACAGAGGCTTTATCACAGAGCCACAACTGATCTGCATCGATAACCTGCGGGACAATGCAGCAACGTTGGAAAGAATGATAAAATGACTCTTCCCCTGGAAAATTATCCATTCCACATCAGATCTGTTCTCATTGCTCGAATACGTCGATGGCATGCATGTCAACCATCAGGAGAGCCAGCATATCAGATTTAAAGGCACAAGTTCACAAAGGGTAAAGAAACTAATTTGGCATCTTTGTGAAATGCATGCATTATCAGATGGATTTGACACTCGGATTCGCAGACAATATGGTTGTCAAGGGGCATATCACAAGATCAATTCAATTTCTAACCATCTTTACAGATACCACCAGACACAAAGTACCGTAATGGAAAATGTCTTTTCAAGCATGCAATCAGAAACTCATGGTTAATGGGTTTATTTAATGTAAGGCTATCAACAGATGGGGAAATTACCACTATGTCTTCTTTAGTCTTCAAAACTGTCACTGGAAGTGACAATGCAGTCTTATTTGTTGGAAAAATGTTACACTAGGTTTTAGAAAGAACCGTGGACGGTCTGCAAAATCCAGTGACCCATGAATTGAGTAACATGAAGCTACCACTCCATACTGAATTCATACTATCAATATATCTTGATGCATGCTCAGTAGTACAGGTAAGGAACTCACAGAAAGGTGAATCAGTTCATCTGGACACAACGTTTAGTGGGCAAAACATGTCATCACTCATCTAAGTGACATCTTCAGTCACAGCTGACTGCAGGTATCCCCACCCTTATAAACAATACAGTTGCATAATGATCGAAACCAACGATCGGTTTCATATGAAAATTACCGTGACCATTGACTAACATTACAATGGTAATGTGTACTATTCAGAGGATTGGGGAATGGTTGTAATCACAGCATTGTAAGATGGTGACAGATGTACTCTTAGCCCCCCCCCCCTCCCGGTTCAGGGATGGTCGTTCTCTCTTCACATAGATGGCCTCTTTGACTCCCCGTTCAAACCAGCGTTCCTCCCTATCAAGGATGTGCACATCCACATCCTTGAAAGAGTGGCCACTGGCCTGTAGATGGGTGTAGACTGTGGAGTCCTGGCCTGGTGCGTTAGCTCTCCTGTGTTGTGCCATCCTCTTGGCCAGCGTCTGTTTAGTTTCCCCGATGTACAAGTCATGGCAATCCTCCCGGCACTTAACTGTGGTTGGAAAGCAACTTATTTCTTTTAAACCCCAAAACACACTGTGCCAGAAATTGGTCCACCCCAAGGATCAGGTCCCCCAGGACAAACAGAGGAACATAGTGTACGCTGTTAAGTACCAGGAGGATAAGAGTGGAAATGAGTGGAGGATATGAGTGATTGCAACTATTCCCCAATCCTCTGAATAGTACACATGGCCAGTTTAACTCTAATGAATGGTCATGGTAATTTGCATATGAAACTGATCAGTGGTTTCAGTCGTTATACCACTGTATTGTTTATAACGGTGGGATACCTGCAGTCAGCTGAGACTGAAGAGGTCACTTAGATGAGTGATGAAACTTTTCTCTCAATAAACGTTGTGTCCAGATGAACTGATTGAACTCCTGGGTCATACTATCAATAAAGAGTGAGTGTGAGAGTGCCAAATGTATATCTGATGAAACTGACTCATTCTTTTAAATAAGTACATACTTTTTCAGAAAAGTTGATCTTGTGAAGGCAGATATTTGAAGGAAATGGACTACCATTGCAGGTTTTGGCACCAGACACATGTCAATATATATCAATAATAAATACTATCAAGTTTTTATTCAGCAATGGCCAAATTCGACACTTTTACTGAAAAAGTGAGAAAAGAAATGGCAACACAATTCATGAGTATTCTGATGGGCCCTCAGTTTTCATCTCATCCTTGACTAAAAGTGTGCCCTGAAGCCTTCTAAATTCACAAATATTATGATAAACTACAGACAACAAATACTTTGGGCTCTAAAACCAAAATACACATGATGGGCACCGCTTATTTCAATTTAAGAACTAACCACCAGAATGAATTTTATCACTTGCACATATTCACTTTATATCTGTTCAATTTAACTGCCGAAATTGTATAGGCTTGTTAAGAGACTGACACCCCTCCATGGTGTACCAAGTGAGAACTTCATGTAAGTTTTTTTTTGACTGAGGATATTTTAACACGTCCCTCAATATGTGGCTATTTAAAGAGCTTTTCAGTAAGCACGTTTGCCAGTTTTGCACAATAATCAAAGAAGTCTCATCTCATCTTATCTCATCATCAGCCACTTCTCCGGGGTCGGGTTGAGGTAGCAGCAAGCTAAGTAGGGTATTCCAGACATCCCTCTCCCCAGCAACGCCCCCAGCTCCTCCTGGGGGAACCCAAGGCGTTTCCAGGGCAGACTGGACATGTAGTCCCTCCAGCAAGTTCTGGGTCTACCCCGGGGTCTCCTCCCAGTTGGAAGTGCTCAGAAAACCTCCAAAGGAAGGCGCCCAGGAGGCATCCTAATCAAATGCCCGAACCACCTCAATTCACTCCTTTTGACATGAAGGAGCAGTGGCTCTACTCTGAGCTCCCTCCGGATGTCCGAGCTCCTCAACCTATCTCTAAGGCTGAGCCCAGACACCCTACGGAGGAAACTCATTTCAGCTGCTTTTATCCGTGATTGCACCCTTTCAGTCACTAACCAAAGCTCATGATCATAGGTGAGGGTTGGAACGAAGATTGACTGGTACAAATTGAGAGTTTTGCCTTCTGGCTCAGCTCCCTCTTCACCACAACGGTCCGGTACAACGTCTGCATTACTGCTGATGCTGCACCAATCCGCCTGTCAATCTCCCGCTCCATCCTACCCTCACACGTGAACAATGGTTGTACATTGTACGGTACATATACCATGGGTGGCACAGTTGCGAAGAGGTTAGCGCGGTTGCCTCACAGTAAGAAGGTCCTGGGTTCGAACCCCGGGGTTGTCTAACCTTGGGGGTCATCCCAGGTTGTCCTCTGGGTGGAGTTTGCCTGTTCTCCCCGTGTCTGCGTGGGTTTCCTCTGGGTGCTCCAGTTTCCTCCCATAGTCCAAAGACATGTAGGTCAGGTGAATCGGCCATACTAAATTGTCCCTAGGTGTGAATGTGTGTGTGTGTGTGTGTGTGTGTGTGTGTGTGTGTGTGTGTGTGTGTGTGTGTGTGAGCCCTGTGATCCCCCAATTGGGATAAGCGGCTTGGATAATAGATGGATGGATAATGTGGACAAGAGAAGTTAACATTGTTTTCTAGTAATTCTGTTGAGGGATAGCATATGCTACATTATTTCTTCAAATGCTCTTTCTTGTTGTTAAAACAAAAAGCTAGGACAGACATCCGATCACTGAATATTTTTCTATGATCCATTACCTGGGGACGTTTTGCACCTCTCTCTCTGTTAGGTTAGGTTGTATGAGATTTGAGGCTAGGTAGAGCCTTTTGAAGAGGCACAGCCACATGTGGCATACAATTTCAGAAATATCTCCAAAACCCCATACCACTATAAACATAGCAAACGTATCATTTCAAGCCTGGCGACACTCGATATAAAAATGGATGTTGATGATGCCTGTGCTGTCAGGACTTGGGTATGTGAAAAAGGAGCTCAATGTGTTGGATGGACTAAAGTCAGTCTTAGATGAAAATGTGACTAAATAGCACTATCTTTTTTTGCGTATTACAATCAGGAACATTTATTTGCGATTTCATTCCATGCATCTGCGCACATGAAATGAAATAAAATACTGTTTCCCCCAGCCCACAGCAGTGCAGCATTAAGACAAAAACACATCCAAACTACAAAAACACATATATCCAACACATATATATATATATATATATATATATATATATATATATATAAATAAATTCTCATCCATCAGACTGACAGACAGAGAAGTGTGATTCGTCACTCCACAGAACATGTTTCCACTGCTCCAGAGTCCAATGGCAGCGTGCTTTACACCACTCCATCCGACGCCTGGCGTTGTGCTTGGTGAAGTAAGGCTTGCATGCAGCTGCTCGGCCATGGAAACCCATTCCATGAAGCTCCCGGCACACTGGTTTTGTGCTGATATTAATGCCAGAGGAAGTTTGGAATTCTGCAGTTATTGAGTCAACAGCGCGCTGGCGACCTTTATGCACTATGCACCTCAGCACTCGTTGACCCTGCTGTGTGACTTTACGTGGTCTGCCACTTCATGGCTGAGTTGCTGTTGTTCCTAAACGCTTCCACTTTTCAATAATACAACTTACAGTTGACCGTGGAATATCTAGCAGGGACGAAATTTCCTGAACTGACTTACTATGACAGTACCACGCTTGAATTCACTGAGCTCTTCAGAACGACCCATTCTTTCACAAATGTTTGTAAATGCAGACTGCATAGCTAGCTGCTTGATTTTATACACCTGTGGCAATGGGTCTGAATGAAACACCCAAATTCAATGATTAAGAGGTGTGTCCCAATACTGTTGTACATATAGTGTATCAAGAATTAAAGGATTTATGTCTCAGCAGGATTTGAAAAAACGTGTCCATACATTTAACTCCAGTCGCCTCGACTACTGTAACGGTGTCTTTGCAGATCTTTCTAAAAAATTGATTAAACAACTGCCGCTGATTCAGAATGCTGCTGCTCAAGTCCTTACTAAGACCAAAAGAGTGGATCACATCACTCCAATCCTGAGGTCACTACATTGGCTCCCTGTCCATCAAAGAATTGATTTTAAAACTCTGCTCTTAGTTTATACAGCATGGAATGGTTTAGGGCCAAAATACATTTCTGATCTACTGCTACAGGATGAACCATCCAGACCACTCAGATCATCTGGGACAGGTCTGCTTTCTGTCCCCAGAGTCAAAACTAAACATGGAGAGGCAGCTTTTAGTTTTTATGCACCACATATCTGGAACAAACTCCCTGAAAACTGCAGGTCTGCTGCAACTCTCAGTTCTTCTAAATCTAGGCTGAAGACTTTCCTCTTTGCCCCAGCCTTTTATTAAATCAAACTTGAAGCTTTTGATTTTCATCTTACACCGCACCATGACTTCTTACACTATAACTTCTTTAAAGTCTTACACATACACCCTTTCCAGAAAAGGATTAGGCTATGTAAAGAGACACACACACACACACACACACACACACACACACACACACACACACACACACACACACACACACACACACACACACACACACAATGAATGACACATTCACACAGATAATACTTACAAATAAATACACATTAGTGCACACAAACAGAAATACACGTTTGACTGCATCATCCCCCCTTTCATAAAGTCAACAGCTCACACAATAGACTGGTCGGCATACATGTGATCCTCCACCTTTGCAATTTAACTTGAAGCTGCATTAACAGGAAAGACTGGTTTCAAACAGGAACCTTAATGAAGAGAGCCAAATACAAAGAGCAGTTCATTCACTCAGTTAATTGATGGACAACATTGTGTGTGTGTGTGTGTGAGACTCTTGCTTGCCGCTGCTCAGGTCCTCCATCTTGGGCTATGGCTCTTATTGACTCTATTGGAGGCCATAAATCATTGTGTGTGTATGTTTCTGTGGTGTGTGTGTTTCTATGTGTGTGTGTGTGTGTGTGTGTATATTTGTGTGTGTGTGTGTGTGTGTGTGTGTGTGTGTGTCCATGGCTCAGTGCTTTTCTGGATGCAAGCAACAGCACACAGCGATCTCAAGTTAGGGAGTCAAAAGAGAAAACTCTGTGTGTGTGTGTGTGTGTGTGTGTGTGTGTGTGTGTGTGTGTGTGTGTGTGTGTGTGTGTGCGCGCGCAGCAGTAGCCAATGCGGTAGACCTATTGGGCAAGATGGACCTGACTGTCTTTCTGCTTCACACCCTGATGTAAACACTTCACACATCAGTGCACACTTCAGTCACAAAGACAGGGCACCGGTGTGTGCACACCGACACGCATAAAGAAACACCACACAGCAACAACTCATCAAACATCGACTCCATCAGCACCGCCCCGGCAATCTGTTTGGACTCCAGTACTCTCTCTGAATATGTCCGTCTGTCTGTCTCTCTCCCTTCCTAATCAATCTATTTTTCTGCCCTCTCTCTCTCTCTTTTTGGCTTCCTGTGAGGATTTTTTGAATTCTGTATTTTGATATACTCTATATTGATCCCCGTGGGGGAATTCTTCTCCGCATTTCACCCATCCTAGCTGTGTAGCTAGCAGCAGTGGGCAGCTGCCGTGCAGCACCTGGGGACCAACTCCACTTCGTCTTTCCATCACCTCGGTCAGGGGCACAGACAGGAGTACTAACCCTAACATGCACGTCTTTCTGATGGTGGGGAAACCCGAGCACCCGGAGAAAACCCACCGCAGACACGGGGAGAACATGCAAACTCCACACAGAGGACGACCCGGGACGACCCCCAAGGTTGGACAACCCCGGGGTTCGAACCCAGGACCTTCTTGCTGTGAGGCGACAGTGCTAACCATTGCGCCACCGTGCTGCCCACAGAGGATGGTGGTGGCTGGAGTATTTTGACAGGGGTTGAAGTGAATCTGTCACTAATTGGCTTCCATTAGGTGTTTCCCTGAGCACAGCTGGAAGGAGCAATTAAATGGGGTAGTCACCCAAATGCATTGGGTGAATATCAACACGACTCTCTCTCTCTCTCTCTCGCTCTCTCGCTCTCTCTCTCTCTCTCTCTCTCTCTCTCTCTCTCTAACCAACTGGAAGGAAACAGAAGCGTTGACATTTAAAACACCCAAACTTCTGGTCGGGGACTCGGCTGCCATCCAGGGAGACCGGAATGATTCAAATGCAGCCCCGGTGTGAGTCTACTTCTTATTGCTGACACTGTCAACTTTTCTTATTGCCACACTGTGGACCCATTGCCAGCAGAAATGAGGCATTTTTGAATTTTATGGACTTCTTTTTTAAATTAATTGGCAGACAAAAACACTGTTGACTACATCTCTACTGTAAACCGTAGTGCAACCATTTCGATTTCTCGCTCAGATCTGATTTTGTGGTCTCGTTGTTGACAACCTTTTTTGAAGAAAAAAAAAAAGGACCCCTATCCGAGGCAGACCTCTGTCCTGAAATGACTCACATTCACAAAGTACAAATGACTCAGCTATCAGCGGTTTCACTGGCAAATTTCTTTTTAACAATGGCTGATGGGAACATGTGCCCTCGAGTCTAGTTTGACTGGGGACATTTCCCCAATTAGACATTCAATACCTTCCACCTTCCCTCTTGCTGTACACTCACCTCCCACTTACTGAACCCCACATTCACTGCACCAAGGCAACGGGATGATGACGGTGATCTATGGCATGGACAGTGACGTAAAATCCATACAAGTTCCACTTTTATCATAAACTCAGGTTCCACGTGTGCCCGAACTACACCCATTTTCGGAAGTATCCAAAAATCTGAATTGAGAAGACATAATTCCGTGTGGTTTTGGAAATAATGTTCACAGAGAACTTATTTTCAGTTCCCACAGTGCCATGATTGTTACCATTCTGTCATATGCTTATGAGGCATGTCAACATAGTGATGAATGAAGACACGATTGAAGACTTCTTCTTCTTATTATTGCTCGTTTCCTGTTTCTCAGGGGTCACCACGGCATATTTTATAGTTTCTATCGGTACCCTATGAGGGCACGGCACCAATGGTGGCCATTGTTTTATTGTTTTGTTTTTTTTCTCCCCAATTGTACATGGCCAATTACCCCAACTCTTCCGAGCTGTCTTGGTTGCTGCTCCACCCCCTCTGCTGATTCAGGGAGGACTGCAGACTACCACATGCCTCCTCCGATACACGTGGAGTCACCAGCCGCTTCTTTTCACCTGACAGCAAGGAGTTTCACCAGGGGGACGTAGCACATGGGAGGATCACACTATTCCCCTCCAGTTCCCCCTCCCTCCCCCCTGAGCCAGCACCCCAACCAACCAGAGGAGGTGCTAGTGAAGCGACCAGGACAAATACCCACATCCGGCTTCCCACCCACAGACATTGCCAATAGTGTCTGTAGGGACGCCCAACCAAAATGGTGGCCACTGTCAACTCAGGCCTCGACCGACCCGGTATGGTCTTATTAATCCGCATAATGATTTGGCAAAGCTTTTATGTCGGATGCCCTTCCTGACACAACCACTAACCCTATGGACGGGGGCCACAGGTCAAGCGCTGGATGCCGTCCCAGTATTCATGGACCAACATCCATGCCTGTTGCTACAATGAAGACATGATTGAGGACAGCCCCAGTACACATTCAACACAGATTGCTACATCTCTTATATAACTTCACGGTTATCGTTCAAAATCCTGGTATTTTCACAGCAGTGACGGCTCCTTTTCAGAGCCTCAATATTCATCTAAAGCTGGTGGTTACAAGTGTCATGTTTTCAATGTCTCGAGTCAAGAAGCTCACATATATAAAAAAAAAACATGGCTGATGGACCTGATCTCTCTAACACAAGGCCAGCAGTGGGCAGCGGTTAACACCTGGCACTATACTGCCTGTACAGGCTGCTCTTTAAACCATTATGAGAGCCATTATCAGGAAAATAGCGGGCACTTAAATATTGATGGTGAAGATGTTGCTTCGTCCACTGTTGAGCCCTGTAAAAGGTTGGCGAGTTGGAAATGGAATTTTAAGTAGCCCTGAGAAAAAGAGGTTATGAGAGGGATGGAGGGACTTCAGGGATGTTTCTCTATTATTTAATACATTTCTCTGGCCCGAGATATTCTACCTCCTCTCTCTGGCTTTATCTTCCTCCTCTTCTTTGAGAAAGGCGTTTGTATCACCTCTGGAAATGCTGTATCACCGCTCACAAAAAAAACTTTGTGTGTGCTTTTGACTCATATAGAGATAGACAAACAGGGAGGGGCTCAGAGCTGCTCAACACATGAAGGCAAACAGAACCTTGGATGTCGGTTAGCCTAATCAAGGAGCCCCTGATGAAGACGTTCAGACTATAGACACTCCATTAGCCCCTTTAAACACAGCCCCCTCATATCTGTAACTGCAGTTTACATTCATTTATGTCGAGGGAATAACATATACTTTCCTTTCCTTCTCTTAACTGCAGCCAAAACCCACTGTTCTAGTCTGCAGGTAGCGTCCAAAGTTGCAACAAAGATGGCACCACCGATAACAGCCACTGTGCATTGCACTCCTAATTTATCACAGTTTGTTTTTTTATTTTCCTCAAAAGTGTTTGACCACTCTGAATCTAAGGCATTCATCTGCAGTGAAACAGACTTGACAGTTTCGTTACGACAGCACCTTTGTCTCTGACAAATGACAAAAAGTTTTTGTTTTTTTTTTTTTTTTTTTTTGGGGGGGGGGGTTATTTAGCTTTTGAGCTAGTGTTTCAGCTGTTATATGTTGGTAAAGGTCTTTCACTAGCTTGGTCTGGTCCTTGGGTTAGCCACAACTTCACTTATTTTCAGCCCAGTTGTACTTAACCAACTACCCCACTCTTCTGAGCCACCCTGGTCGCTGCTTCACCTCCTCTGGCGATCCAGAGAGGGCTGCAGACTACCACATGCCTCCTCCGATACATGTGTAGTCGCCAGCCGCTTCTTTTCACCTGACAGTGAGAGTTTCACCCAGGGACGTAGCACATGGGAGGATCAGGTGCCCCGACCGACCAGAGGAGGCTCTTATGCAGTGACCAGGACACATGCCCACATTCACCAGGGCGGCGTAGCACTTGGGAGGATCACGCTATTCCCCCCAGTTCCGCCTTCCCTTGAATAGGCGCACCGACCAACCTGAGGAGGCGCTAGTGCAGCAACCAGGACACATACCCACATCTGGCTTCCCACCCACAGCCATGACCAGTTGTGTTTGTAGGGACACCCAACCAAGCCGGAGGTAACACGGGGATTTGAACCAGCGATCCCCGTGTTGGTAGGCAATGGAATACACTGCTTTGCTACCCAGACACCACAACTTCGCTTATGCTCCAGACTACCTCCAGTCTACCTGCTCCCTGCCTTCCTCTCCATAGTCAGAATACAGTTGTGTTAAAAATAATAGCAGTGTGTGTAAAAAAGTGAGTAAAGCTCAAAATCCTTATAATAGCTTTTATTTCCATACACGCAAATGCATTGGGAGCACTGCACATTCTATTCCAAATCAAAACATGAACAAAAAAATTTGTTATTCCTTTACAGAAAGTGAAGAAAAGGAATATTAGGCTAAAAATAGCAGTGTCTGCATTTTTCTTCACAAACTCAAACATTTACTGAATAAACTGAAAAACGCTTGAAGATTTAGCTTTCCTGTGAATCACTGAACTAATATCTAGTTGTATAACCGCTATTTTTGAGAACTGCTTCACATCTGTGTTACATGGAGTCAACCAACTTCTGGCACCTGTGAACAGGTATTCCAGCCCAGGACGATTGGACTACATTCCACAATTCCTCTGCATTTCTTGGTTTTGCCTCAGAAACAGCATTTTTGATGTCAACCCACACATTTTCTATTGGATTAAGGTTCAGGGATTGTGCTGGCCACTCCATAACGTTAATCTTGTTGGTCTGGAACCAAGATGCTGCTCGCTTACTGGTGTGTTTGGGGTCATTGTCTTGTTGAAACACCCATTTCAAGGGCATTTCCTCTTCGGCATAAGGTAACATGACTTCTTCAAGTATTTTGACGTATTTAAACTGATCCATGATCCCTGTTATGCGATAAATAGGCCCGGCACCATAGTATGAGAAACATCCCCATATCATGATGCTTGCGCCACCATGCTTCACTGTCTTCACCAGTGTTGTAGTACTCGAGTCCAGGACTCGGACTCGAGTCCGACTCGAGTCCTGATTTTCATGACTCGTGACTCGACTTGGACTTGAGAACTGATGACTCGGACTTGGACTTGGACTCGCGAATTTACTGCATTCGGACTCGGAAGTTGGAGACCCGGACTCTGACTTTTTAACTGATAAAGACTGTTTTTGTTAGATTTTAAAAAAAAAATAATAGGGCCTATTAAATTACATTGATAGCTATATTAATACTGTAACATTATTCAACTTCGTGTAAGGGCAGGCACGTGTGTTCCACTTACATGCGGATTCACGTGGCGTGCATACCGTCATGTTCAGTAGCGCGAAGATGCCTAAAGAGACGCCCCGAATTGTGCGCTTTGCTTACACAGATTTTACAACAAATTCCAGCAAGGTCACTGCTAGATGTTCGATATGTAAACGAACTATTGAGGAGAAGACCGGGACAACCTCAAACTTCAACAGACATCTGTCAAGGATGCACCCAGAAAAGTAAGTGATATGCAGTCAGTTGATGATATGGTTGGTGATCAGTTAACGTTAGCTAGCTAGCTATCTAGTAGCTACGGTAACAATAGCCTCTGAAGTAACTCAACCACTGGTCCAAGATGTTCGGTTAGGTCGTGTGGGTATATCATATCACTAGAACCAAGTGAAATTGTATAGGTAAGTTAAGTAACGTTACTGTTAGAATGCTAATGCAGCATTGAACAGAAAAGTCACAGTACGGTTCGCTTTCGGTACGAGCGTGCCATCCATCTCACTAATGAATTGGTAAGTAATACGCAGCGTCTTCGTGTTATAGGGAGATTAAAACTGATTTTTCTTATTTATCATTTAGCTAATTACCAAGTAGCATACACTTAACGGAAAAAACACACCACTCTGAACTACCGTGTTAGCATTAATCTTAACTAGCAATAACAAATCCGCACATTGCAGATCTCCGCCATGAATATTCTCCAAGTGCGGAGAAGTCTAGCCTATATGCATCCACAAATAATGTTGATAAAATGTGCACAACTTTACAATGCAAATAAAAATAATTGTAGGCTATTACTCGCTAAATGGACTAATTGAAGAAAGCTAATGTGGATGCCGTCACTGGTTTTCTTGAGAGCTGGAGACGGTACGAGATTTGACGGATGTGGCATTTCCCCCCCGATGTACCGAAAACTACCGAACCGTATCATGATTCGTGACACCGCATAGGCTACTGTAAATATGTGGATATTTTTCTTTGCATATATGCAGCATTGGGTGTGCCAAATTCTAAAAATAGACACACGCGACGTAGCTTTTGAACAGTACTATGAACTGGCTCTGTCTTCTAACAAAATTACACCCTCCCTGACCCATACAGAATAAACATACAGACTCACGGAGGATAGAGAGTTAAAGCTCAGCTAGGTACCATGTAACATACTTAAATCAATAATTAAATGATTGGGTTTTGCTAATTAATCCCTGTCCTGTTAGTCTCATAAATTATGTATCTTTTCTCATACTTTTCATTTATCCAGCTAGCTTACATTAGTTAATCTACTAATATGGTAATGTTAGTTATATAGATAACTAAATATGTAACTTAACTGGTTATGGTTCAAACAACTATGTGTATAATGTGTAACATTTGTATTGTTATTGCATATTGTTATAGCTATAACGTTACACATTTTTTGCTGTGAGAAAGATTACTTGAAACAGTTTGGCATCAGCAAGCTAAAGTGTGTATCCTATCTTCCCCTAGGTTCCAAGAATACCGTGCCTCCACTGCTTCAGATGTGATGCCAGCTGCTTCAGGTCAGAAGACTATCACATCATTTTTAAACGATGGACAGCAAAGGATGTACGACCTCAAACATCCACGTCAGAAGGCTATAAGTGATGCCCTTGTAAAAGATCTAATCATTAAGTGCTGCTTGCCACTCTCCATCGTTGACAACGAGGACTTCAAGCACTTCCTGCATGTCCTGGACCCTCAGTACCGGCCCATAGCAAGATCCACAATTTCCTCTGTGACCATTCCAGGAATGGTGGAAGTCAAGAAAGAACAGATAAAGAACCAGCTGGCAGAAGCATCGAGTGTTGCTGTTACCACAGACATTTGGAGTGATCGAAAGATGCGGTCATTCCTTGGAGTGACAGCACACACAGTGGCAATGGATAAAAAAAACAGGAATTCAGCCTTCAGTCATATCTTCTTTCCTGCAAAAGAGTGCATGGGAAACACTCAGGAGAGAAGATTGCAATGATGTTTGAATGCTGTGCTGAAGAATACCTGATTAAGGACAAGATCAACTTTGTCATAACTGACAATGCATCCAGCATGAGAAAAGCTTTCCAGGCCAGCTTTCCCCTAGAGGATCCTTGTGATGCTGTAGCTCATGATCCCAGCACATTTGAGGAGGATGATGAAATATGGCAAGACCTGATGCCAGAAGATCAACAGACAGTCAGTGACACTTTGGCTGAGAACTGTAAGATGCAGAGACTATCATGCTTCACACATTCACTGCAGTTGGTCATAAAAGACGGTCTGAAAGACACCAGTGGGCTGTCAAGCACCCTAGCAAAGCTATCCCGTGCAGCCAACCTCCTCCACAGTGGCACCTCGTTTAAAGACTGCTTTGAAGCATGTTTTGGTAATGCAACAATTCCAACAGCGAATGCCACACGATGGAATTCCACTCTGAAGCAGGTGAAGGCTTATGTGCATTTAGACATGCAAAAGCTGTCCAGTGTGTTGGAATCAGAGGGGCACAAAAGCCTTATCTTATCACCGCGAGAGTATGCTCAGCTTAAAGAACTGATCGAAGTTCTTGATCCGTTCTTAGAGGCAACCAACCTAACTCAGGGTGAGACTACTGTCACCGTCAGTGTGACTGTGCCCTGTGTCCTCACTCTGCGCTGTCACCTGCAGGAAATAAGAGGAAAAGCCAGATACTGTGGGCCTCTGGTGAGAGCTCTGGAGAGCTCCTTGAAAACAAGGTTTGCAGAGGTTTTCAGTGCAGTCAAGATACCAGGATGTGAGCCAGCTGAAGGAAGAGGCCCCACCAAATTTCCTTTCACCAATGCCTACTTCATAGCATCTGTGTTGGACTCAGCATTTGGCTTCCAGTGGCTAGAACATGATGTGCAGCTGGACAGTGACATCAAAGATGTGCTGAAGACTGAGATCAAAGGTGAGAAATGTTTTGATTAACGTTAGTTAAGTGATTAACTATTTGATTGTTGTGATGTTTATAACATTGAAGGTGTTACAATAAAGCACATAGGCGTGTCATTTGTCATGTAGGCCTAGTCAATAACATATTTGTAATGAGTCCCCCATGCCCCCTCTCATTTCAGAGTATATAAAGGTAGAGGGTGACAAGCAAGCGGTATCAACAGCAGATGCAGCGGAAGCAACAGGACCAGGGGAAGGTGAACTTTCAGAGTTTCCTCCTGAGAAGCAGTTGAGAATGTTCTCCCACTATAGGAGGACTCCCTCCTCCACCAAGAAGAAGCCGTCTGGCCAGGCTCAGTTGACTGCATACCTCGACTTGATCGCTGAGCAGGACTCTGACTCAGTCCCGTGCCTCAGGTTTTGGCAGCAAAACAAATCCAAATTCCCTACCCTCTATCAGATTGCCACACAGGTATTCTCTATCCCTGCCTCCAGTGCGCCCATTGAAAGGGTATTTAGTCATGGAGGCATTTTGATGAGGCCTCACTGTGCAAGGTTGAGTAGTTCCATGCTGTCAGATCTTATGTTTTTGAAATGCAACGTGTATGCTTAAAACTAGTGCCACCAGCCTTTTGCTCCTAACTATTCCGGAGAGACAATGTCTTTAGACTAGTTTTTATGAATGTATTGTATGCTGTGGAACTTACTTCTGTATACTGTTTCCATTTGCTAATATCATGCTATTCACAGCTATCAATGTGTTTTGAAGCACATCCAATGTTCAGAATGTCAAAGAAATTCAGACTGTTCTAAAAATGTGTGTGTGTGCGCATGCTTGCGCGTGCATGTGTGCGAGTGTGTGGGTGTGCATTTGTTTGGCTATCATGTCACAAAGTAAATAAACTCCCTTTGAAATGGTGACAGCTGTGTCATTTTTGTTTAATGTAGACCTTTTTTATTTGTATATCAGATCTTTGACTGTGCCCGGGTGGATCATTGGAGCCATCTTGGAACTCGACTCAGATTCAACCTTGATGACTCGGACTCGGACTAGGGTAATAGGGACTCGACTCGGACTCAGGTAATGGGGACTCGACTCGGACTCGAACACTGGGGACTCGAGACTCGACTCGGACTCGAGGTTTAGTGACTCGACTACAACACTGGTCTTCACGGTGTACTGTGGCTTGAATTCAGTGTTTGGGGGTCGTCTGACAAACTGTCTGCGGCCCCTAGACCCAAAAAAGAACAATCTTGCTTTCATCAGTCCACAAAATGTTGCGCCATTTCTCTTTAGGCCAGTCAATGTGTTCTTTGGCAAATTGTAACCTCTTCAGCACATGTCGTTTTTTCAACAGTGGGACTTTGCGGGGTCTTCTTGCCGAAAGCTTGGCTTCACATAGGTGTCCTCTAACTGTGACATCACTCACAGGTAACTTTAGACCTTCTTTGATCTCCCTGGAGCTGATCGCTGGCTGAGTCTTTGCCATTTTGGCTATTCTTCGGTCCATTCAAATGGTAGTTTTCTGTTTTCTTCCACGTCTTTCAGGTTTTGGTTGCTATTTTAAAGCATGTGAGATCATTTTAGCTGAGCAGCCTATCATTTTCTGCACTTCTTTATATGTTTTCCGCTCTCCAATCAACTTTTTAATTAAAGTACGCTGTTCTTCTGAACAATGTCTGGAACGACCCATTTTACTCAGATTTTCAGAGAGAAATGCACTAGAACCAGCACGTACAACATTTGCTGCCTTTGTCCTTAAATAAGGGCCACCCGTTTGACACCTGTTTTTTCACAGCTGAATGACCTCCCTGATTGAACTCCACACTGCTATTATTTTGAACACGCCCCTTTCAATTAATGATTCAATTACACAGAATCAGCAGCATGCATGTCATGACTGTTGGGTCTGTTGGTTTTCTATTACTCTACTGGACCTACTAGTAAGTTATTTGCCATGTAGAAATATAATTTCTACCAAAAGCAGTGATTGATCTGGTTAGTGATGTTGGACTGCTATTATTTTGAACACAACTGTATAAAAGGCTGTATGCTGTATCATTTTCCCTGGGGAAAGCCCAACCAGACAGTAGTCATTAGAGGCAAGTCCAAGAGCAAATGTTACTAAACAGTTTTGTCTGCAGCACAGGCCAGTGAATATAACCGGCACTGTGTCAACACAACAACTTTCTCAAGCTGCATGTTTCATGTGTTTTAAGTAAACGATGCCTCACGATTTACACGAGATATGCAGGGTTACCTGAAGATGAAGTTTTTAAATAGGAGTATTTTTATTCTATCAGGAATGAGGCAACCTACACTTGAGAATCTTATTATGAAAAAGATAATGGACCTGATAGGGCCCCTTGATAACAAAATATCACGCTGTCCAGTCTTTGGCATAGAAAGAACTACGGACCAGTTAAAATGGCAGAATAAGCCCACTTCCAGACACATGGGGGGGGGGGGGGGGCGGGAGACAGAAAGATGACAATAAAAAGAGTGCTGAGTTGGTTTTGCCTCCAACCTCTTACCTGTCACAGTCCCTCTCACACTCTAGCTTTTCTACCCTGTCACTTTTTCTCATACAAAATACAAACACACTCCTTCACCATTCAACGCTTCTTCAATTAATCCACGCTACAGTTTACAGCTAGAGTTATAAATGGATACATTTTAATAACTGGACTACAAGTTCCGGACTACAAGTCACATCGGATATCTCCGCCTACCAATCTGTGGAGACTTCTAAATGCAAGCTAGCTGCTACAACAGTGGCGAGAACGGCCATTAACAAACCTACAACTACTGCTTTGGAATCTAGGACACACCTCAACGGAAATGATGCCTCCCCCCACACTCCTCCGTAGTGAAACAAAGTAGAGATACAGCAAATCGCTTTGTAACACAGAGAGCTTTTTAAAACACTGACAATGGCTGCCCCGAGCAACTTTAGATTATCTGATTTTGTTTGTTTTCAACCGATGAATATGTTTTGCCGTAAACACGACAAACATCAATAAACTTTGAAGGAGTTTTACTCGGTGACTGCAGCTGAGCGATCCTATAATGCACATGTTGCTGGTACGACAGTGTTTACAAGCACACAACTTCTTCATGTCACCGCCCCAATATGAAGGGCCACCCTGAAGACTTTGGCTTGGTTCTGCAATATTTTTTCAAACTCTTAATTTTGTCCACCCTGTTTTAGCAACGAATGCTGGGAGATTGTCTTCAGTCACTCGCTGAGCGAAGCATTTACACTGACTTGTGAGCCGCACTCAGCAAAAACCGCATTGCTGCGAGGAAAAAAGAAACAAGTCGCTTAGCTGTTTATATGGCATTTATATGGCGGTAAAGTATTTTCAATTGAGTCAAGAATAAACAGTGCCATCTAGGGGCTGTATTTGAAATGCAGTGTATTCGTCCGACAAAATTACATTGTATAAATGGTTTTGGAATATAAATCGCAGGACAGGCCGGAGGAGTAATAAAAAAAAAGAAAAGTGGCGACTTATAGTCCAGGAAATACGGTATGCATGTTCAGAGTCTTGTGCTGAATGGGCTGGGAGGTTCTCTTGTTCTCCATCCATCCATCCATCCATTATCCAAACCGCTTATCCTGCTCTCAGGGTCGCGGGGATGTTGCAGCCTATCCCAGCAGTCATTGGGCGGCAGGCGGGGAGACACCCTGGACAGGCCGCCAGGCCATCACAGAACAGGAACACGGTATGCATGTTCAGAGGCTTGTGTTGAATGGGTTGGGAGGTCCTCTTGTTCTCTAAAAGTTCTACTATCTGGATCTGGTTAAAAGATCAGTGGAGTAGCCTTTCAAAGCAAAGAAGTTATTTATCCAAAAAAAAAACTTATGGAAATGTCCCGAGTCTGAGCTTGGAGTAGAGCCGCTGCTCCTTCGCGTCGAAAGGAGCCAGTTGAGGTGGTTTGGGCATCTGATTAGGATGCCCCCTGGGCGCCTTCCTTAAGAGGTTTACTGGGCACAGCCAACTGGGAGGAGACCCCAGGGTAGACCCAGAACTCACTGGAGGGACTACATGTCCAATCTGGCCTGGGAACGCCTTGGGATCCTCTAGGAGGAGCTGGAGGGCGTTGCTGGGGAGAGGGACGTGTCGCCCTATTTAGCTTGCTGCCACCGTGACCCTACCCCATAGAAGCGGCTGATGATGAATGAATTAATTTTATGGAAATGCTAACAGAACACGACCAAATCATTTTACCGTGATTTTTTTTTCAACCTTGCATCCGCATTTAACTAAAAAAAATAATAAAAGAAATGCTGACTCTCACACAAAAGAATGACGCAGAGAGAAAGACAGAAGAAAATGGACGATAGACAGAGAAAAGGACAGATAACTAGATTGGATTTTTTTTTTTAAATACAGACGGAGGGAATAAGAAAAAGAAATCCCTTGTCCTTTTGATGACTTATCTGTACCATTCTCCCTTTGCCGCTGGTTTCCACTTTGTCTCACGGCAAAATGCAATGGAAAGCGTACAGACCGAATACAGATCTCTGCTGCACATCACTCATGAAACGACGACCCTCTCTGCAATTAAGGCATAAGCCAATTGTTCAGGAGAAAGGTTTTATTTGAAGTAAGAATGTCTTTTTCGTCATCTAAAAAATCAATTTTCCCTCCCTTCCAGCTATTGTAAGGCACAGTAAGAGTGAGGGGGCAATCACAAAGTATAAGTGTTATAATTTTGCAAAATTTGTAAAAAAAAAAAAAAAAAAAAAAAGTGTTGGGGGTTAGATTATTACAGCAGACAAGTAAAGTCTGGCTTTAGCTTTCAAGTTGGAAATCAGATGATGGCCTAGATGAAGTGGTCTCTTCTTTGTTTAAGCTGTGGCTGTTTTTCCATCTTTCTTCTCATTTCCACCTCCTTTTTTATGTCTCCTGTCATGGCAGTGAAAGGCTCGTCTCACCGGTTGCTATTCATCTGCATCGACACGGTTTGTTTCAAAGCTGCCGTGTTCAAAGCTTCTGGCTGTACACTGAAGGTTTACAATTGATATAAGATACTTCAGTCCAACATTGCTTGAAGAGAAACACGAGACTTTCTGATTTAAACAGGATTGCCTGAGTGTGGGTGAAACATATACTGAAGTTGCACTAATTCTTTGTGATCCCCCCACGCGCTACGTCCCCCTGGTGAAACTCCTCACTGTCAGGTAAAAAGAAGCGGCTGGTGACTCCACATGTATCGAAGGAAACATGTGGTAGTCTGCAGCCCTCCCCCGGATCAGCAGAGGGGGTGGAGCAGCAACCGGGACGGCTCGGAAGATTGGGGTAATTGGACAAAAGGGGCAAAAAAAAAAAAAAGTGATTAAAATTAAAGCAACGCACAATGCTAAGTATGCTCTGTGTTAGTAACTAGTACATGTTAAATATACTTTTTTGGGGCACCCAATAACCCCTTTTCAGAGTTTTCACTAGCTTCCTTTAAGCTGTGGCAGCAAGCCAAGTGCTAGTCAATGGGCTATGAAACAAATGACCAAATACCGTAGTATACCAATGCTTTCCATCAGTTCTGTTACTTAATTTTAATTTGTAAGTAAATATACTGGCTCATACATGCTGTTGGTACAGTTTCATCTACATCACTTATAAATACCAACAAGATGCTGGTGCCAGTAAAGCTGAATAACATCTGCACTTTGGTGCCTGGTTTGTGACACAAAAAACATTACCTTCATTAAGATGCTTCTCTAAACTTGATATTCTAAACCTCACACACACTACAATGAAAAGCTTTTAGATAAAACTATCCAGGGTACATGATTTAAAAAAGAAGAGTGCTCTCAGTAGAGTGCAGATCCTCACCAGGGGTATCTCTCCTTCTCTGGTGCTCGGACTTAGGCGACAAACCAGCTGAGGAGTTACCACACAGTTGCAGTATACCACATGTTTTTCAAAGGTTTTGAAACACCGCAACCATGACAGGTCCTTGGCCAAACAGTTATAACTGCTCACAGGCCCAGTAGTATGGGAGATTAGCAGCGGAGAGATATACACAGACAGAAAAACCAGTGTTTTGCCTGTCATTATGATACTTTTGCACAGCGCCCAAGTCCATTGAATGGAAAATGTGTGTGTGTGTGTGCGTGTGTGTGTGTGTGTGGGGGGGGGGGGGGGGTGTCACATTTTAATGTCAAAATTTGCTCCCGTTTCTCTGCAGTTCCTCATAAATACTGTAGCCCTTATGTGTCTCTCCTCCAGTCCCTGTGATATAGTTCCAACAAAATGTTTAAAATCCTTCCTCCCTGGCTTAGGTCCCAGCCTGCTCTCTATCATCAACTGCTCGCTCACATCCAGGTCCATACCCGACTATTTTAAAATTGCCTGTGTTCAGCCCCTCCTAAAAAAAAACCCTCTCTCGATCCAGCAAGGGTAGAGAATCACAGACCAATTTGCAAACTTTCTTTTTTTTATCCAAACCCCTTGAAAAATGTGTTGCAGACCAAATCCTGCATTCAATCCTGCAAGTACAATCAAGTACATTTTAAATATGTAAGAACTTAAAAGTATATTTTTAAAGTATAATTAAGTAGAATTTTTTGTACTGTAAGTGCATTTTAAGTAAGTGCATATACAATACAGTTGCTCTTGAAACATACTTTATGGACTTACAGTACACTTTGAATTCAATGAAGTATACTTTATTTTCACCTGGGGTGGCATGCAGACCCCAGAAAGGCTGGCTGTTGCGAAAACTACACAGGGATGGAAGAATATAAGAGAAATGAAATAATAAGGTGCAAAAGTGCAAATTATACTTATAATTGTTATTTATCAGGCAGGTGCATATCATTATATTTTTAGTTTTTAAAGCATCATTCTGGTTTTCTGTAACCTGGGTCTTATTTTTGCCATTGTGTACATCATGTATGTGATTTTACTCACCTGCCTCATTTTGGATATCTTAGAGACCCATTCAGCACTGCAAGAAGTCGGATGTTGTTTTATTGAAATATGATAGTGCAGCCAATGTTTGCTTCCAAGATGTTCGTTTGTGTTATAGATTATGCCCCAAACCACTACCAGATTGCTCTAGCAACCCTTTAGAAAACCATATACGATAATTTCAAAAACACTGGTGGAAAATCCGTCACGCTTTTGTACTATTTTATATCTACTGATAGCCACATTCAGCAGGTGACTACATGCTGTGAGATGTTGCCTACTGGTACCAACGTGTGGTCTTGCCTTGTGGCACAGGCCCTGCTGATCCATGCACTATCTCATCTTATTCTGATGTTTCACACCAACAGCTTTAATGCTGGTGCAGTAATCTCGACCTCCGAGAGCTGAAATGCAGCTGTTATAAATGCAGCTCTCTAGTTCCGCAGAGTTCTGGCTTACAGAGTGAGGCAGACCCAGTTCCATGAGGATCTGCCTCGCTCTGAAACAATTTGTGCACCCTCAGTTTGAATTCAGCCAAATAACGGACTGAGTGTAGTTCCCCGGTGGTGAAATGAGTTACCAAACTCTATTCGATCCGCTGAGTCCCTCTCCCTCTTTAAGAAGAAGCTAAAAACCCAGCAAAGTCATGACAACAAAAGATCACCCGAGGAGACAGACTGAAGACACTGAAGAGCAGAACACAGAAATCATTGTTGGCAGTGAAAAACTCGAGGAAGTCACATCTTTCAATTATCTCGGATCTGTTATTAACGAAGATGGAAGATCGGAAAAAGACATTAGGGGCAGAATCGCCATCACAACAAGTGCTAATGACCAAGCTCAACATGATCTGGGAAGATAAAAAAACTTGGAATGAAGTAAAAAATGCAACTGCTCCGCGCCATGATAATAGCAATTCTTCTATACAGCGCAGAATCCTGGACCCTAACAAAAGCTATGGAGAAAAAATACTGCAGAATCCTGGACCCTAACAAAAGCTATGGAGAAAAAATACAAGCCTTTGAACTTAGAGCTAGCTTATAGAAGAATGCTGCAAATCCCATACACAGCACACATGGCCAACACTGAAATGCTGAACAGAGTTAAGGAAGCTATTGGTCAACATGATAGTTTACTGACAATGGTAAAACAAAAAAGGAAATTAAACTGGTTTGGGCACGTTTGCTGAATGGAAAGGACACTTGCAAAGGACATCCTGCAAGGCCTGGTAGAAGGGACTAGGAAGAGAGGGAGACCGAGGAAAACCTGAGTAAACAACATCGGAGAACGGCTACAGATGAGCGTAGTGGAGGCGGGGAGAGCTGCGATGGATAGGGAACGGTGAAGGAGACTTGCTGAGGCATCAGCTGTGCTCCTACGACCTCCATAGGTTACACAACTGAAGATGATGATGATGATGAAAGACCCAGCTCTTCCTCTAACACCTCCACACCTGATGGTATAAAAAAAAAGCTTCTATGGACTTGAACCTAGGTTTTTGGGGTTTTTTTTTTTAATTTCTCCCCAATTGTACGTGGCCAATTACCCCACTCTTCCGAGCTGTCCTGATCGCTGCTCCACCCCCTCTGCCGATCCGGGGAGGGCTGCAGACTACCACATGTCTCCTCCGATACATGTGGCGTCGCCAACCGCTTCTTTTCACCTGACAGTGAGGAGTTTCACCAGGGGGACGTAGCATGTGGGAGGATCATGCTATTCCCCCCAGTTCCCCCTCTCCCCCAAACAGGTGCCCCGACAGGCCAGAGGAGGTGCTAGTGCAGCTACCAGGACACATACCCACATCTGGCTTCCCACCCGCACACACGGCCAATTGTGTCTATAGGGACGCCCAACCAAGCCAGAGGCAACGGAATAGACCGCTATGCCACCTGGACGCTTGAATCTGTTTTGTTTTTTTTTACATTTCCTTGCGTTGTCGCCTCCTGACTAGTAGATCCTTGCTTGTGTTGGATTAACATCGCTTCGGATAAAAGCGTCTGCTAAATGAAATTGTAATTAATTGTAATGTGTAAATTAATGAATTAATCTGAATATCTATTCACTTACCTCCTCTTACCTCATCAGATTCTTGAATGTGTGTGAGTATCATCTGTCCAGCCCTTTCTAACTATTTCCACGCTCAGGGCGCATGCTGAAAACGTATAAAGTAAGTAGTAATGTGTAAGAGACTTCATAAGTCATGAGCGGACTGCTATAAAGTCCTATATGTGTATGAAGCACCAGAGAGAACTTCAAAGACATATGAATATACCCACATGCAGAACGCCCGGCTGTGGTTAATGTGGCTCATTAAAATAAACCTTGATGGTGGATGCCTTAAACATTTATAAGATCATTGACACTTTTTTCCCTTTTCTCTCCCCGAATCTCTTCTATTCCCTCTATCTATCTTACTATAAAGGCAACTTCCAGCAATTAGATATTAGGGCTCTGTTGTTACCCTCTTTTTCCCCATTACCACTTCCAACACACTGCACTACTGGAACATAAAACGGACTTTGAATCTCACACAGGGCCTTTTAGAAAGAAATGATATTCCATGTGACCCTGCATCATATGCCTGTTTGCCTCCCCTCCATCATTTCAATTAGAGACTCCAGGACAGGAAATTTACCCTGCGTGACAAACATGTGGTGAGGCGTTGCTGGTAGCGGTGGCAGTTGTGTAGTTATAAACAGGCAACAGGATGTGAGTCATCAGGCAAGCGTGCTACCATGCTGTCGATACGAGACAAATTCATTAATCCCGACAGCATGGAGTGGAATCCCTTGCGTTTTACTCGGAAATAAATGAAGCGCTTATCACACTGAATCCAGCCATTGCCATTAAGAATTTCGTTGAATCCGGATTTTACAAACGATAGAAAAACAAATTACACGTCTGTTGCAAGATAAATTTAGGTTGTCCACAAACACAACTTCAAATTGTTGAAATTTACAAACTATATGGTTTGTTTTTTGTTTTTCTCCCATGCTCAAGGAACACCAGCCAACCAGGTGAACTGCAAAGGTAAATAAATGAGTCACTGAACTAGCAAAAGTCAGTCAGTGAAGTACAGCGGGCCAAAGGCATCATTTTATTCAGGCAGCACATATTTATGGGATATGACCTCCAGTGAGGAAGGTTTAAAACCTATAGCTTAGCAAGGGTGGTTGAGATACGACAGATAGGCTGAACCAAATATTTAGACAGACAGAATTTGTGGCTTTCCTCACTGGGCAGTAAATCCAGTACAGCTGGCTACTCTCCAGGAACAGGTCCTGATAAATCATTATCTAACAACATTTCACATATGTTCAGTGTCGAACCATCTAGTTGACAAAAACGTATCATGGTGACTAAAAATTTGACTCAGAGGGGTATTTAGTTTATATTTGTACAATTGTGACGTACTTTGGTATGATTCCTAAATATGTCGCTGTAAAAAGGGGTAGAGAGAAACGGGTTTTAGCTGTGGAATTGTTTATCTTTAAAGGAATCCAACTGCTCAGTTCTTTACTATCAAATACTGTGAAACGCTACTCGTTAGTTCTCAGAAATATATTTTCAATCTTAAAATGAGTTGCATTTATTTTTTAATAATCATTCATAAGTTGCATCTAATTTCTTAAAAACACACATTTACTTTTCTGTTTTAATTCTAAAGGAGTCTCGGAATGAGATGTAGCAGCAGCAGCTATCACAGATGGATAATGAGACAACAGGCCCTCGAGCACAGATGCCTAAACGCCACCCTCAATTAAAGCAAACAGCGAATTAACAAAACACACCTCTCTCGACCATAAATATGATTGTGGTAGAGATTGTGTTTGATTATGATCAGTTACAGCTACATCTAATATTAACAAAGACGTAGCCTAAAAAAAGTGACAGAAAGATGCCACTGGCAGAACTCTGTGGTGAGAAATTAAAGTGGCCATATCATGCTTATTCCGGCTCTATATTTTTATTTTGGAGCTCCACTAGAGTAGCTTTGCATGAGTCACAGTTAAAAAAAATCCTTATTTATTTTATACTGGCCCTTTGGCAGCCCCCCCCCCTCCAGTTCATCCTCTGTCTGAAACTGGCTGTTTGGGCTATTTTCTCTTTAAGCCCCACCCCCAAAAGGCCACTTTCTTCTGATTGGCCAACTTCCGGAAGCCTGCTGGGGGGCGGCACCCAGTGCTTGTTGTGTTCTATAAGCAAAATATAAACCTACTAAGTAACATAATTTATCCTTCTTGACTGGAAATGGCAACTTCTCAAATCATCCGTACACGTTTGAATATGAGAGTGAACTGCACGAACGTGGTAAATATTACACCCATAACCTGCTTATTGTGTGACAGCGGCTAACGGTGGACTCAGTCTTTCAGTCACAAGCCGTATATAAAAATGTTTCTATGTATGACCCTGTTAACTGGTGTACTTGTGGGAAATGCACTAAAATGCCAACTGAGGTGGAAAATGTCTGCTGTCAGGAAACAACAAAGGTTACGTAGCTAGTAAAATTTTATTCTGCTGTCGCCAAACGACTGTACAGTATCTCCCCTGCATCGTCGGTTATTTGTATGCTGGGGTACATTAAATGCCTGTAATACTACTCAAGTAAACTGTCTTGGGGGAAGGTGTACATACATTTACCAAGAAGACCATAGTTTGACAGGCTTTTGGCTGCTTTTTGTAGCATAAAAATTATAGTTGATTGCTTGTTACATGAAAAATTTTGGTGTTTGGGGGATGGAGACTTTTATCCTCACTGGCTGTGGTATCTTGAACTAGATATACATGTTATACCACCAAGCCGCTAGAGGGCGCTCCTACCTTACCATTAGTTAGATGATACAGTATAACTGCAGAGTGCTAGACCAGTTCAGACTAGCCAGACAGTGATGCACATGTAATAATGTTCCATGCTGCAAGACGTTCAATAAAAGAAAGTAAACATTGATAAATGCGTGCTCGGTTCATCAACCAAGATATAACATTTATTGATGCGGTATCTTGAACTAGATATACATGTTATACCACCAAGCCGCTAGAAGGCGCTCCTACCTTACCATTAGTTAGATGATACAGTATAACCGCAGAGTGCTAGACCAGTTCAGACTAGCCAGACAGTGATGCACATGTAATAATGTTCCATGCTGCAAGACTTTCATTAAAAGAAAGTAAACATTGATAAATGCGTGCTAAGTTCATCAACCAAGATATAACACTGGCTGTGAAAATAACGCCACGATTTTGAGCAGATATGGTTTGAAATACTGCTTGGTGCACGGCTATATTGTTTTTTGCAACTCATGGTTAGCTAACTTTAACACCCACTGTCTGCACAGAAACTGTAGTCACAAGCCATGTGGGCCGATTATCAATACAAGACAAACACTTCCGTGATATAATGTTACTTACAGCTTGCGCTTCTGACTCCTTTACAGATGGAAAAGCCCGGCCTTTTGGCGCTAGCCTAGCCGGAAGTCCAGTTTAATGCTGGGCTTTGTCGAGGAAAGAGTCCCCTGCGAAGTTGCGTGAACAAACAAACACGTGGGCATATGGCTGTAGCTGTCCCGAGAACAGGAGCTGCTGTCTGGCGCTTTCTTCTGCAGGAAAGGAGAACAACCCGGAAACCCAGCACTGAAATGCGGCCAGTTCAGGAAGCAGTCCTCGGTCCAACGAAGAGGACCCAATAAGAGGTTGAGGTTGTACTGCTGAGGAATAGTGGCAATAGGGAATTTTAGCCACCGACTCTTCGTTTCGTCTTCCTTTGTTAGTCCATACAGAAGGAATTTGCCTTCGCGCCGGAAAAAAATAAAATAAAATAAAAATAGCGTCTTCTCGACATTGCAATACACACTAACCAAACGCTTCCTGACCTCCGTTCAACCTAAGGTTTTTTTGGAGCGCTCCCGCCTCCGCTATACCTAACGTTTTGAGGGTGGGCCTACCAGCCGCTAGCTAGGCAGGCGTCATGGGAACGTTTTACATAGTGACGTAATAAGTAACGGAAGAAAACGCTGGACTCCAGATGGTAGAGGCTAGTTCCCATCGATGCAGAGAACGGTCAACTGAGCATGCGCAAGTATTCGTTGCCTCCGTTGTTTGGGTAGGTTAAGGTTAGGGTTAGGGCGGGGTTAGGGTTAAAGTTTGCTAATCAGACGCAGAGTAGGGGTGGGTCTTCCTAGAATCCTAGCGCCTGGATGCTACGCGGGGGCGTGTGGAGGCGCGGTAGAAGCATTTCGCGCATGCTCAGTTGACCGTTCTCTACTCCATTTCCGGTCTCTGCATCGACAGGATCTAGCATCTACCACTACCACTACGGATGAAGCGTTGCAGGCAGTGTTTTCTGCCGGAGAGAATACCGCCCTCTGGCGTGGACTTTGTGCTTTGTTACTCTGCAGATGTTTTACATGCACCTCCCTGCTATATAACACAATAAAGGAAAGGGAAAAACCCAAATTCATGATATGGCCTCTTTAAAAGTTATTAACAGTAAATTAAAGGAGATGCTCTGGCTTAGGCACCTCTTGACCCCTTGGGTCTACCGCCAGCTAAAGACCCAGAGCATTATCTAGCAGTGTTTTATATTAGAGCTTTCTAATATATATGTTTTTCACAACTTTAGGCAGTGGCACAACTGTGCTAATTTCACATTAGAGCTAAGCTATATCATAGCTTTGTGTGAATTACAGGTATAGCTTTACTTTCACCCATGACATCAGTCTTCTCATTGCTGGAGTCAAATTCAAAAGTCTCTCGCTCTTGCCCAACCATGACTGTGATTGGTTAATGTCTTTATTCACTGTAAGTCTGAAAAATCAACCTGGATCCGAATACCATTATGCGGCTTTTTGACAGAGCACAATTTTTTGTTCTGCATACAAAATTACGTAGCAAGACAAGCGCAAATAAATATACTGATGTGCAAATCAATTATACAATAAATAAATACATAAATAAAGACACTGGTGTGTAAAGATCCTTAGAGAGGAGACCCTGACATGCAGTAGAATCACAGCATCATACAGAGAGGCACTTAAGTGCTGTATTTAAGTTTTAATGATTTTGTCAAGGCAATCTCCTCATTAAGTCAAGGCCACTTCACACACGACTGTCTAGCAGCTTTCATGAAAACGTGGGCGCTGAACACAAGTGTTACAACAAACAGAAGGAAAATACTCCACAGGCTGTTTGAATTACAATCTTAAGTGTGCACCTTTCTGTCACACCGCAGATCTCCACATGCCACCTGGTTTGAGGACTACTTGATGACTTGCAAAGTGCTTCTCTGAATGCTGCGTGACAAAGTAGGTGGTATTATTCTCCGGTTAAATCAAAAATGGAGGGACATTTGGCCAACTTCTCCCACGGAAAAATGGAGAAACCCCTATTGTTCATCTGAAAGGAGGAAAAGCAAGCGCCCTGGCAGGCTTGAATTTTTTTTTTTTTTGGAGGAATCATGGGAGCATGATCATGATGTTTGAGAGAGCCCCTCTCACAGGTCTGTGAATGTGTGTGAAGGAGAAACTGGCTGATATGGGAAAGCAAGCTTTGGAGCAGCTACTGCCCTTTGGATCCATTTTTTATATGCAAGACCTCTTTTTTTGCAATGATCCAAATTGAAATGAAGAGAAGAAGAAGAAAAACCCTCCTGTAAAAGGGTCTGGTCACTGTAGTTGCCTCCCTGCCACCCGAAATGACAAAAATTACTAGTGAAGCACGTGGCCCCAATTCTCAAAAAATTTGAGAAGTTGGCCTACACTTTTCTAGTTCATGTTTACACCGCCAAATAACACACACATACATTTTCATCCCAAAATGTTTTGTGCTTGGGAAAAAATATTTTGGGTGGTGTCCGGGTGGTGTGGTGGTCTACTCTGTTGTCTACCAACACGGGGATCGCCGGTTCAAATCTCTTGTGTTACCTCTGGCTTGATCAGGTGTCCCTACAGGCACAATTGGCTGTGTCTGCAGGTGGGAAGTTGGCTGTGGGTAGGCGTCCTGGTCAGTGCACTAGCGCCTCCTCTGGTTGGTCGGGGCGCCTGTTCAGGGGGGAGGGGGAGCTGGGGGGAATATCATGATATTTGCACGTGCTATGTCCCCCTGGTGAAACTCCTCACTGTCGGATGAAAAGTAGCAGCTGGCGACTCCACATGTATTGGAGGAGGCATGTGGTAGTCTGCAGCCCTCCCCGGATTGGCAGAGGGGGTGGAGCAGCGACCGCGACGGCTTGGAAGAGTGGGGTAATTGGCCAAGTACAACTGGGGAGGAAAAGGGGGGGGGATCCCCCCCCCAAAAAATAGATAGATAGATAGATCGATCGATAGATAGATATGGGTACACTGGTAAAAAAAAACAATTGAAGAACTGAACCACTGGGTTTATAGTGTTGGCTCCGGTGAAGTGTTTAGTAAACACTTTACATGCTGTGTTGACACATAACATAACCAGCCATAAAAATATTAGGTCAGAAAGTGACTAAAACTTTTTATAGACTTTTTACATGCTCAATGTTTTCACTTGTTTTGTTAATACAACTGAAACTTCTTCCAGATTTGAGAAGAAGCTTTGAAGCTCACAAATCCCAGCTGTTGGAAAGTGGAACCAGTTCCAGGTCAGGACCGGCTCACAGTACTCAATGCTAGCCGATTGTTTTATGTGCCCTCGGGCTTTGCTTAAATAAAGCACCACCTGAAATAGACATTATTATCAATGGCCCTGCTGACTTCTCACTGTCTTCAACCATCGCTGTCCTCCACCTTTTTTCCAGTCTGGTCAAACCCCTCCCGTCTATACAAAGTAGTGACGATAATGACCTGTGCCATGGAGGGGAACATAACATCAACACGAATCCTGACTTTACTATTCACACTGGGTCGCAAGGCCAACTTTTGGATCTAGAGACATAACTGAAAATGGCCAAAATTAGAACTGTAGATGTGTTTTCATGTGTTTTCCTGTTGTCGAAACACCTCTACGATGAACCTTCCTGTGCCGTATTTGAGGAAAGAAAACGAAGGTGCAGTCTGAACATAGCCCCCCTGCAACCCAGATGAGGAAGAGGATGTCTGGATGTCTTGCTTTGGTGAGTTGGTTTTCTATATCCTGAACCTTGGCTCAAAGAACCCCTGTTGGAAGGACAGCAAATGACATACTCCTGTTTTAGTGTATCGGCAATCGTTACTTCCCGTGAATGTGAAATGAGCAATACAAACTCGTCTTGTTTGCAAAACAAAATTACATCAGCATCCCCTCGTTAATCAAGCTGACATACACGCACACACGCACACACACACACAAATCTCTCACTTGTCTCACTCGTCATACTAAAATGTTTTGTCCATAAATGCTGGGGAGCAGGAGCGTTTTGCATGTCATATAAAATTTCAATTGCTGCCCGAAATGAAAATAACAGAAGCCGTAAACCAGCTCACCCAATCACAAAGGAACACTGGGTTCCATGTTATTAAGTCCCATACACTGTTACAGGATAAAGCTGTAATACATAGAGGCCAAAACATGAGGTAGGACATATAGCTGGGCAGTCTCAGGCAACCTGTCAGTACACAGCTTATTCACCCTTCCCAAAACATGTGGAACGACAACATGTTGTCACGTGTGGACAGTACAGTTCAACAGTGTATTATGTGACTGCTGTTACAACCACGTCAGATATCAGCCCGTTAAATATCAAAACGAGTGCAAGTCCGCGGTGCTTGTACTCCCGATCGTGGCCATCAGTATAGTTGTTGTGTTCGTTCGAAGATGTTACTACATGACACAAGTACACAACGCATGATGAGGCGTTGCTGACCAACTGTAGAAGAAGGTGTATGGGAGCAAAAGGAAATGCACTTTGGGAAACAGAAACACCCTCCCCAAAAGACACACAGCCTATGCAGATGATTACAATTAACAATCAGTCTCCCAAGATCCTTACCCTCAACTCGCCACACTAAACTTCACCATTTCTGACCCAATACCTGAAGTTCCATCCATCCATCCATCCAAGCCGCTTATCCAACTTAGGGTCGCGGGGATGCTGGAGCCTATCCCAGCAGTCACTGGGCGGCAGGTGGGGAGACACCCTGGACAGGCTGCCAGGCCATCACAGGGCCCACACAATCACACCTAGGGACAATTCAGTACAGCCGGTTCACCTGACCTACATGTCTTTGGACTGTGGGAGGAAACTGGAGCACCCGGAGGAAACCCACGCAGACACGGGGAGAACATGCAAATTCCACACAGAGGACGACCCGGGACGACCCCCAAGGTTGGACTACCCCGAGGCTCGAACCCAGGAAATTCTTGCTGTGAGGTGACCACGCTAACCACTGCGCCACCGTGCCGCCCTTTAAACCTAAATACCTATATAAATACCTATATCCCTGTAGCGCCGCATTATGTAATAACGCCGCATTATGTAATAATGTAATAAATTTTCACATCATTATGTAATAACGCCACGCTTTTTTCAAATCAAGACATAAATTGTGGTGGTTTATTACATAATGCACCAAATTATTGCATTTTCTTCATAAAAAAGTGTAACATCCGCATTTTGTAATAACCGGTGCAATATGTAACAACTTATTACAAAATGCGGATGTTACACTTTTTTATGAAGAAAATGTAATAATTTGGTGCATTATGCAATAAACCACCAAAATTTATGTCTTTATTTGAAAAAAACGTGGCGTTATTACATAATGATGTGAAAATGTATTACATTATTACATAATGCGGCGTTATTACATAATGCGGCGCTACAATCCCTAAAGTCAACCATCTATAATATAATAGTACTAAGTTCTTGACATGCACTGTAGGCAAGTGACAAAAAGTTGCCAGTCAACATCTTTTGTAACCCACAGAAAGTAACAGTCATAATTTCATTTGGTAAAGCTAAGACTGGGAATCATCTGCGTTATGACATAATTACTATGATCGACTGGATAACTCACAAGCATATTGAAGAAGGCGTCTGTTCCCTCCCGTCTATTCTACTGGGCAGTGCAACCGCAGCTAACTGGGGAAGGATTGAGCTTAAGGTAGACTGAAGCCACGGGGCAAAGCAGCGGTGATTACCTCCGTGACTCGCTGTGGAGGTCTCATTTCCTGTGGCCCTGTGAACACTCTGGGAAGGGCTCCTCCGCTGCGACTGACTGATTGATGATGTAATTTTTTTATTTTTTACTTTTTTACATTTGTGACATTTCAACTGAAACAAGATGGGTCGGAAATAGAGCTGCCAAGATATCAGATTTTCACTACACGATTATCGTGGCAAACAGAATTCACGGTAACAACATTATTGTGATATCTAGAAAACTTAAAAAAAATGCCACTATTAAAATGTATCTTTAACTTAGTTCATTGTGCGTTTTGTCTTTTTGGCAAATGAATTACATTCAAATTATGTGTGTAGGGAGGTGGAGAGAGAGTCTGTGACCACAACTGTACAATAGTGTATAAAAAGAACAATTACACTTAATGACTAGTGAAAAGGCAACCAGGTGAACTGATAAATAAAAGATGCACAGGGCCCGACATCTGCCATCAACACACCGTCACCTGAAACAACACCACTTGCAGGAGCAGAGGACAGAGAGTTTGTGTGTGAGACCACAGGCTGACAACTAACCACTCTGATGTACTGTGACTTAATGTCCGCTGACCATGTCCTTACACCATTTTTCCTCTTTCCATTTTTCATGACATGATTTATTGATTGATTGATTTATTTGTTTGTTTGCGGCTGTAGTAGCCACACACTGTGGTAGTAGCTAGCTAGCTAGGTAGTTACTGCATCACGTCAGGTGTTTGTTTGTGTGTGTGTGGGGGTGGGGGGGGGGCAAAGAAATGGAAATGACTTAAGAGATGCTGGATAATTTACACAATATTATCCGGGGACGTCAACTGGGTATGGCAGCTGCCATACCTTGGCTGCCTGGTCAGTATGAAATAATATATTTCAATTACACATTTCTCAGTGTTTTAAATGAATTGTTGACTGTATGGTTTTATCCAGTGGGGTTTTGTTCATTTACCGGTGCCCATTTTTTATTTTTAGTAGCCATCTTTATTATATTTTTATATATCACACTTATCGTCAATACCGGTATATCGCGACACTGCTAGTAAGAAGTTTCTATCTGTCGGGTACACCCGCCCTCCCTCCCGTCACCCTTCCTCCCTTTTTCTCTCTTCCCCCAGAGAGATACAAGAAAAAAGCTTGAAAACACAAAATTCTTTGCTCAAGATGGGCTCCAGTGCTCCACTCTGGCACTGTAAAAAAAACTGACATACAAATAATTATCATAATTAAAAATTAATATAGCTATCAATATCTTATGCCAAACTATTAGGGCCTATTACAAAAAACTAACCAAAAAAAAAGCAGTCTTTATCAATTAACAAGTCCGAGTCCTCATCTCCAACTTCCGAGTCCGAATGCAGTCAATGCTCGAGTCCGAGTCATCAGTGCTCAAGTCCAAGTCGAGTCACGAGTCCTGAAAATCAGGACTCGAGTCGGACTCAAATCCGAGTCCGGGACTCGAGTACTACAACACTGCCGGAAGCTGGTGTAAAAAAAAAATGCTGGATGTAATGAGCTGTAAGGAGATGACAAAGCATACACGCAAGACATCAATTCTCTGAGCCACTCAGAGAGTTTCGGTGGCGGCTTTCATGAATCATCAATCATTAGGGGACTTTGCTTATGAACTGAAATTTGGAAATAGATGTCTTAGTTGCATGAGCTTTTTTCTTTTCAATCATTCGCATGAATTGTTAACATATATAGGATAACATATATCCTAATCTATCTTTCTAGCTGTATTTTGCTGTGCTCACTTTTCTATAAATGGAAAGGGGTACCGGTACCCAAGGTTCTGTTTTCCTGACACTTTTTAAAAAAAATTTTTTTTTTCGCCTTTTACTCCCCAATTGTCCTTGGCCATATCCCTATTTTGTGAGCCGCCCCGGTCTCTGCTCCACCCCCTCTGCCGAGCTGGGGAGGGCTGCAGACTACCACGTCTCCTCCGATACATGTGGAGCCGCTACCCGCTTCTCTTCCCCTGACAGTGAGGAGTTTCACCAGGGGGGGCGTAGCGCATGGGAGGATCACGCTATTCCCCCCCAGTTCCCCTTCCCTCCCTAAACAGATGCCCCGACTGACCAGAGGAGGCGCTAGTGCAGCGACCAGGACAAATACCCATATCCGGCTTCCCACCCGCAGACAGGGCCAATTGTGTCTGTAGGGACGCCCGACCATGCCGGAGGTAACATGGGGATTCGAACCGGCGAGCCACCCAGACGCCCTTTCCTGACACATTTTAAGGCACTTTTTTTAGACATGTGGGGGGGAGAGGGGATAAATTAAAGATTTCTCAAATCCTCGTCAAACAAAGTATATGGAAACCAGGGGAGATGAGTTTCTGTTGTCGCTAACAATAAGCCGCCTCGTGCAACCTCGTCCTCAAACCACAGCCGCCCCACGGCTCTTCTCGCGCCATCTGATCAAATTAAAGTGGGGGAACAAAGCAAAGAAAGCAGAGCAAATGTACTGTTTCAGAAGACGATGTATAGACGTTCTATATTGCACATTTTCACATTTATTCATTTGACAGGTGCTTTTATCCAAAGCGACTCGCAAGAGAGCCGGAAGAGAGTTGCTATCTGCCCGTTTTATCATGCAAATAACCTCGCAATCACACACCGCAACTGCCATGATGTTTATGTTGGGATGATTCATTTTGCCGAGCGTTGCGTTCGGCGGGATGTTTTTCCGAGATTGCATTCGTAATTTACTGCAGACACCTTTAAAGCAGAGAGAGGTGACAGAAAGAGTACTGCGGCGGGGACACCGCTGACCCCCCTCGCTTTCATTCTTCACATGCGATATTCTCATAATCATATCGCTATTATCTGCTGCTGGATTAAGCAAAGGGGTCATTAGAGTTGATCTATTCTAACCTGAAAATGTAACACACACACACACACACACACACACACACACACACACACACACACACACACACACACACCCCTGGGGTGAATCAGTCACACAAAGACACGCACATATACAGGGAAAACCACATTATAGATGTTGTTATTTACATTAAATAACAGAACGTGCACTCATACCAACCCGTCCTCCCCCCCTCCCCTCCCCCCCCCCTCCCCTTTGCTGTGGTTCAGCTCACTGACACAGCTGCTAAGCTTTGTGTTACACTCCCAGCTACATTTGTAAGGGGCCGAGAGTGTTTCTGCAGAGCACACATGGGTGTGGGCTACCGAACATATGTCACTGCCACGCCGCCGGTGCGAGGCTGTAAATTTTCCATCAGGGCTATCAATATGATTAAATAAGGCACCGGGGCACATCCATCAT
This sequence comes from Lampris incognitus, assembly GCF_029633865.1. Classification (NCBI taxonomy): domain Eukaryota; kingdom Metazoa; phylum Chordata; class Actinopteri; order Lampriformes; family Lampridae; genus Lampris; species Lampris incognitus. The sequence goes on from NC_079213.1 coordinate 105,862,444, forward strand.
GACGCGTAATCACCCGAAAGGTCACGGAGGTCACGCGCTAGGGGAGAGACATACTAATCTGCGCAAATTTAGCTGTTGTGCATTGCAGCCAAGCACAAACACGTGAAGTCTCTCTCTCTCTGTGGAACAAGCCGTTTTCCAGACAAAGGAAATTGCTTCGAGCTCGGGACAAAATGAAGCGAGAGGAGCTTGTAAAAGGGCCTAGATTCATTATCGCCCTGTCACCGAGCCGTGGAGAGATATGATCTCAGCAACAACACCCCGGCAGACCGGGCAGGGTGCTACTGCAGAGGCAGTCATAACATTCCCAGTGATTTGGGTGCCAAAATGTGAGTCGAGTTATGGACACTCCCACAACTGTCACTGGTAAAAATCATACTTGTACAATTAATTACAATGTACTCCTCTAGAAAGTCACATTTTTATAATTAAACTGACCACAGGGTTGGGTTATATTTTTTTTCTTGCAAGATCTAATCTCTAGGGGCATCCGGGTAGCACAGAGGCCTATTCCGTTGACTGCCAACACGGGGATCGCTGGTTCGAATCCCAACGTTACCTCTGGCTTGGTACAGTCAGTCACCCTACAAACACAATTGGCCGTGTCTGTGGGTGGGAAGCTGGATGCGGGTGTGTCCTGGTCGCTGCACTGGCGCCTCCTCTGGTTGGTCAGGACACGTGATCCTCCCACGCGCTACGTCCCCCTGGCGAAACTCCTCACTGTCAGGTGAAAAGAAGCGGCTGGCGACTCCACATGTATCGGAGGAGGCATGTGGTAGACAGCAGCCCTCCCCCCCCCCCCCCGGATCAGCAGAGGGGGTGGAGCAGCGACCGGGATGGCTCGGAAGAGTGGGGTAATTGGGCGGGTACAATTGGGGAGAAAATGGGGGGGGGGGCGGATCTAATCTCTAAATACCCTATTTTTGTTGAAAACGAGTTTGGTTTCCAATATAATCTACTGAAGAAGATCACACAGCATTTACAAAAGGTGGTCCAAATTACTTTTTGCCCCCCACCCCCACCCGGACTTTCTCCAAACCACCATGGGATCAGGATTTGAAAAGACAGCGGCGCCTCAATGGTTTATTATCGGGAGTTTTCCAGTGTCACATCTGGACCGTAGTAAGAACAGGTGACACGGCGCACGGAGGTCACCGCCGTGAATCCATGCATACCGTCAGCACCGCTGTCACGCAGGACAGAAACCTGTACAGGACGTGGCGGGTCTGTGACCCGCCATGATAGTCACAATGTGGCGTCTATGTCCATGTGCTCTCTCAGGTGTGCCTGATTCGGGGAAACTCTTCTGGGAGTTCACCTGCCGTAGTTGCTGCAGGAAGCATCCTCCATGTCCCTTTACAGATGACCGAACGCTTACAGAGCTAAACCGATGAGCGTGAAGCAGAATCCCTGAGCCAGACTACATTATTTAAGTCACACCGGACTGTTCAACCCCAGTTTTTGTGAACATGACAACCTATCAGGATGATGTCATGGTGAGACAGATCCTTCAGTGTCCTCACAACAGGGGGCTGGGAGATTGACTTTGCAGAACCACAGTCAACGTCTGTGGACCACGGGGGTGTTATACGCAGATGGGCGCCAGGTTTGGGTGCAAAGCTACTTCCATAACAGGGAAGCAACACTCTGTGTGTGTGTGTGTGTGTGTGTGTTTGAGTAGATAGACAGTTCAAGTCCTATGGCCACAGTACAACTCCCTTCCATCTGGAAATAGACTCAGAGTGCAAATATTAAGGACTTTTATTCCAGTTTCAAGCAGCCTACAAAAAGAAAAAGGAGAAAAGACGTTGGCCTTTTAACATTTGCCCACATACCCACATCCATTAGCGGAGTAAGAAAACATCAATACACTTCACTTGTGTATTACAATGCTTTCAAAACATTCTACCGATTTTCAAAAACACCGCATTTATTCTCAAGATTACACACAGGAGACGTGGCAGTAGCACTACTTCATTGTGTTGTTTACATCTCCAACCACTAGGTGGCAGGTGTAGTACTGTAACAGCGCTGCACAGAAACGCCACAGCAGCAGGCATTGCCAGTGTCACACTCCGATTACTCTGATTTTATGCATGTAGAGGTGTTTTATGTGTGACCTTTTTTTCGGATTTCTCATCCCTTTTTCTACCCAATTGTATCCGGCCAGTTACCCCACTCTTCCGAGCCGCCCCGGTCTCTGCTCCACCCCCCTCTGCCGATCCGGGACGGGCTGCAGACTACCACATGCCTCCTCCGATACATGTGGAGTCAACAGCCGCTTCTTTTCACCTGACAGTGAGGGGTTTCGCCAGGGGGACGTAGCGCGTGGGAGGATCACGCTATTCCCCCCAGTTCCCCCTCCCCCCTGAACAGACACCCCGACTGACCAGAGGAGGCGCTAGTGCAGCGACCAGGACACATACCCACATCCGGCTTCCCACCCGCAGACACGGCCAATTGTGTCTGTGGGGGACGCCTGACCAAGCCGGAGGTAACACGGGGATTCGAACCCGCGATCCTCGCGTTGGTAGGCAACGGAATAGGCCGCCACACCACCCGGACGCCCCTATGACATTTTTCTAAAATTGACATAGTTGGTAGTATTGTGGTGATACACAGTTGAGGGTAGATTCAGCAGGGGCTGCTGCTCCTTTAAGGCAGGCCAGAGCCCTAGAAAGAGAGAGTTACGTCAACTCCGTAGACGTCAATGGGCCAATTATTTAACAGCAATGGCGGATCACGGGGAACCCGGATAGTTCCAAACAGTGCGACCCGGGCAATAGGATTTCTGGGGGTCCTCCCTATAGTCCCCGGGTCCTATAGTCCCCGGGTCCTATGTTCCCCGCTTTGTATGAGACCGGGGAATATCGGACCTTTTTGTATACAGAGGGCCCTATATTCCCCACTTTTCCCCAAAAGGGTCCTATGTTCCCCGTTTTGTATGTGCAGGGGAACATGGGACCTTTCTTTATAAAAAGGGTCCTATGTTCCCCTAGGGCACCCGGGGAACATAGGACCCTTTTTATAAAGAAAGGTCCTATGTTCCCCGGTCAGCAGGTTTGACGCTGTTTGGCGCAAAAAGTGCATTTTCAATAATGCATTATTTAGGGCAGATTATTAAGAAGACAATGAATCATACGATTTCTATTTTTATATCACAAAAACGAATTCACAAAGTCCAGGTTGGCTAAAGTATGTGGAAACTTTCGACACTACACAAATTCAATTTATTAGGCTATAGCCTATATTTGGGCGCATAACCCACCCCGGTAGTTCTCTGATATTTATGCATGAAATGTGTCACTTACCGAGGAAAATGCTCCTCGCCGAGTAGGTGAGCTGGCTCGTCTGTGTCTGAATGTAATATAGTAAGCCTATGTTCCTTGGGCAATTGTACCCGGGCATAGCTCAGTCGGTAGAGCTCTCGCCTATGGATCGCAAGGTCGTGAGTTCGATCCCGGGTGCCGCCAACTCAGCGTATGAGTAGCACATTGTGCGAGAAGTGCTGGGAGCTGAGGATAGGTGTTGTGTTCCGTCCTCAGCAGTCCATCTCCCAGAGGTCTAGTGCATTGTACCAGGGATAGACTCCTGCGTAAGCTAGCTGATATCGACAATAGGCCAATTCCGACCCACTTCTTCTATGTTCGCTAGAAAGCCGTCGTTCCCATCATAACCACACCAGCTTATTGGGAAAAGCATCTGACAGATATTAGATAGAAACCATCTGCTCAGTAAGGCCCTTTAAGCATCATAATTGTAATGATAATAATAATAACATAATAATAATGACAATAATAATGATAATAATAATAGCCTAATAATAATAATGATGATGATGATGATAATAATAATAATAATAATAATAATAATAATAATAATAACAATATAGCCTTATATTAGAAATGCTAAAAATTGGATAATTGAAATATTTATAATTATAAAGTAGGCTAATATAGCATGGTAATAACAATAAAATAATAATATGTGCCTGGTCTCTTAAGATTCTAAGATGCTGTATGCTACAGAAATAACGGGACATAGGCCTAGGCTAATGAATACGCCTTTTTGACAAAATATGAATGAAAGGCTAATCAACAACGCTAAAGCTGAATCACAAAACACATATTGCTCGAAAAATAATTTATAAATAGCCAAATGCACACATGATTTCGAGTTTGGAAATATTTAAGACTTGTCGAGGATGTGTGGTCATCTGCACGCAAGTTTCCTGGCGTTCTAAACCACATGATCAAAATTCACCAATGTCTAAACCGCCCGCCAACTTGCAACAATTTGCAACAATCGGTTGTTATCGGTGATAACTCGTGGACTCACTGTCATGTGCTTACTAGCCTACAAGAAGACAAACAATGGCGATAGTTATGGATGGTGATCGAGGGGGCAAAGTGTTGGTACATGAGAACTTCAGATATCAGAAGCACCGCACCAATCAAGACACCATTAGATGGAGGTGCTGGAGGTGAAACTGTAGAGTGCCACTGATCACAAATAGATCTGAAGTGGAGGACGTGGATGCTAACATTATTGTGCACGATGTTGGGGAACACGTGCATCCCCCTGACGGAGAAATGGTGCACCGTGCAGAATTCCGACAGGGGGTGGTTGCAGAAGTTGCGAGGGAGCCAGCAGTCCCAATCAGAAGGATCTATAATGCGCAAAGGGTCCTGCAGCGTCGGCAATGTCAAATCCAGGGTTTTAGCCCCTCTTTGCTGAGTAGCCTAATGGACTAGGACTACTCATTTTGATTTTTTGAAGAAGAAAAAAGCCTTAACGTTAGCCTAGTTAGGCCTTGGAGATTTTTGTTTTAGACCATGCCTTTTCTGGGGGGCTTCTGCCATAGACCAACCCTTTTTCAGCCAAGCTTTTACTAGAAGCATTTTGTTATTAATAGCCTATTATCAGCATTACTATAGTATTATGCCTGCAATTGTTATTTGTTATTAGGCCTCTTTTATAATTAGGCTATTATTATTATTATTATCATTATCATTATTAGGCTGTAATTATTATTATTATTATGTATTATTTATTATTATTATTGATATTATTACTATTACTATTATTATTATTATTATTATTATTATTAAAGAAGAACATCAAAGGATGTAAGGTAGCACTCATCAAATGAAAAAAAGACACAATTCTCTATTTTACCATTTCATTGTTTGGCATCAGTCATTAACTTGGCCGGGTGGTCTTCTTCAGAAACCTTAATGACTGATGCCAAACAATAAAATGGTGAAATAGAGGACTGCCTCTGTTATTTTTTTACCATTTGGTGAGTGTTACCTTACATCCTTTGATGTTCGTCTTTGATTCATGTTTTTGGTTTAGCACCTCCACAAGCCTTTAGTTTTTTGAGAAGCACATATTATTATTATTAGGCAATTAGCCTATTGTGTAAGGTAAGCGGCCCCCGTTGATGGATACTTTGTGCTGGTCCTAAATTTCAAGTCCTGGTCTAAGTTCTCTGCCTAAAAAGTTCATCATTAAAGTCTTTTTGAAAGAAAGTCTGCCAAGTGATTTAATATGGAAAACGATCTGCAAAGTAACAAGAAAGTGGCTGAAGTGTCCAGTGCTGTGCAAATTGAACTTTGAGCGAAGGTGGACATGGCTAGGTTATACTGGTAGGTGGGCCTACTGCAAGACAAACTTGCGTTGATTGCCGACTGTCCATGCTGAGCCGGAGAGCCAACTAACTAGGCCTACTGCAATAAATATTGGTAAGAAATAACAATAAAGCAAATTACAGCCTCCTCTAGGCCCGATTTGGATACGCACTCAAGGTGGCCTGCGATATACAACAGCCAACAATGGTAATACGGCCTAATTTAATCAGCGGAGGAATAGATTGTCGTAGCCTACATCTCAGCCATGACCCCAGTTTTGATTATTTTGGACCCGTTAAGGAAATAATTTGCAAAAAGGGTTCTAAGTTCCCCGGTTTGTTCCTCGATTGGCAATAGCGGGGAATATAGGACCCTTTATTTGGAAAAAGGTCCTATGTTCCCCTGGAAACAGCGGGGAATATAGGACCCTTTTTCCAAAAGAGGGTCCTATGTTCCCCGGTGTCTATTGCAACGGGGATTATAGGACCTTTTTAGGGGAAAACGGGGAATATGGGACCCTTTTTTTTCGAAAGGGTCCTATGTTCCCCGATCGGGGAACATAGGACCCGGGGAATATAGGACCCGGGGACTATAGGCACGGCCCCTTGGTTAGTAGTTGCTAGAAATCGCGGCTAAGCAGTTCAGTTAAATGACCCGCCAAGCTTCGTTTGGAACTACATGAACCACGTGACCCTCTGGCGTTCTGACCCCTCATTGACGCAACTCTCTTTTTCTAGGGCTCTGAAGCAGACGTTCGGAGTGGTGACGTAGGCAAAGCTTAGCGCTTCCGGGGCGGAGCCATGTTTGCCGCAGCCTAGCGGTTGGTTAGCTGGTCGCCAGGAGAGGTTGTGCTGTTTTGTGTGGCGAGTAAACGGAATTGACTCGACTCGATCTCTCCGTCTCCTCATTCCGGCACTCCCACAGTATCATAACACATCACTGTGTATCGAGTGGAGACCCATGATACAAACCGTGCCGCCACGTTCTTCCCAGTACACTGCCCGACCCCCTGCTGCCGGTGCAGCGACCCCTTCTGGCGTTATTGCTGTTTTTATTGAGATGAGTTTATAATCGTAATGCCATTGTTGACGAGATGATTGTTGGTGTCGTCTTCTGTTGCTGTTGTTGTATCCTGTGACTGTCACAAATGTAACGCATTTCCGGTGAAATTACCAAAATTAAAATGCAATCAATCAGTTGTGCAAAGCCCAGGCCGGCGACTTTGGCCCCGAGAAAGGAGTTGCATGTGGTATAAATGGCAGGGCCAGCTGTGGTAGAGATTTGGGACTAAAGGCCTGCATGGTGGCTGGACTGCTGCAGGGGGTTGTGTCTCATTCTCACGCTGCTGAAGTGCCGTTTGACATTAACGCTTCAGGAACACTGAGTGGCACTGAAGGCTGGGAGTACTCCGTTTAACACAGGATATGATTTAAACGCCGTCGGAAATTAAAATTAACACGTAAATGTATTTATTTTTTATTATTTATTGCAAAAATATAGATTTGCACTGTATTTGGTCTGGCTTGTGTCTACTTCTGGAGGGGTGGGGGGGGGGGTCCAACCTACATTTGCATTTTTATTTTTTTGTTCTCATTAGGAAATGGCCCAAGTGGGCCTAAATTATGATATTTCCTAACACGAACATCTATGGAATTAAACCGATTTCGGTTTTAGGTTTAGCAAATTATTTTCAAGAACAGGTAGCCTTGTGTCTAAATTGCAAAGAGACACAAATTTAAATGTTATTATGCAAAATAAAATAAAAAAAATGACCAAGCATGAATAAAATTTTAAAAAAAAGAAGACAACAAATGATCAAAATAAAACCAGAGGAATTCAGCAAGAATTCTCAACAGAGAATCCAACAAATATATGTTCGAAAAGCAGCAGGAGGAAGTTACTACTTATAATTTCCTGCCCCCCCCACTAACGATCAGTTAATAAACCTAAATAATAAACGTAGTTTTTACACATCAGACTATGTTATTCTCAACAACTATCTCACAATGACTCCACAAAAAATGATAAAAGCAACAAAAAACAAAAGCAAAAAAATCACAATGATTTCCAAGAAAACAACAATATCAGCATCCACTACGGGTGCCACGGTCATGAGAGGAGCAAAACCTCCTCCTCGTCCTTGTTCCTCTTTAAAATAGTTTTTGTACCTCTTTGTGAATTGATTTAAACTCGTGCTTTCCTCGAGTTCTTCATCCAGACCATTCCACAAACTTACCCCATAATCTAAAACACTCATACTTTTGCGAGTGGCACGAACACAGTGTTTCTTAAAATTAAATGTTCCTCTTAAATTGTACCCCCCCCCCAGTTACCAGGAAGTAGACTATATCTTGCTTTGTACAATATTTGTGCAGTCTTGAATTCTGCAGGTTCATGAACTTCATGCAGGAAATGTGAATAAATAAATCTTTAACTCTAATAAAAGGAAAGGAATGAAATAATAAATACATACAGCTTACTGCTTTAATTAGTTTGTGTTGATAATCAAATAAAACTGTTAGTGTAGTAAGAATTATACAAAATTTGTTTTATATAGTTTGTTAGGTCTACACGTGGAGCAGCACGTGTAGCTCACAACCTAACCCTAAGAAAATATATAGCCTGTCGATCCTTAGCATTACTTCGTTTAATTGGACCCCTACAAAATGATAGCCAATCAGAATGTCCCTGCCAGGCAGAGGAGCGGGTCTTGGCAGTAGAACGCACAGTCAGGAGGGACTTTAACCAAGTTGCGATGCAACCGTAATTCCAAATCATTCGTTTATTTGTTCTAAAAACTGGACAACAAGGAGTTGGACTAGCTGGGATCAATTAAACATCTGGCAGCGGGGACGGACAGTTTTCCTGAGAGAGGACCAGGAGGAAAAGCCTCTCTTGGGCTGGAGAATAGTTTTACGTCAGACTGCTGCAGCCCCTGCAATGCCTCGGACTCCCCCCTAAGACGCAGTCTCCTGTGTCCTTTTGGTCGCAGCCTTACCCCCCAGCATCAGACCGTGAGCCCATCTCTTGCTGCACCTGTTTTTTGTTTTCTTGTGGCAGCGACTCAGGCCTGCACCCTTTACCTTCATTTCATGCATTTTGTTCTGGAGCTGCAGCGTGAGGGTGTGGGTGAGTGGGCTCAACGGTTCTCGTAATTAACAAGTGAAAAGTGCTTAACAGATTTAAATTACGTTTTGCGTTCATTTTATCAAGTGATGGAAATAATTTCACTTTGCCATTGTTTGTTAATTTGTGGGAATAGTGTTTAAAAAAGGAATAGGAAAAGTACTATATAAAATGCAACTTGACCGATTGATTGATTGATTGATTGATTGATTGATTGGTTGATTGATTGATTAAAGCATATCATATATGACATTTTCCCAATTTGTCCTCCTTTTCCGTTTCCTGTCATGCATGGGGCCTCTTTCTCTCCTTTTGCTTTTTTTACATCGGAGCAGCTAACCAATATCATTCATTTTATTCATTTTTTGAATATGCATTTTTCATGTATAATATGACTAATTAATAACCTCATAAAAATAAGCACTGACTGACAGTTCAGAAACCTTTGTTCGCCATTGCTGTCTGAGCCAGAATAAAAGCTACCCAACAAATCTCACCATCGATCCTTCCAGATGTTAAATGGTGTAATTCGACAGGCAGTTCACCGTGTTAAGTGCCAGATAAGTGTTAGATGATAAAAGTATGCTCTCTATGCCTATTAATATTGTTTGTGGCTGTATGAGCAGGGGTCTCCCAGCATACTGTCATTCAGTCATCAGTAACTATATCATGAGAACGCCCACTCAGCAGTGTGAGGTCTTCCGCTTCCGGTCTGGGAAGATGGCGGCGCAAATTCATGTTTGCGGCGGCCTCACCCAGTACTGGTATGGGAAGATGGTGGCGCGAATTCATGTTTGCAGCGGCCTCACCCGGTACCGTCCATGCAGTGTCTTTGTCCACATCTGTGTCTAAGTTTGTGTCTTCATTTGATGGCTGGGAGAGCTGGCGCTGGATCGGCTGGGAGAGCTTGGTCTGTTGAGCCCTGTGGGCCCAGGGACCACGACCCTGCCTGGAGCTGCACCCGAAGAGGAAAAGACCAAGGGCGGTCTGACAGGACGTGGAAGCAGGGCAGGTTAAGCTAACTGCTAGCCCCTGCAGACCGGCAGTTCCGATAACACCGAGGACAGTCAGGCAGTGGCTGTGGTGTTTTTGGTGTCGTCGTGCCAAGTGCAGGGAGGTGTATCGAGGGTGTCTGGCTAGGAGAGCTGGCATTGGATCGACTGTGGGAGCCTGGTCTGCTGCGTCCAGTGGGCCCAAGGACCACGGCCCCTGCCCGAAGCTGCACCTGAAGAGGAAACACCGAGGGCGGTCTGACAGGACGTGTAAGCAGGGCAGGCTAAGCTAACTGCTAGCCCATGCAGACCGGCAGTTCTGACACTCCTCCTGGCTGGCGTTTGTTCCCTTGGACAGTTATTTTTTGTTTAGTTTGGATATCACAATATCACTTTGATTTCCTTTTTTACACTGAAAATGAGATTTCAAATTTAATTTGGACTTTAAGTTTTTACATGGTGCAAAGTAACGCAAGTACTCCTCTCCATTTTTACAAGGATTCTTTGAATAAACATGTAAGGTCTTTGCATCATACAAACCACATTCATTTCGCTGCATCCGGTGACCTTACATGCAGCTCCCAGATGCCGAACACCTGCTTTCTTAAGATGTATACGCACACCATTAATTCAGAAGATTGATCAAAAAGATCGATCGAAACTCAGAAGTATCTCTACTGTGTTTTTTACTCTGATGTTGACTGTGACCCAGTAAAGACGATCAGATGAAGACGTTTAGGCCTACCTGACTGCTCATAAAGTCCGGGTAATGTCTTTAAAGAATTAATATGAGTGTGCAAGTGTATAAACCTGTAGAGAGAGAGAGAGAGAGAGAGAGAGAGAGAGAGAGAGAGAGAGAGAGAGAGAGAGAGAGAGAGAGAGAGAGATCTCAATCAAATCACGGAAAAATGAGAGGGCGTGCAAGAGAGCGAAAGTGAAAAGAAAAGCCAACGTCCCTGTTGAGCAAGTGAATGAAATCTAGATTAGCCTTTACAGTTGACCTGTCAGCTCCCGGCGACACAAACAGATTGTAACTGAAAAATGGGGGTGGGGAAAGAGTCATGGCGGCTGTGTTCATAGAAAGAGAGTGAAGAGAGAGAGAGAGAGAGAGAGAGAGAGAGAGAGAGAGAGAGAGAGAGAGAGAGAGAGAGAGAGAGAGAGAGAGAGAGAGAGAGAGAGAGAGAGAGAGAGAGAGCGAGAGCATGAAAGGGAAGGCCTGAAGTTGAGCAGCGTGAGAGGATGGACTGGGGAGATTTGTAGGGGGGGGGGGCACGGCTTAGTGACTGCCGGAACAGAAATGAATTGAGGGAGGAAAATGAAAAAAGAAAAAAAAGAGATGGAAAGAGAGAGGTGGGAAGGAACGAACAGATGGAAAAGGAAGGAAGGAGGGTGGGAGGGAGGGAGGGAGACGCGACTACTGAGAGAAGAAAGAAGAGCGAGGCCGGTGGAGAGCGAGAGATTAGAAAAGTAAGCAGTGATTGATGAGCTGATGGGAGTCAACGGATGAAGACGTGATGAAGAGAGCGATGGGGTGGGATGGAGAGGGAGGAGAGAGAGGGGGAGAGGCACAGATATAATGTCAGAGATCGACAGAGAGATGGCAGAAGGTCCCTTTCTCTCTCTCTCTCTCTTTCACTTGGGACGTAGCCCATAGAGGCATGCACACAATGAGGTCAGGCCTAAAGGACAAACATTTGTTTATTTTCTGCTCGGCTAACTGGGACAAATGCACGTCTCATTAATCTGAGACATTTACAGAAGACTACATATCCACACATGGACACACACGGAGTTGGAATCTGTCAAACTGTATTGTTGCGTGCAGGAGAGGGAAATGGTAAACGGACCGCATTTATATAACACTTTTCCAGTCTGCCGCCCACTCAAAGCGCTTCACAGTGGATGCCTCGCATCCACCCATTCACACACACATCCAGCACACTGATGGTGGAGGCCGCCATGCAGGGCACCAATCCGCTCATCAGCGGCAGTTAGGGGTACAGCGTTTTGCTCAAGGACACTTCGACATGCTCTCTGGAGGAGCCGGGGATCGAACTAGCGACCTCCTAATTACTAGACGACCCGCTCTGCCTCCTGGGCCATGCCGCCCCGGGGTGTAATCCGAACCCCTGACAGGCCTGTGTGGCATCGGGCATGGCGAGTTGTAACTAGTTGTGTTATTTAGCCCTATTTTTGGTTGTTGTCATGGATTTTGTTGCTTTTGATTTTTTCTTCATGTACAGTTTCCTTCATATGTCTAAGTTCGCTAATGTATTGTCATGTCAGTTATTAGTTTCTGGCTTGCCCTTCACTGTGTGTGTCAAAAATAAAGCTGTCAAACTTTAATAACAGTGTCTCCTTGTGTTTTCCTAAAAGGTTCTCAGGTATGTTAGCTATACATTAGGGGTTGACCAATATGTTTTCTCCTGGGCTGATGCCAATATCGATTATCGGTAAGTTATGGCGGCCGATAACCGATATTTGGGGCCCGATATTCAGTTGCAGTAAATGTAAAAAAGGTTGTGCCAAAATTTACAGCAACACAAACCCCAACACAAGGCTGCCTTTAAATGAACATATGTTTGATAGAATTTTGTGTAAAACAGAAAATATTTGAAAAAATGAAGCGCTTGATGTTCAAGGCACTAGATAACAATCTGAGTGGAATTCTTTTTTTCAATTAAAAATAAATAACCTCCAAAACATGAAAATGGAATGAATTAAATAGCACGGACAGCAGGAAGTAAACTTTGATCCAACTGAATAATTAAATATTAAAAGAACTCCACATAAATTGGTGGAAGTGCTCCCAGCAGGCTTTGACTGAACTGAATGGAAAACTGTACATTAGGGTCATTAAGTTCCCTTTCTCTTATCTGTAAGGTGATAGTTGGGGTTTTTTGAAGCGGGCTTGTATGAGGTACTTATCAATAGTCAGTGTATTACCTGCAGTAGATGGGAGTCTATACGCTCCCAGTTTGGAGACTCAGCAGGAGTAGCCGGCACGGAAGTTGAGGAATGGGACACAGACAACCCCCCCCCCCCCCGTGTGTGCGTGTGTGTGTGTGTGTGTGTGTGTGTGTGTGTGTGTGTGTGTGTGTGTGTGTGTGTGTGTGTGCGTGTGTTCCTTCCACAATTCAGTTAAATATGAATTTGGAACATTCACTGACAGCCCTCCCAGTTTACCAAAGAGTTGGCCTTTGCTCTCTCCCTTTATGAAATTTTAGGTCAGTTTTCAAAAGCAACTGTCAGCAACGTATTTTGAAGGAAGGATGTTGCCAATGCTGAGAATGTTTTAAGACTTTTGCAACATTTAGAAATGCCTTGAAAAATGTTCAGGTGAGTTCCAGCTGTGTAAAGTTTGTAGCTTCATTTTGAAGTTTATTTTCATAACCTTGCTCCCGTGCAGAGAAATTTGACTGCTGCATCTACTGGAGTGTCCGATAGATTTTACTCCTGATAATGCTGCAGTAATGCTTTTGAACACACTCCCTGATCATTCTTGCTTGCCGCTTTTCTACAAGTTTCTCCTCTATTCACATCTCTCCTCTTCGTGTGATGGTTTCGAAACCTTTCCTCTACATGTAAGGAAATAATAAACATTTTCAATATCCATCCATTATCTGAACCACTTATCCTGATCTCAGGGTCGCGGGGATGCTGGAGCCTATTCCAGCAGTCATTGGGCGGCAGGCGGGGAGACACCCAGGACAGGCCGCCAGGCCATCACAGGGCAACATTTTCAATATGTGATTTACAAAAAAATATTGGCTTGGCCGATAAAAATGTGCCGATAACGATAATATGAAAAATGACAAAAATCTAAACCGATGATTGGTCAGACTAATAATCAGTCGATCCCTAATATACATGCAAGTATGAAACACACACACACACTAACACAAATACATGGTTTAACAGGAATACGTATCTCATACACACACACATACACACACACAAACACACAACGAGTCCCTACACCCCCACATCACCTTATCCCGACACACTGCTTTTATTTCATATATTGCTTTATTTGAACAACACACTACTGTTTTTTGTTGTTGCTATTACTTCACAGCTGCATACTGCAGCTAGGGTGCAAGAAAAAAATGGATTATCCTGGGATTCTGTACGACCGTTTCAAACCAACAAAATACCAGCAAAATGTGCCAATACCTGCCAAGATGGCTGCTGACCAATTTCCAAGGATTTTGAGCCAAATACTCCTTTAACACCAAAGACAATCCCAGTCAAAGCCCCGGGTTTTCTTGCAGTGTGAAAGACGAAACGTGAAAAAAAATATGCCCATTGTCTGGCACCTGAAAATCCCAAGAACTTCAACATTCACAACTTCTTTAAAGTACCTCTCCACTCAAAAATATCTTTTTCTTATGTTTGAGTCCCCTAAACCAGTGTTTCTCAACCGGGGGTCCGCGGACCCCTAGTGGTCCGTGGTATAATTGCAAGGGGTCCGTGAAAATAAAATATTTTTAAAAAAAAGATCCTATGACATTTATAGAAATAGGATTATTTTACTCAAATGTGACTGAGACCTTTATCTACCTAAACTATAAAGGGTAACGGGACTTTTTTCTCTAATTACATGTTTCACAAGTGTAATTTATTGTATTTTAATGAGACTCGCTCCCGTGTGCATTGTTAAAAGTTACTGCATAAACATTCTGTTGTTACATATATCTGAAAGTTACTGAATACATATTCTGTTTTGTTACATACACTACCGTTCAAAAGTTTGGGATCACCCAAACAATTTCGTGTTTTCCATGAAAAGTCACATATTCACCACCATATGTTGTGAAATGAATAGAAAATAGAGTCAAGACATTGACAAGGTTAGAAATAATGATTTGTATTTGAAATAAGATTTTTTTTACATCAAACTTTGCTTTCGTTAAAGAATCCTCCATTTGCAGCAATTACAGCATTGCAGACCTTTGGCATTCTAGCTGTTAATTTGTTGAGGTAATCTGGAGAAATTGCACCCCACGCTTCCAGAAGCAGCTCCCACAAGTTGGATTGGTTGGATGGGCACTTCTTTGAGCAGATTGAGTTTCTGGAGCATCACATTTGTGGGGTCAATTAAACGCTCAAAATGGCCAGAAAAAGAGAACTTTCATCTGAAACTCGACAGTCTATTCTTGTTCTTAGAAATGAAGGCTATTCCATGCGAGAAATTGCTAAGAAATTGAAGATTTCCTACACCGGTGTGTACTACTCCCTTCAGAGGACAGCACAAACAGGCTCTAACAGGTACTATTTAATGAAGATGCCAGTTGGGGACCTGTGAGGCGTCTGTTTCTCAAACTAGAGACTCTAATGTACTTATCTTCTTGCTCAGTTGTGCAACGCGGCCTCCCACTTCTTTTTCTACTCTGGTTAGAGCCTGTTTGTGCTGTCCTCTGAAGGGAGTAGTACACACCGGTGTAGGAAATCTTCAATTTCTTAACAATTTCTCGCATGGAATAGCCTTCATTTCTAAGAACAAGAATAGACTGTCGAGTTTCAGATGAAAGTTCTCTTTTTCTGGCCATTTTGAGCGTTTAATTGACCCCACAAATGTGATGCTCCAGAAACTCAATCTGCTCAAAGAAGTGCCCATCCAACCAATCCAACTTGTGGGAGCTGCTTCTGGAAGCGTGGGGTGCAATTTCTCCAGATTACCTCAACAAATTAACAGCTAGAATGCCAAAGGTCTGCAATGCTGTAATTGCTGCAAATGGAGGATTCTTTGACGAAAGCAAAGTTTGATGTAAAAAAAATCTTATTTCAAATACAAATCATTATTTCTAACCTTGTCAATGTCTTGACTCTATTTTCTATTCATTTCACAACATATGGTGGTGAATAAGTGTGACTTTTCATGGAAAACACAAAATTGTTTGGGTGATCCCAAACTTTTGAACGGTAGTGTATATCTGAAAGTTACTGCATAAGAATTCTGTTTTGTTAACTATATCTAAGTTACAACTGAAAGCCCTCATTTTTGCCCCAAAGAGTGAATAAATGCTATAATGCAGTTTAAAATGCAGTTTCTACTGTTTCTATCAAATTGCAACCCCCCTCCCCCAAGATCAGGTGGAGGGGTCCTCAGGGTAGATCAAAAATACGCAGGGGGTCCAGGACCCCAAAAAGGTTGAGAACCACTGCCCTAAACTGTCTGGCCTTGACGATACTGACTTGTATCTGTGCAAAGTTTGTCACTGGAGCGGTCCCTTCATAGAAGCTGTCTGTGTACGTCCCTAAAATCTGAGATTCAAATGTACCCTGGGTAAGCTAGATTTGGCACAGTCTGGATGTAAACCGGACCCTGGAACTTCCTTCTACTACTGCTACTACTACTTTCGGCTGTTCCCGTTAGGGGGCGCCACAGTGGCTCATCTGTTTCCATCTCTTCCTGTCCTCTGCATCTTCCTCTGTCACACCAGCCACCTGCATGTCCTCCCTCACCACATCCATAAACCTCCTCTTTGGCCTTCCTCTTTTCCTCTTCCCTGGCAGCTCCATATTCAGCATCCTTCTCCCAATACATATACCCAGCATCTCTCCTCCACACATGTCCAAGTCATCTCAATCTTGCCTCTCTTTGTCTCCAAACTGTCCAACCATAGCTGTCCCTCTAGTATACTCATTCCTAATCCTGTCCTTCTTCGTTCCTCCCAGTGAAAATCTTAGCATCTTCAACTCTGCCACCTCCAGCTCCGCCTCCTGTCTTTTCGTCAGTGCCACTGTCTCCAAACCATATAACATAGCTGGTCTCACAACCATCTTGTAAACCTTCCCTTTAACTCTTGCTGGCACCCTTCTGTCACAAATCACTCCTGACACTCTTCTCCACCCACTCAACCCTGCCTGCACTCTCTTCTTCACCTCTCTCTTGTACTGCCCGTTACTTTGGACAGTTGATCCCAAGTATTTAAACTCATACACCTTCATCACCTCTACTCCTTGCATCCTCACCATTTCATTGTCCTCCCTCTCATCACACATAGGTATTCTGCCTTGCTCCTACTGACTTTCATTCCTCTTCTCTCCAGTGCATACCTCCACCTCTCCAGGCTCTCCTCAACCTGCACCCTATTCTCGCTACAGATCACAATGTCATCCGCAAACATCATAGTCCATGGAGACTCCTGCCTGATTTTGTCCGTCAACCTGTCCATCACCATTGCAAACAAGGGCTCAGAGCCAATCCTTGATGTAATCCCACCTCCACCTTGAACCCATCTGTCATTCCAACCGCACACCTCACCATTGTCACACTTCCCTCATACATATCCTGCACCACTCCTACATACTTCTGTGCAACTCCCGATTTCCTCATACAATACCACTCCTCCTCTCTCAGCACCCTGTCGTATGCTTTCTCTAAATCTACAAAGACACAATGTACCTCCTTCTGGCCTTCTCTATACTTCTCAATCAACATTCTCAAAGCAAACATCGGATCTGTGGTGCTCTTCCGTGGCATGAAACCATATTGCTGCTCGCTGACCATCACCTCTCCTCTTAACCTAGCTTCTATTACTCTTTCCCAAATCTTCATGCTGTGGCTGATCAACTTTATACCTCTGTAGTTGCTACAGTTCTGCACATCACCCTTGTTCTCCACTCCTCAGGCATCCTCTCACTTTCCAAGATTGTGTTAAACAATCTAGTTAAAAAACCCTACTGCCATCTCCTAAACATCTCCATGCCTTCACAGGTATGTCATCAAGGCCAACTGCCTTTCCACTCTTCATCCTCTTCATAGCTGCCCTCACTTCCTCCTTGCTAATCCACTGCACTTCCTGATTCACTATCCCCACATCATCCAACCTTCTCTCGCGCTCATTTTCTTCATTCATCAACCCCTTAAAGTACTCCTTCCACCTTCTCAGCACACTCTCCTCGCTTGTCAGCACATTTCCATCTCTATCCTTGATCGCCCTAACTTGCTGCACATCCTTCCCAGCCTGGTCCCTCTGTTTAGCCAATCGGTCCAAGTCCTTTTCTCCTTCTTTAGTGTCTAACCTGTCATACAACTCACCATATGCCTTTTCCTTTTCCTTTGCCACCTCTCTCTTTGCTTTACGCTGCATCTCCTTGTACTCCTGTCTACGTTCTTCATCTCTCTTACTATCCCACTTCTTCTTTGCCAACCTCTTCCTCTGTATAATTTGCTGTACTTCCTCATTCCACCACCAAGTCTCCTTGTCTTCCTTCCTCTGTCCTGATGACACACCAAGTACCTTCCTCGCTGTCTCCCTCGCTATTTCTGCAGTGGTTGGCCATCCATCCAGCAACTCTTCACTACCACCCAGTGCCTGTCTTAACTCCTGCCTGAACTCCACACAACAGTCTTCCTTCTTCAACTTCCACTTCTTGGAGCTTCCTTCTACTATGTACCAAAAATCTCACTATACTGTGGAAATGGTTGGAATTTATCTACAGACATTGGGCTCGCATGCCTACAAACCTGGAGGGACTGCGTATCAGCAATGCTCATTTCAGTGAGGAGTGTTTCCATAACCTGATGCAAAAGTCACTGGGTTTTCACAATAAATTAGTTTTGGAGTCTGACGCTGTGCCGACTTTTTATCCTGGGACTGCGACAGCGAGCGGGAGTCAGTATGTAAGTTCTGTATTTCTTTTACTCAACCAACAGCCAAATGAAAGCTTTCTGCATGTAACGTGTTTCCTTTGTGACTTATAAATAGCAGTGACTATATTAGCTTTTTGCTAGCTGCTGTTAGTTGTTTGGCAAGAGTAAACCTGTAAACTATGTATTTAGCTAAAGTTAAATACATAGTTTACAGGTTTACTCTCTTATTTCCTGAATAAGATTGATTTTGTCTCTGACCATATATGACTTATCTTTCATGTTTCTTTACCACCTACTACAATACCTTAGAAACGTATAATTCACCCTCGCATCTTTAATAAGCAGTCAGCAGCCATGTTCTAGTTACTTTTCCAGTCTGGCCAGTTGCCCTCCTCACTTCTCCAACATTAACAACCAAGTTAGTTGGTTTAATGATTTGGGTACGTCTGCCCTTGATTTTTCAGCTCAATATAACTCAGGGCTGTCCCAGTTATTAACACAACCCCTTGAATCAATGAAAATGTCTGTCAAAAAAGAAGGGAATATAGGAAGGCCGAACGCAGATGGGAAAAAATTCTACTCTTGAAGTTCACCAACTCCATATGAAGGAGTTATTATTGAATTAGAATCAAACTATTAAAGATTCAAGAGCTGTTTACTTCTCTGGCTTGATTGCTAGTAATAAACATAAGCCTAGGTTCCGTTTAGTACTATCAATCAGCTTGTGAATCCCTCTCTTCCTACCATTTCTGCCTCTTCTGCTAATGACTGAACATTTCTTCTTTCTTTGTTGATAAGATGGAAGGTCTATCGATTGTCTTATCATCATTTTTGCTACCTCACTTATTTTTACTACCTCACCTATTTATACTAAATGTTTTTTGTCCTTTTTTTTTATCTTGTTTTTTTTTTTTAATCATTTACCTTGTCTAGTGTTGCTGGTCTGAGAGTCACCAAACGAAATTTTGTTGTGTGTACACAATGACAATAAAGTATCTTAACTTATCTTATCTAAGGTCCAATTGTACCCCCGCCCCTTTCAGCCATCAGATTTTAATGTTGGAATTTGCTCCTGCAGTTCCTTGTTAAATACTGTAGCAAATTCAGGGAGCAGCTGGGGACCACTGCAGCCGGGATGGGAAACCGGGTCTCCCGCAACACAGGCGACTGCGCTAACCAGTCAAATAAAGGGTCCAACCATGTTAGCCAAGGGCTAGCAAGCCTAGTCATCCGTGGTCATTACACTATCCCCCTCCTTCAGGAAGCGCGTCCCCGCACTTCAGCATATCGGCTCCTCATGCCTCTGGGTACACGCACTTCCAATGGCCTCACCACCCCACTTCTGACACTAATGAAGCGAATTCAGGGGCAGGCGGGAAGCGAACCCGTGTCACACGCACCACGGACGACTGCGCTAACCAGTCGACTAAAAGGATCCGACCCTTTAGTCGACTGGTTAACGTAGTTGCCCGTGGTGTGGGAGACCCAGGTTCGTATCCTGGCTGCGGCGGTTCCTGGCCGCTCCCTGAATTCGCTACAGTACTGCAGCCCTTATGCGCCCCTCCAATCCATGTGATATAGCTCTGACAAAATTTTTAAAATCCATCCTCCCTGGCTTAGGTCCCAGCCTGCTCTCTATCATCAACTGCTCACTCACATCCAGGGCTGTACCTGACTATTTTAAAATTGCCTGTGTTCTGTTCAGCCTCTCCTCAAAAAAAAAAAAAAACCCTCTCTTGATCCAGAAAGGGTAGAGAATTATATACCAAGTTCCAAACTTTCTTTTTTATCCAAAATCTTTGAAAATCCTGCAGCTGACTGAGGGTCATACCGTTTTCAGTAAATTTCAATCCGGCTTTCGTCACTAGTACTGAGACTGTCCAATGACATTGATGATGATGATGATGATTTACTTCGAACCTATAAATAACCAGGATATAACATACAGATAAGTCATTGCCAATAACCTAAAGTGATCAAGAAATCCATGCATTGAACTCAGTGAGCAAATGTCCGTATGCAGTGGATTATTTGTTACATGTTCAAAAAGGAGCAAGAGGAAGTATACGCGTATTCTTTCCTACCCCTTCTCTTAAGTTAATTCAGATACTATACATTTCAAACTCAGTTCCCACTGTACTGCATAGTTCAAATTCAATGCAAGTTGTGCTGCACAATACAAACTCAACTACTGTGAACAATAACAGAAAAAAAGAAAAAAAAAACATCAAAAACACACAAGAGGAAGAAAAAAAAACCCATCTCAATGTCATGTACCAAGAATAAACAGATCTCAAAGCTACATACAACCCAAATATCCACTCGGTGTCATAGAAAGAAAAAGCAACAAGAAATGTTTAGAGATAAATAAAACGTGGACAGTTAACACAACTCTTCATCATCCCAATATCTCTTGATAATCCGTCCTTACTTACCTTACTTGTACTTCTTCTTGAACTGCATGTTTGTACTTGTTTGAGTTCTATGCTCAGACTGTTCCACAATTTTACCCCACAATTTGAAATGCCCATGCTCTTCAAAGTTGTATGAACACATAATTTTATGAAGTTTAATTTCCCTCTTAAATTCATATTCCCTTTCTCTATCTGAGAATATTTTTGTATATTATTCGGTAGTAGATTGTTTCTTGCTTTGAACATTATTTGTGCTGTGTTAAATTCTACTAAATCCCTGAACCTCAAAGCACTTGACTTTAAAAAAAGCTTGTTGGTGTGTTCACGATATCCTACATTATTAACTATCCTTATGGCTCTTTTTTGTAGTACACATTCTTATGCATGCTGATAAAAGTGAATACCCTATTCTTATTCTTCTAGATTTAACCGCTGCCTTTGATACCATCGATCGTGCCATCTTACTTGATAGATTGGAGAACTGGGTTGGCATTTCTGGTACAGCATTAAATTGGTTTCGCTTTTATCTGACTAGTAGCTATTTTAATGTTTGTATTAACAATCATGTATCCTTGTCAGCTCCCCTCCTGTGTGGAGTCCCTCAGGGGTCTGTCCTTGGGCCAATCCTCTTCTCTTCATACATGCTTCCTTTGGGTCAATTGTTTAGTCACTTTCAAGACATGTCATACAACTGTTATGCCGATAACAGTCAGATCTATTTCTCTGCCAAACCCAATAACCTGAATCAACTGTCCTCCCGCCATGATTGCTTAGCTGCCACCAACGATTGGATGTCCCTTAAGTTCCTCCATCTAAACCCTGGCAAAACTAAAGTTCTCTTAATTGGTCCTGAGATCTTTGCCATTGCAGTCATTCAGTTTCTTGGTCCACTTCATTCAAATATCAAAACTACTGCTAAAAATCCGCTAAAATAACAAGAGCAGATCTAGAGTTGCCTGAACGGATGTCATCATAGTATTTTTGATGGCGCTGGTTTGGATTGAGTGGCAAGAGATTAAATCCATTAACTCTCACACAGTGCAACACTATGTCCATTATCCACTGCATCTACACCCGATGAGTATGGACTCAAATCTCCACTGTCTATTGCAGGAGACTTCTAAAATGTGTATCAAGGTCATTTTTAAAAATGCAGTCAGTCATTTTAACATCTAAAGACAGACGTGAATAACCTCTACAGGTAATATTTAACACTAGAAGAACCCCGCTACAATGTAGCGGTTTGGTTATCCACCCGTCTAAATCTCCCTCCTCTTCATCCTGCCAGCTAACTGCCTTCCCCCTGCCCCTAAACCCCCCCCCCACTCCAACTCCCTCCCCCCAAATGCTCAGAATCATCTGAAATGCCGAGAAAAGTGGTTTACCCCCCCACTACAACTCCCTCCCCCCAAATGCTCAGAATCATCTGAAATGCAGAGAAAAGTGGTTTTTAGCCATTTTTAGAAAATGCATATTTTGCATTATTATGCATAATTTTTATAATCATATTTTAATTTTCTGGTCCTCTCTGGAACAATACCTACCACCTCCCAAAAAAATTAGGATCATAAGTGCATTTTTGCAAAAATGCATATATTTTGCATAATGCCAAAACATTTCTAAGTCCAAGAATTTTTTTTTTATATAGGTGAAAAAATCAAAGGTGCTCAGAATCATCTGAAAGCCGAGAAAGGTGTTTTTTAGCCGTTTTTAGAAAAATGCATATTTTGCATATTTATGCATAATTATGCATAATTTTAATTTTCTGGGATTTTCCCCTTACTCTCTGAGACAATACCTACCACCTCCAAAAAGAATTAGGATCATAAGTGCTTTAGTTTTCGGTCCCGCTATCTACACTAACTAACACACACACACACACACACACTAACACCACACACACAGAGACACACATTCCGAAAATATATGAGTAGATATCCGAAAGACAGAACAGCTGGCAAACAGGATCCAGTCGAATTTGCTAATAACTTCCCAATTACAAGCTACTTTCAAATGAACACAAAGTCACCTAGATTTTTGCCAAATAGCACTGGATGAGCAAGAATAGTAAAATTACACGAAAAAACAAAAAACAAAAATTCAGACAAGAATAACCCATTGATAATATACAAAGAGATTTTAGAATGATGTTCAACTTTTGAGTGTTACTCTGAAAGTCAAATGTCTTATCAAGGTACTGCACTTGGTACTTTTTAGGGAAAAACAGTGTAGATTGAAAAAAAATCCCCCAAAATATCTCTAATTTGTTCACCTCCAATTCCCTGTCTATGATTTCCGCCAAAGCCACGCCAGGAACTGGTCAGAAACAATCACGGGAAGATAATTAGCGGTGTTTAGCATTTACATTTTGTTACTGTCTGAGAGTAACTAGTATCTTTTTAACAGGAAAGGGGGAGATAAAATATCAAGTGTTACATGATTTCCTCTGAATACTGAAGCCTAATCAAAGGTTTGAGAAAGTTAAACGCTAAAAGGACATGACTGACCATTGCAGCAGTCTGGATTTTCAACCTGATGCTACACAGCTCATCTCCTGCATTCAAACAGAATTTGAGCCCCGCCCCCTCCCCCACACACACACTTTCTTCAAAATGTTTGATGCATGAGCAAAAAAAAAGTATCTCAGTCTACCGAATAAAGATGTGCCATTCTGCAGGAACCTAATCGGGGAGCCAACAGCATCTCTTAAGGGGACAAGGCAGCATTGTCACCTGTTTATGCAACCATGGATGCTTCAAATGGCAGTTTGGAGCAGGTACAGGTGTTTAGAGAAGATAAGCCCCCACACACACATTTGCCCACAAAACCCCACGTCCTGACACTTTTAAAAGGACTTGAGATGCAAGAGAAAAAAATGGTGACAGGTCTTTTTCAGCGGACAGCATGCCAATCACATTCTATTTCATATGAAGCTGCAGATACCTGTTGGGGGTGGGGTGAGTTGAGGTGGACGAGGTGGGGGGACTTGTCATTTCAGACAGGAGATGTCGAGAGAGAGAGAGAGAGAGAGAGAGAGAGAGAGAGAGAGAGAGAGAGAGAGAGAGAGAGGTAAAGAGAAACAGAATGCAAAAGAGAAGGAAGGGATGAGGAAAACTGCGATGCTAAGTAGGCATTACACCATTTCAAGGGGGAAAAGAGGAATAAAGGACGCAGTATACTCAAAACGAAGCAGAACCTTTCAAACAGTGACACATTTTGAATAAGGGACGAACAAAGAGACGCGGTGTGTTGTATTCACGTAGTGTGCGATGTGTACCAGCACCCAGTGTGAACAGCCCCCCAGTTCACTAGCAGTTTGTACATAGACATCCCCCGGTCTGCAGATGACCGCATGGTCATCACATGCTAGTGTAATGATCATGAAGGAGGAGACTCGCTAGCCGGGTGGCTAACGGCTCGGACCCTTTAGTCACCTGGTTAACCTAGTCGACCATAGTGCGGGAGACCTCGGTTCGCGTCCCAGCTGTGCCGGTTCCCGGCTACGGCAGTGGTTCCCAGATGCATTCACTACACTGGTGTCAGAAGCGGGATGGTGAGACCGTGAGGCCATCGGAAGCGTGTGCGCCCAGAGGCGTGAGGGAGCTGGTACCCTGAAGCCCGGGGACACGCTTCCCGAAGGAGGGGGGGTAGTGTAACGGCCGCGAATGACTAGACTCGCTAGCCCTTGGGTAACGGGTTGGACTCTTTAGTCGAGTGGTTAACGAACGGGTTCACGTCCCGGCTGCCCCTGAATTCGCTACAGTAGGTTGCATCAGGATTGGTTGGCAGGGCAGAGTTCAACTTGATTTTTCCGGTTCATGGCAGCTAAATTGCTGTAGCAAAACAAACATGTTCAAAGGAAGAGTTGCTGAACTCGTGCAAGGATATGCTCATCTTTACGATCGATCACAGAGAGATTTTAAAGACAATGAAACGTGTTCAAATTCCGTAGCAGCCAGCCCTGGTAGCGGCTGCCTTTTAAGTCATTCTGCACCCATCAGTGGCGTGGAGAGAAACAACATAGAACAAAGTCTTCGTATTGATTGTTCTGACAATGATGTTGGGGGAAATGTTCGCCAGGGTTTCAAATGTTTCGACATTTGCTGGAAATTTCTTTCATTATTTCAACACTATTTGCTTCATTACAGCTTCACAAATACTTGGGATTTCGGTCACAATAAAATCAATACTGAAATAGAGCTGCAAACAGCAGGGTCCCAGCACCTCATGAGCAATGATGCATGAAGGTAATGTGGGGGCCAATGTGCAAGTATGATCCATTCCTGAACATTCTAGATAATGAGAAAGTTACACTTTTAAATGGAAGTGAATGGGGCTCTCTAGATTTCAATGCATTTTATAACTCATACATTGTGCATTTCATCATGGCGAGGTTATGAAAAGTTGATCAGTATGTTGATCAGTATACTGAGCATTTTGATATTGGAATGGAGTTTGCGCTGCATCGAATGACTGAGATAAAAAAAAATACAATCAAGGTCTACGGTCATTGAGAGTTATGACGTTTCTATGGAGCTTCCTATGGGCAAAATGCCACCAAATGTTTCATAATGACGATGATGATTTATTTCAAGCATGTAAATAAGCAGGATATAACATACAGATAAGCTATTGCCAATAATCTGAAGTGATCAACAAATCCACACATCAAACTCGGCGAACAAATCTCCGTATGCATCAGATTACTTGTTACATGTTGGAAAAGGAGGAGGAGGAAGTATACACTCGACTTTTCCTACCCCTTCTCACCTACTCTTAAGTTAATTCAGTTATTATACATTTCAAAATCAATTCCCACTGTACTGTGTAGTTCAGATTCAATGCAAGCTGTGCTGCACAATACAAACTCAACTACCGTGAACAATAAGAGACAAATAAATCATCAAAAACACATTCCTCAGAGTCCTAATGTGCACGTGTACCAAATTTGTCTGAGATAATACGATGAGTCAATGAGTTACGGCAATTTTTGTATAACTAGCTTTGACTGCAAAATGCGGAGGCCAATTACAGAAAAACAATAACAAAACAAAAAAACCCACCAACAACAAACATATGCATTTTTTTCAGGTCAGTTCATATATGCTGTGTGCCAAATTTGTTGACAATTGGAACAAATTTGTAGGAGCAGAGAAAAAAAGGCAGTTTTAGTTCATTTTAAAAATAGAATATTGAGGAGACGGAAATGGGCGTGGCCTATACAGATGGATGTGGGATGAACCAAGGAATCCTGGAAGTTTGTTTCGACAGTGAACAGTCACTGAGTTATGGCTACTCAAACTTCATATGGGGCTGCTATAGGGCATCCTATTGTCTGAAATATGCCAAATTTTGCGTGTCCCCTCAGAATCAAACCCTACACAAATGCACCATATGAGGTGATGATTATGCAAATACATTCCTGAGTGACGGCATTTTTTTAAGTGTGTCCCGCCCACCACATCTTTAACTTATTTTTATTTATTTATTTAATTTTAACTAAAAGGTGGCTGCAAATTTGGCTGTTTTTTTGGTCACCCGTACCTATCAGGGCTTCTACAATCTATATTTCAAAGCTATATCTATATATCTGCTCGTTTTTTTAAATGTGAATTTTTCTCTTCCTTTATTTTCTGCCATTCACTCTTCTGCTGTGGCCCAAACAATCCAGTTTCCTTACACGCGTCATTAAACTGTTTGTACTTTTATAAAACTTGCCTGTACTTTTATTTATTTGTTTTATTTTTTATTTTTTTATTGATTTCATTGTTTTATTGTGTGAAGCACGTTGTGTTACATTTGTTTGTATGAAAAGTGCTATACAAATAAAATCTGATTGACTGATTGATTAAGTTCATCTAATCCACAATAGGCTAAAACAGATATTTCATAAGATTTTTATCTGACAGGAGATTTATCTTAAAATATGACTGAGCAGGGACTTGCCCCTGGATTTCTGGCTTGGAGATTGCCCAACTAACCACAAGACCTTCACGGGTCAAATAAGAAATGTAAATCAGAATCAGATGCAACCACACAACTGTCATATGCCTCTCAGTTCCGTTCAGTCAGTCATTTTCCTTGTTATTTCTCCCTGTTCAGTCCAGTCAGTCATTTTATTATGTCTCCTAGGTTAGTTCAGTCAGTAATTTCTGGCAGTTATTGTCTCCCATAGCCTCAGCTCATTGTCTCACATAGCCTCAGTCATTCTCCCAGTTCAGTCAACTCATCATAATCTCAAACATTGTCTGTTTTGTTTTTCTTGTTTTATTTTGAAGTCATCACCTATCATCATTTCCTATTGGTGTTCCTGTTTTATTTTGAAGTACACACTTGTCTTGTCATGTCAGTTCCTGCCCCTGGTTTTGTCATCAGTGTAAACTACTAATAAGACACGTTAGCCCCTAGCTAATGGGTCTGACCCTTTAGTCGAGCGGTTAGTGATGTCGCCTTGTGGTGCAGTACACCCCGTATCGAATCCCGCACCAGGCAAGAAAATAACCGGTTACATCAGTTTATCCTGTGTATCCCACACTTGTTCCCCATTTCCTGTTTAGCTAAAGCACATATGGTTTCCCCGTTCCTTTGCTGGGTTGTCTTGTATGTACAGCTTAGCTATCCAGGGTTCATTTGCTCTCGTTCTAACAGTCTACCCATGTCTGGATTCTTCTGCCCATTTCCTGGATCTTGTTTGTCTTACCTGCCCCTTGTCTATCTCGTCGCCTGTCAGACGGACTTCCTGTGTACTGACCCCTGCCTGCCCTTGACCATTAAACCCAGTGTTACTGTAACCTCCCTGTCTTTGAGTCATGTGTTTGGGTTCTCATCTGCCAGTTTCCCCGGGAAACATTACACAAAACAAACACAATCAAGAGTCATAGGGACAGGGCGTCCAGGTAGCACAGCGGTCTATTCCGTTGCCTACCAACACGGGCATCGCCGGTTCGACTCCCCGTGTTACCTCCGGCTTGGTCGGAGGCAACACGTGCAGAAACGATTGGCCGTGTCTGCAGGTAGGAAGCCAGATGTGGGTATGTGTCCTGGTCGCTGCACCAGCGCCTCCTCTGGTCGGTTGGGGTGCCTGTTCAGGAGGGAGGGAGGGGGAACTGGGGGATTAGTGTGACCCTCCCGTGTGCTACGTCCCCCTGGTGAAACTCCTCACTGTCAGGTGAAAAGAAGCGGCTGGGGATTCCACATGTATCGGAGGAGGCATGTGGTAGTCTGCAGCCCTGCCTGGATCGGCAGAGGGGGTGGAGCAGCGACCGAGATGGCTCGGAAGAGTGGGATAGTTGGACAGTTACAATTGGGGAGAAAAAGGGTGTGTGTGTGGTAGTATTTGCATTTTTCTGACTGCATGCAAGTCTGACTAAGGCAAGAAATCGATGGCCAATGTCCCCGTGACCCCCCCCCCCCAAAAAAAAGTCACGGGGACATTGGCCATCGATTTCTTGCCTTAGTCAGACTTGCATGCAGTCAGAAAAATGCAAATACTACCACACACACACACACACACACACACACACACACACACACACACACACACACACACACACACACACACACAGTTGTGTTTCATTATCCTTGTGTGGACCCTTCATTGACTACATTCATTTCCTAGCCCTTAACCCTAACCTTAACCACGCAAACTACATGCCTAACCCTAACCTAACCCTAATTCTAACCATAACCCTAAAACCAACTCCTAACCCTAAAATAGACCTTTTTCCTTGTGAGGACCTCTGAAATGTCCACACAAGATACCTGCTGTCAGGTTTAGCTATCCTTGTGTGGACCAAATGTCCACACAAGGATAGCAAAACCTGTACACATTACACACACACTACACACACACGCACACACACACACACACACACACACACACACACACACACACACACACACACACACACACACACACACACACACACACACACACACACACACCTAGGAATTGTGACTCATATGTTCTCACCTCTCAGAGGACGAAGGCATTGTTAAATTCAGACAGGAAATGAGTTCTTCACTGTAACATATGACATCATAGCCAACAGGCCTCTCTTATCACTCTGCCCTTCAAAATCTGATGGATGCTGATGTGTCACCGCATGAAAAAAGGCAAAACACTGAAAGATGGAGAGAGGTCACCGGTTGAAAATTACCCACAAATCCGTCTGAGTCAGTTTTATAAGAAGAAAAGGGGAAAACAAAACTTCTGAAAAGGGTGTCCTCGGGATCCGTACTATCCTGTATGGCAAAAAAAAAAAAAATAAAAATCTTATTGGAGGTTATTAATTCTTTTTGTGAGACAGGAGCTTCTATCACATGTAAAAAAAAAAAATCACCTTTTTTCCCTTTCTGTCAGGTTTCTTCGCCCTCTCTCTTTTGACGCCTCGTATCTTAGCGACGGCCATCTTAGGAGAGGGAGCAGAAACCTTTTCTTGCTGTCACGGTCATGTTGGGCGTGAGTGCATTGTTCAGCGGAGCATGGCATAAACTAAGACCAAAAATCCATCCTTCTGGCTGAATTATTAAAAACACACACTCTTAACAATCACAGTGTCCACCAGAGGGGAAAAAAGGGGGAGGGGGGTGCGTTTTGAGAGTCCCTACAAAGATTATGAGGGTTGGTGATTCCACACCTGGTCCAAATCAGATCCAAGGATGCCAGCCAAGGCCTTGTAGCCTGACACTGGGAATTACATCAAGATGTATTGGTCTATTCATTCTGTAAAGGCATGCATAAATCAGATTCCCTCAAAATAGCAAGATAGTATATATGTACACACACACACACACATACACACACACACCTACTGGAGTGAATTTTTCTGTAAATAATAGGTGAAGAGTTCATCCCCTCGCTGCTCCCAAATTTAGCTCCATAACCAGGGAAGCACTGAGGAATACTTCAGGCAACCACTTTCCCCGACAGCCCGCTGGAGAGATAACAGCAGCTGCTCTTGCAGTCAATAAAGAGGCTGGAAGTGGCAGGAGGATATCGCCAAGAGAGGTAAACAACCCTGAAGTGAAAATGTGAAACAAGAGGGAAGTGTTTTTCCTCTTTCATCTGATTCGGTGCGGTCTCAAGTGGTTTCCTCCAGTTTGTGGGTTAATCCCGACCCTCTAAAGAAAAAACTCCCCCCACACTGTAATTTGCAAAAATATACACTAACGAGCCAAAACATTATGATCAGACCTGCCTAATATGCTGTTGGTCCTCCGTGTGCCGCCAAAACAGTGCCAACCCATTGAGGCATGGAGACCCCTGAAGGTGTCCTGCAGTATCTGGCACCAAAACATTAGCAGCAGATCCTTCAAGTCCTGCAAGTTGCGAGGTGGGCCGTGGAGGCACCATAGATCGGTTTTTGCGGTCCAGCACATCCTACAGATACTCGACTGGATTGAGTTCTGGATAATTTGGAGGCCGGAGCAACACCTTGGACACTTCATCATGTTTCTCAAACCATTTCCCAAACAGTGTGCGCAATGTGGCAGGGTGTATTATCCTGCTGAAAGAGGTTACTGCCATAAGGGAATACCATTACCATGACGGTGTGTACCTGTCTACAACAATGTTTAGGTCGGTGGCACATGTCAAATTGATGGCCACATGAATGGCCGGATCCAGGGTTTCCCAGCAGGACATTGCCCAGAGCATCATACTCCATCCACCGGCTTGTCGTCTACTCACAGTGCATCCTGATGCCATCAAGTCCCCATGGAAGACAGTGCACATGTACACAGCCATCCACATGATCGAAAAGAAAATGGGACTCATTTTATAAATAGATCATGTCGGCTACACACACAGAAGCGTGAGCTGCTCTGCATCACACACACTGCTACTGATACACTTGTTTCCCCCGAAAATTAGCGACAGGTCAGCTCAACAGAATCTGGGGGGGGGGGGGGGAGTTGCTCCTACCAATTCCCAAATTGGTCAATGCCAGCCCAGGATGATTGATGTAATTACAAATCGGTAGAAGATGCAATTAAGACAAAAAACAAGTTGGAGAATAGCAAGACAAATGGGGAACTGAAAAAAAGATGACATAACCATATATATAAATATCCATCCATCCGTCCATTATCCAAACTGCTTATCCTGCTGTCAGGGTCACGGGGATGATGGAACCTATCCCAGCAGTCATTGGATGGCAGGCAAGGAGGCACCCCGGACAAGCCGCGAGGCCATCACAGGGCTGACCAGGGCTCGAGACTAATGGCGCTCCGGCGTCCCAGGGACGATAGAAAATGTGTTCGGGGCGATCAGAGATCTTTCCCGGGACGAAAGGGACTTTTGTATGTCTAGTATGTATGTTTAAGTAACTGTTGAAATGAAAACAAATGAAAACTACTCCTTCCTAATCAGAGCGCATCTGTTCATGCTGTCACTATGGTCACTCACTATCACTGGCTTGCTCCTCAGCACGAGACCCATGAAGATTCTGGGATGTTCCCGCGGTCCCGGTCCATCTATCCCCTCAGTCAGTCAGCTTGCTGGCAGGGCCTCGGCAAGCTGCGGTGGTTAAAGCAAGAGGGCACTGCTGCTTCACTTTTAACGACCGCCAGCACACCTGAGAACCCCGAGTCTGAGGTAAGGAGTAAGGGCACATGTAAATGGATGTAACACAGTTTTTATATTGTATTTTTTATGTACTTATGATCGCGGTGAAGTTGCTAGGTCGCGTCAAAATCCGAAAAGGACACTGTAAACTCATTATCGATGAGGGTGGCTAACGTTAATCTCTGCTGAAATAGGCTGCGGAGAGCTAGTTGGCTGTTAGCTGCTAGCTGTTTGTAGCCGATGGCCAACACAGTCCTGCAGTGTTTGACAGAGCTAACGTCCTCTTGATGGCGCCATAGCGTTAACAGCTAACCGAGCTAATGTCAGCTAACGAAGCTAACCGCTAACAAAGCTAATAGAGCTTACAGCTACGTTACAGCTAAAACACAGGACTGAGAGAAATATTATATTTATATACATGTATATATATATATATAATAAAATGTGCTGAGTCAGGTTCGTGCGATTCACAGACTATGTATCTACTGTAATAGATATTACACTTATTTTTACACTTAAACATTATATGTTAATTGTGCTGCAAATGTGTCTATTTGTATTTGTATTTTGACTATTTGTGTATATATTTTTTTTTTGCACTACTGGGGAGTTAATTTCGTTGTACAGCTGTGAATGACAAATAAAGGCATTCATTCATTTATTCAAAAGTGCCAAACTCAGCAATTTGTCTATGCATCCATTATCTTAACCGCTTATCCTGCTCAGGGTTGCAGGGATGCTGGAGCCTATCCCAGCAGTCATTGGGCGGCAGGCGGGGAGACACCCTGGACAGGCCGCCAGGCCATCACAGGGAGCAAGCAGGGTGATTGGCCAGGTACAATTGGGGAGATAAAGACAAATGTGGCCTTTGCTACAGGGGAGATAAAGCAGAGGCTGCTTATAGCTTGGAAATCATTGCGGTGAATCGTGGCAGTGTGCTAGAATTGATTCGACCCTTGGCAGATATGACGTTCGCCTCCAACAGCATGTAAACAGTTGCATAGAGAATAGTAAGAAGCAGCATGAAACTGGCACAAAGGGCAGAGGCTCTCTTGTTGCCTTGCTGTCAACACACAACTACACAATCAACAACAGATAAAGACCACTATTGAAGAGGAAGATATGCAGGCAGGTATGTTTTCAGTCCCCAAGATATCAGGTCAATGGACCAGTTTTTTATCATACTAAGATAGGTCATAGATGTCATTCATGAAAGACTGATTGCTATGGTGGACTCTGGATCATCTACAGGGCTATATTTTGCTAAGCTACTGAAACAACTATTACTGAAGCTCAATATAGACATTGGCACATGTGTAGGCAGCTCAACAGATGGTGCAGCTAATGTGCAGGGACAGGGGGTTCTCTACACTTCTCTCTGAGCAGTCTCCTATCATATATGGTGTTACGCACATCTTCTAAATCTTGCACTGGCGGACACAACAGGTAATGTTGTGGAAAGTGCATCACTGTTTGCCCTGCTCAATGACATAACAGTGTCCGTAAGAGAATCTTACAAGCATATCAAGAAGTAGGAAGAGATGAGTCAGGACAAGTATCACAGATGACTGCGCCCAATAGGGAAAACTAAGTGGTGGGCTGAGGATCAGGGTCTAAGTAAAATGTTTTGGTGCCTCGGAAAGCCTCAGGAAACCTTGATTTTTGACATGTTTATGACTTTGACACCATTTTAGAAGACGGTAGACTAAAGCCAACTGTGAGGGTCAAGGCAAAGGGTCTCATAGAAGCCCTTTTGAAGTATGAGACGGTGCTCACTGTTCAAATCTTCCTTTGCATTTTTGAGCACACATCTCACATCTTCTCTTTCAAAATACTTACAGACAAGGGGAGAGAGCGAGACAGGGGATGCAGGGGAGAGAGAGGGGATGATGTGCAGCAAAGGGCCCAGGCCAGATTCAAGCCCAGGCCGCTGCAGTAAGGACTTATAGCCTCATGTGGCCACGTACTCTACAAGTTGAGCCATCGGGTCGCCCCGTTTTAGGGACTTGAAAGGAGTTAAAAGAGCAACTGATGCATTTGTGAAGTGGACCAATGGAAAGCTGCAAGAGAAGGAAGACTGTGAGCTGGCAGTGCAGACTGCCCTTACTGAGAAAAAGCTTAGAAAAAGGAGAAAAAAAATGCTATGAGAGCTTGCAGAAAATGAGCCTCTAGCATCACCCAATATTGACTTTATGGTCAAGGTACACAACATCATTATAGACACTGAAAGACAGTATTCATGGGAGGTTTTCTTCTAATACAAAACTTTGCTTGGATTTTGCCTGTCTGGACCCTAGAAACTTTGCTCAAGTGAGGCAAAATGGGCTCCCCACTTCAGCCCCTGGAGAATAAGCAAATGTCTGTTTAGGTTTGACTATTAGAGCTATGGTTGTCAGATTATGTGGCGAGCTGTTCAGCCTTGCTTCCCTGTGGGACAGACTAAAGATGTTCCCCCTAGAGGGTTACACTCTCAGGACAGCCAGTGAAATACCACAAGGAAGTAAGGAGGATCCCTCCATGGAACAGCAGGAGGTGGAACTAGAGAGCAAAACTTTTTCCTCCTGTAAAAACTGTCATTTGTGTTCATCTCATCCTCTCTCAGTACAATATCCTATCTGATGCCTACCATGTGATTGCACTGGCCTACAAGTTACTACATCTATCCATCCATTATCCAAGCCGCTTATCCAAAGTCGGGTCACGGATGCTGGAACCTATCCCAGCAGTCATTGGATAGCAGCCAGGGAGACACCCTGACAGGCCACCAGTCCATCACAGGGCAAGTTACAACATGTTATAGTTAAAAAAAATTTTTTTTACTGTCTTTACTGCAAGACAACCAGTTCCCCCTCTGGGGACAAAAAAAAAATCTACTTGACTTGACTTAACACTGTCCATCACACACGTAGCCAGTGAGAGAAGCTTCTCAACAGTGAAATTAAAAAAAGGCAAAAAATATACTCAGGAGCACTGCTTGTGGAGGCATTCATGCTCATGTGCACTGAGAAAGAGAGTCTCATGTCTTTGGACAATGACACTGTAATAAAGAAAGCTGCAGTGACCAATGCACTGCTCAGGGGTTCATTCATGTTTTAGGGTTGGCCAAGTTTTCTTCACTCAGGCGCCGTGAAAAATCGACTACGATGTCCCGAGAAACTTATAATGTGAATAACAAAGTTGCAGAGAACAGTGTAATACTTTTATTTTATTTTTATTTATATACTGGTCTCATTTATTCATGTTTGAGGGTTGGTTATCTTACATTGTTAACACTCATTTGCACTGAATATAGATTCTGATATTATAGGAAAAAGACATTGTGATGTAGCAGAGAATAATGCATTCATATTTATGTTTGAGGGTTGGACATGTGCTCTTTAACCCAGAAGCACCTGGAGGCATTCATGGTAATCTGCATTAAAACATTCTCATAGCTTTGGACAGTGATACTGTAATAACTCAGTTTCTGATACCAGTGCACTGCTTAGGCATTTATAATGTTACACTCATGCACAGGGCAAAAGAGATGCTGGTGTCCTTGGAAAGTTGTACTGAGAATAACAAAGTAGAAGAGAACAGTGCAATACTTTTATATTTATCAAGGTTTGAGGATTGTATATATTTAGTAGTTCAATCATTTCCACTGAAAAATAGATTGTGATGATCTACAAAATAATTGTGAGGTGGTAGAGAATAGTGATTTATATATATATCTATCTATATATATATATATATATATATATATATATGATTGTTTATGGCATGAAACAGGCTTGTACTATCTAATAACGAATTTACTTGACTCACTGAATTATAGATATATATTGGGAATATTGTAAAAAAAAAACCCTCCCTCTCACCCTTTTTCGGGTGGTGTGTATCTTTCTCAAGCTCAGGACCTCTACCAGAGGCCTGGGAGTTTGAGGATCCTGCGCAGTATCTTAGCTGCTCCTAGGACCACACACGTTTGAACAGAGACATCTGATGTTGGTCCTGGAATCTGCTGGAGCCACTCTCCCAGTTTGGGGGTCACAGCCCCTAGTGCTCCTATTACCACTGGGATTATTGTGGATTTCACCTTCCACACATCTGATCTAGTTCTTCCTTCACCCCTCGGTATTTCTCTAGCTTCTCATGCTCTTTCTTCCTGATGTTGCCATCGCTCGGGATTGCTACATCGATCACTGCTGCTGTCTTCTGTTCCTTGTCGACCACCACAATGTCTGGTTGGTTAGCCAGCACCTGCTTGTCAGTCTGGAACTTGAAGGCCCACAGGATCTTTACTTTGCCATTCTCAACCACCTTTGGCGGTGCCTCCCATCTGGAATTGGGGACTTCCAGTCTGTATTCAGTACAGATATTCCTGTACGCTCTCCCAGCCACTTAGTAACAGGGTGTAAAATGCCAGCTGGGGAAGCGTACACTGAAAGGAATAACCAAGCACTGGAATGTTTCAGGGGCATCTTTGCACAGCCTGCATCTTGGGTCTTGTGTGGTGTGGTAGACCCCTGCCTCAGCCGATCTGGTCCTGAGTGCCTGTTCTTATGCTGCTATGATCAGAGCCTCTGTGCTGTCCTTCAGTCCAGTCTTTTCTAGCCACTGGTAGTATTTCTTGATATCAGCTACGTCTTCTATCTGTCGATGGTACATCCCATGGAGGGGCTTGATCTTCCATGATACCTCATCTTCTTCTTCCTCTGCACTCTGTCTATTTCTGCCTGAGGTATTCACTCAGCAGTTCATCCTGGGGGGCCCTCTTTCTGATGTACTCATGGATGTTCCTTGTTTCATCCTGGATAGTGGCCCTGACACTCACTAACACTCAGACCCCATCTGTTCGCTTATCATACAGTGTGAGGCTGCTGGACTTCAGATGGAACCCTCGGTGCATTGTGAGGAGTTTCCGTGTCCTGAAATCTGATGCCTTTAACTCCTCTTTTGGCCACACACACACACACACACACACACACACACACACACACACACATACATATATGGATGAGTTTAAATACTTGGGGGTCAACTGTTCAAAGTAACGAGGGGTGTGGAAGAGAGTGCAGGCAGGGTGGAGTGGGTAGAGAAGAGTGCCAGGAGTTATTTGTGACAGAAGGGTACCAGCAAGAGTTAAAGGGAAGGTTTACAAGATGGTAGTGAGACCAGCTATGTTACATGGTTTGGAGACAGTGGCACTGACGAAAAGACAGTAGGCAGAGCTGGAGGTGACAGAGTTGAAGATGTTAAGATTTTCATTGGGAGTGATGAAGAAGGACAGGATTAGGAACGAACATATTGGGGGGACAGCTCAGGTTGGATGATTTGGAGACAAAGCAAGAGAGGCAAGATTGAGATGGTTTGGACATGTGCGGAGGAGAGATGCTGGGTATATCGGGAGAAGGATGCTGAATATGGAGCTGCCAGGGAAGAGGAAAAGAGGAAGGCCAAAGAGGAGGTTCATGGATATGGTGAGGGATGAGATGCAGGTGGCTGGTGTGACAGAGGAAGGTGCAGAGGACAGGAAGAGATGGAAACAGATGATCCACTGTGGCGACCCCTAATGGCAGCAGCTGAAAGTAGTAGCAGTATATATATATATATATATATATATATATATATATATATATATATATATATATATATATATATATAAGTCTCTTTGGTGTACGAGTCACATTTATATTTTATTTTTTTATTTCATTCTTTCATAATAAACAGACTTGAAAGTGCTTTTTGATTCATCACAACAGACACTAAAAGCCTATAAACAACGTAGACTAGGCATATCCAACAAGCAAAAACACATTAAGGAAAAAAAGTTCACGCCTCATCTGTATCATCGAATCCACTGAATTCTTCACCCTCCGTGTCACCATTGAACAATTATGCCAACTCCGGGGCAAGATGAAGTGGTACGTCCTCCTCTGCCATCAGCATCAGTTCCAATCAGTCCGGCCTTTTGGAAACCCAACAGGATGGTGTCGGTTGTCACCACAGCCCAGGCTCTATCAATCCATCCCACAACATCCTCAAAAGTTCCATGATGCACCCTCCTGGTCACCATGTAGCTGGGCTACCCATCCATCTTCCACGTTTCCTACAGGCAACGCAAGACAACCTTAAAACTCCGGTTGATGGTGATGTCAAGTGGCTGGAGTAACTTAGTCAAGCCTCCAGGGATGAGAGCGGGAATGGAGTTGCAAACACTGATTTTGTCTTTGCTTTGATTTGCACTCGCATGCTGTCTATCACAAGTAGGGCTTTGCGTGTTTTAAGGAAACCATCTGGAAGTTTAGCATGGCACTTAACTAGCCAAAATTTAATAATTTCTTCACCAACCCACCTTTTCTCATTTGTGGTCATGACAACAGAGAATGGAAACATGTCTTTTGGCTTGGTCTTTCATTAAAAATGACCACTGGTGGCAATTTTGTGCCATCTCCACAGCATGCTAGTACCACTGTTAAGTTCGATTTCTCATGACCGTGACACTTTGGCTCATCGGGATATCGAAAGTGAGGGGTACTTCATCCATGTTAATTATATGATCTGCTAATATATTTTGTGCAGTTACTTCCTTTTTGATGAAGGCATGAAAACTGTCAATCTTGGCTTGGAAGTTGGCAGCAGTTTCTGACACATCATGGTCTGTGTCCTAATTGACAAGTGATTGCATTGCATGAAGTGGTAGCACCAGGTATTTCCACCCACAAAATCTTTAACATTCATCTCACCATGACAGAAGACAGTTGATGAGACTTCTTCATGCAAGCAAGGTGGCAGGCCCGGATGGGGTAGCCCCAGGGTGCTCAAAGCCTGTGCCCCCCCCCCCAGTTATGTGGAGTGCTTCACCATGTCTTCAACATGAGCCTTAGACTTCAAAGGGTCCCTGTGCTGTGGAAGATGTCCTGCCTCGTTCCTGTGCCTAAAATGCCACATCCCAGGGACTCCAAAGACTACAGGCTGGTAGCATTGACTTCACACATCATGAAGACTCTGGAAAGACTCAACCTGGAGCAGCTTCGACCCACGGTCAAGCACACTTAGACCCCCTGCAGTTTGCCTATCAACCCCAACTGGGAGTTGAGGATGCCATCATTTTCTTGCTTAACCATGCCTACGCCCACCTGGATAAACCAGCAAGCACTGTGAGGGTCATGTTCTTTGACTTTTCTAGTGCCTTCAACACCAACCGGCCAGCTCTACTGGGTGAGAAGCTGACAGCAATGCAGGTAGATGCCCCCCTTCTGTCCTGGATTGTTGACTATCTTACTGGTAGACCACAGTATGTGCGCTTGCAACACTGTGTCAGACAGTGGTCAGCAAAAATGGGGCCCTGCAGGGGACAGTCCTGTCTCCCTTCCTTTTCACCCTCTACACCACGGACTTCAACTACCACACAGAGTCCTGCCATCTTCAGAAGTTCTCTGATGACTCTGCTATAGTTGGATGCATCAGTAAGGGCAAGGAGGCTGAGTACAGGGTTGTGGCGGGAAACTTTGTCACATGGTGTGAGCAAAACAATCTGCAGCTCAACTTGACTAAGACAAAGGAGCTCGTTGTTGATCTGATGATGGAAATGACACGAGTGACCCCTGTCTCCATAGGGGGTCAGTGTGGACACTGTGGAATATTTGAAGTACCTGGGGGTGTATATAGACAATAAACCGGACTGGGCTAAGACCACTGATTCCTTCTACAAGAAGGGACAAAGTCATCTCTACTTTTTGAGGAGAGGCTTAGGTCCTTCAACATCTGCCAGACATTGCTTAAGATGGGGTATGAGTCTGTGGTGGCCAGTGCTCTCCTGTTTTATGTTGTGTGCTGGGGCAGCAGGTTGAGGGTAGTGGATGTAAACAGGCTCAATAAACTGATCCGCAAGACCGGTGACATTGTGGGGGTGGAACTGAATTCTCTGGCGACGGTTTCTGAGAGGAGGACGCTGTTGAAATTATGTGCCAACATGGACAATGTCTCCCATCCACTCCATGATGTGCTGGTTGAGCACAGGAGTACTTTTAGTAATAGACTCATTCTGCCGAAAAGCACCACAGAGCACCACAGGAGGTCATTTCTGCCTGTGGCCATCAAACTTTACAATTCCTCAGACTCAGACTGTCAGACACTCTGAGTTAATGGTCATTGGACTGGCCCTGTCGGGTTTTGTTTGTGCTGCTTGTTTTGTGCTGCAGTAGTGCAGTATAGATAGGGTGTTATGTTCACCATGCTTGTTGGTATATTTAGGGGTCCAAGCAGCGATAGCTGCTGGAACCCTATTGTTTTTCTAAGGATTATTATTGCTTCCGCAAAATTCTTCCCTAAAAGTGTCTGGGCAGCAAAAACTATATGCTGCACAAACACCATACTTGGTAGGTAGGTTTCAGACCTGTTAATGATCTTACAGAAAATATATTACCTCGACATACCTCTAGGGGGCGCTATAATATGCACATTTACATTTTGGGTTATATCTCGGGCTCTGTATGAAATGTTCGAGAAACTTTTTTCTTCTAGTTCCTTGGAAGCTCTTGAATCTAACGCAGCAATTTTCGCCAATTTCTGCCTACCAAATTTTCCGCCATTTTCAAAAAACCGAAAGTGAAAATAAAAGGAACTAGTCTGAGGCTGTTCATCCAATTCCCATAAAATTTGGTATGCATCATCTCCAGACGATGCTGATAAAAAATTGTCGAAAAAGTTTTGATATGTCATTCCATTTCGAAGTAACATGTCAATCAAAATTTAAGGTATGGCCCATAGTGATTCTATTGCCTATATCTAGTGATGTGATTGTCTAAACTTAATGAAACTTGTCAAGCCCAATCGTCACATCATTCTTTGGAAGCACGCTAAATTTTGTGAAATTTACTCTATAGGGGTCGCTACAACTGACACATGTCAATATCTCAAAAACCACTTCAGCTAAAAATCTGAAATTTGGTATACACTTGGACTCATTTGGCTACATTGCCTAAAGTGCCGATTGGCTGGATTACCAAAATGGCTGCCAAACAGCCAATCAAAATTCAGTAGATAATATTTGCTAGTGTGAATGGCCAATCTTCATGAAACTTGACAGGCTTATTCTTTGTGGCATGTTGGTT
Organism: Lampris incognitus; assembly: GCF_029633865.1. Taxonomy (NCBI): domain Eukaryota; kingdom Metazoa; phylum Chordata; class Actinopteri; order Lampriformes; family Lampridae; genus Lampris; species Lampris incognitus. The sequence goes on from NC_079213.1 coordinate 105,902,876, forward strand.
GGTAGGCAGCTGCAATACTGCTTTGACCCCGTGAATTGCTGCTTGTGGCTATATTTTGTTCTTATTTCTATTTCTTATTTTATCTCGTATTTTGATTTGTTTCTGTTTCTTGTTTCTATTTGTTTCTATTTTCTTATCTTGTATCTTGTTAATTTTTAGTTATCAGAGCTTGAGTGTCTGTAATAGAACCCAATTTCCCCTCAGGGATGAATAAAATATTCTGATTCTGACCGCCTTGGCAATTATGTGGGCATGGAGACATAATTGCACTGTTAATAGGGCTCTGCCTGCAGCCCACTGTTCAAGTACCCATTTGTGGACTTTTTCGTCCAGTTCAGGCTAGCGAGCTTTAAAACCATCATTAGACCTCTTTTTTTCTTTTCTTTTTTTTCTTTTTTTGTTTTTCCCCCACTTAAGAGCTGCCCTTACCCTGCACCAAGCCCCTGACAAGCTTTCACTGACTCCAAACTTTCGTTCTGCTGCCTGATTACTGTTATTAGCTGCATATTTAACTATCTGCACTTAAATTCAGCAGTATAACCTTCTTTTTGGCATTTCATTCAAGACTTCTGTTAGTATATGCCAGTTTTTCAGTTGAGTGTAAATGTAAACTTTTTTTCCGGTGGTACCTTATTTTTAATTGAGTCACAAGATTAAACAGTGCCATTTAGTGGCCTAAATTGATGTGCAGCTTATTTAATGTGAGCCTTATTGAGTCATTGGTCACTTAATAATTACTCTCTGAAGGATTCTTGCTCCCTGACCCTGTGAAATTATCACCTTTTCTTTCTCCTAACTACTCTTGCTTATGCAAAAAACACCGGTCCATATCCCAGGCCAAATCCAATGTTTGTTTGTTTTTTTCCCTTTTTTCTCCCCAATTGTATCCGGCCAAATACCCCACTCTTCCGAGTTGTCCCGGTTGCTGCTCCACCCCCTCTGCCGATCCGGAGAGGGCTGCAGACTACCACGTGCCTCCCCCTATACATGTGGAGTCGCCAGCTGATTCTTTTCACCTGACAGTGAGGACTTTCACCAGGGGGGTGTAGCGCATGGGAGGATCATGCTGTTCCCCCCTAGTTCCCCCTCACCACTGAACATAGCGGATACATAGCGACACTCAGCTTCCTACCCGCAGACATGGCCAATTGTGTCTGTAGGGACGCCTGACCCAGCCGTTAGTTACACGGGGATTCAAACCGGTGATCCCCATGTTGGTAGGCAATGGAATAGACTGCTACGCAACCGGGACTTAATGGCATTTAATGGAAATTCATTTACATTGTTTTCACATTGTTGTTGGAGCCAGTAAGTCTATCATGCTATTGTAAATGAAATTAATACAACCCTGTGAATTTAAATTACATCCTATGTATATTGCTTTTCATTGGATAAAGAGAATTGCTCCTTTACAACTGAGGAGTCACTCCATCAGAATTACTGTACGCCACTGGTCTCCCTTGCCCAAAATGGCAAGATTAGAGCAAACCTAACTTTTCACTCTACAAGTGCAGACATTGAGAATTTATTTTGCTGTAGGAAAAATTCTTCCACAGGGGCAAAGAAAAAACTGTTCTACCGCCACCCCAAAGATACAGGAATGAATCAACTTCGGGTGTCTGTTGCAAATAGATAAAGTTCAAAACTGGCTAATTTTCTCATTAATTCAGATTTTCACCAGCCCTTTACAGAGCTTTAAACTGTAGATTATTAATTATCTTTAGTTCCCTGTTTCTCTCTCTCTCTCTCTCTCTCTCACACACACACACACCTTTCCCTTTTCACTTTACTAATTAATTACCGTTGCTGTGTCAATCGTTTCATAAAACAAGTTGTGTGTAATGGTAAGAGGACAATTATAAAACAACCACACGGAGAGATAAGCTAACTAGTAAGAGGGAGACGGGGAGAGGAACACCAGTTACAGAAAGAATGACAGAAAGAAAGAAGAGACATTTCAAGAAATACGTAGGAGAAGAGAGAGAGCATGAGAAAAGTGAAGTAGTATGTGTCAATCCTCATGGAAATTGTGTCCTTTTGCCGCGTGACAAGATTTTGTTTGTCATTAGAAGAGCTACCTGTTTTCATTTCATCTTTTTCTATCTCTGGCACTTTAGTAGCTCACACTCACTCCTCCCTCCGATTCTGTCTCTCTCCATCTTGTTCTCTTGCTTTTTACATTCATCTTTTTCCTGTCTTCCTCTTATGTCTGTCTCACTCTCACTCCACTCTCACTCCACTCTCTCTCCCTCTCTCTCGTCTGTGTCCTCTCTCTGCAGGGGGACAAGTGGCGGAGATGCAGCGCTTTGTTTTTTTCCATTCTGCTCAGTAAAAAAGTGATGTTTTGAATGGGCTGACTGGCCGTGAAAATTTCATCAACATGAGAAATGCGTGTTCTCTCCTCAACTTTCTGTTTACAGTTATTAATTATTTGTAAACAACAAGCATTAGTTGGCTCACCCCCAACAATGGCTCGACATTACATGTGTGTGTGCGCGTGCGCGTACACACACACACACACACGCCTTTATGGGTGTTCGGTGATACGTTGATATGAATGTGTTTATGAGTGTGTGTATAATGCAGATGTTCCTGAGTGTTAGAAACAGACATGGGTGGGGTTTGAGCACCAGACTCAGTTGTTAATTAACTAACATGTTACCATGGAGATGGATGGATGGATGGATGGATGGATTGCATTTATATCGCGCTTCCAAAAAGAAGAAATAAAAATAGGGCAGAAAATAAGTGAGACCAAGGAGACTTCTGGTGGCTTGATGATTGGGTAGGTGGAAGATTTTAGAGCTCCCTGCCAAATGTTCAATAATTCGATAAAACAATGGTGCTTTTGTATCTACAACTGGAAATAATGCAAGCATATTGGAACCATGCAGAATGGCAAGTCTCCAGGGCCAGATGGTTAGCAAACCAAATTTTATGAGAAATTTTCAAAGCAATTTTCTCCAGTATTGGCTGAAATGTTTGGCAAATGATTCAGCACTCACTCTCTCCCTCCGTCGTTATGTGAGGCCTCAATTTCTATATTGCCGAAGAAGGGTAAGAACCCCCTTGATTATGCATCTTACTGACCTATTTCGCTACTTAATACTGATGTGAAGATACTGGCTAAATCCTTAGCTCACCATTTAGAGACAATTCTTCCAGGTATAATAATCTCCCCAGATCAGACTGGATTTGTGGAAAACAGGCACTTTTCTTCAATCTTTGTAATCTTTTTAACATTCTTATTTTAAGCCTTCTCAGACCCCAGAGGTGGCGGTATCATTTGACATGGAAAAGGCTTTCGAGTGAGTGGGACTAAATTTTTGTTTTAACTTGGTGAAAATTTGGTTTCGGTGATAATTTTATATTCTGGGTCAGATTATGGTACTCATCCTTGAAGGCCTCAATATGTACAAATGATATAATCTCTTCCTTTTTGCAGTTACACAGCGGAACTACATACGGGTGCCCTTTAAGACCCCTGCTCTTTAAGATAGCAATAGAACCTCAGGCCATAGCCCTGCGTAGTGACCACAACATCCGTGGTATTCATAGAGACCAGGAACATAAGGTATCACTTTTTGCTGATGACTTGTATCTGGCCCTATAATCTGCATCTCTATAATCTTGACATTATTGAAGGATTTTGGAATTTTTCCAGACATAAACTCAATTTACATAAAAGTGAACTGATCCTAATTAACTCTGTGGCAGATAAATATCCACTTAGTTCCCTTCTGTTCATTTCACCTAACAAATTCATTTATGTTGGCATTGTTGTAACACAGCGATATAATTATTTTTTAAACATAACTTTATAACTCTGCTAGGCTGTACTAAACTTGATCTGGAATGCTGGTCTGGGCTCCCTCTATCTCTTGCAGGTCATTAATGCAATTAAAATGAACATCTTACCCAAATTTTGGTGCAGCATCAGCAGTAATGCGGACGTTGTACCGGACCGTTGTGGCAAAGAAGGAGCTGAGCCGGAAGGCAAAGCTCTCAATTTACCAGTCACTCTTCGTTCCAACCCTCACCTATGGTCATGAGCTTTTGGTAGTGACCGAAAGGGTGAGATCGCAGATACAAGCGGCTGAAATGAGTTTCCTCCGTAGGGTGTCTGGGCTCAGCCTTAGAGATAGGGTGAGGAGCTCGGATATCCGGAGGGAGCTTGGAGTAGAGCCGCTGCTCCTTCGCATCGAAAGGAGCCAGTTGAGATGGTTCAATTTTAGCCAATTTCTCTTTGCACCAATGAAGGCGATGTACTACTTGGAACTAGATTACGCAATGCCTTGTGCATATAGAGGCGGAGTGCAGCCTCTTAATTACTAGATGCTAAGTTTCCTGTGGAATGGACAGTTCCATATCACTCTCCCATCGATGTTGGATCTAACATGTGCCGGGTGCACTCAAACCACTGCCAGTCTCTTACATATGTTCTGGTCCTTCCCGAAGCTAACTTAGTTCTGGCATTCCCTTTTTGAGGCCTTGGCCTCTGTTTTATGTTTCCCACTTGAACCTTCTCCTCTGAGTGCCATCTTTGAGGTTGTTCAAGCTAGTGCACATTTAAATGCTACTCGGGCAAACCTGTTGGCCTACACCACTCTATTAGCTAGGAGATTGATACTGTTCAAATGGAAGGAGGCTTCAGTACTTTCACATGTTGGATTGCAGAGGTCACACAGTAATTAAGACTAGAAAAGATGAGATATACCATGAGAGGATCTACTGTGTATCCAAATTCCACTCAACATGGAAGCATGGAAGTCCTTTTTAGATTTTGTGAAGGAGTTAGATGCTCAGTTGGTGGATGGGGTTGATGGGCTTACAATCTAAATCTCAACCTTCTCTCTTCTATTCTCCTTTTCCTTTTTGCTTATTTTTTTACTTGTTTTTTAGTTATTTTCCCCTTTTCTTTTGTTCATTTAATTTCTGGTTGTTACTTTTTGTTTAATTTAATTCATGTTGTTTTGGGTGGCATGCCAGGTGAGGTGGGAATGTGTTGGGGGATTTTGTATTGGCCTGTGGGGAGGGTGGGTGGGCAGTGAGGGTGGGGGGGGGTTGTAGTTGTGGTCCATTGTTTGATTGGTTTGTGTTTAAAATTGGTTTGTGTTGAAAATAAACCTTGTTTAAAAAAAAAGGAAAAAAGAAAATAAGTGAGATTATGAGGTCATGCCCAGTGTAGGGATAATGAAACAAAGGAAGGAAGAAAAAGATGGAGCTATAATGTTTTTTGTTTTTTTAATGCATCCAAATTTTCAGTATTTGACCATTGTTACAACAGATACATGTTAAAGTTGCAATCCTGAGGAACATGCAGTATCTATGTGATATGTGATAATTGTAGTGGTGTTTGACAGCTAAAAAATCTCAAATTTAAAATGAAAGAGTCACTATCACTGTTTTGTATCATCACCATCCCAAATAAAAAATTGTAGTTAAGCCCAGTCTTGGCTGTTGATGTTGTGGCATTTGTTGGTGAATGTCTTTTACTTCTGTTTGCCACAACAACTTGAATCATTCTTCAAACTTGTTAAAATCCTCAGGATTGTCATTTTTTTTTTAAATGTATTCCCTTTTTTTAAAGCCATGACCATGTCTCACCCATGTGGTACTCATTCTTATTTCAACTGAATAACCCCACCTGTTTAAAAGTACCAATCCATAACTATGGTAACTTTTTTGTGCAATGAAGACTGAGTGCAAAATTAATCAAAACAGACCAACCCTGTGTTTCTGTTTAATGTGTGTTCACGATCAATGTGTTAATGTTAAAAAAAGAAATAAACAAACAAAGGGGGAAAAAATTGGATTAACTGTTGTCCCCTATAGTGGTGTCTCAACAAATAAGCACTGGTGAAACAATAGCACAAACACTCCCCACACACGAATAAACATTCCTTCTTTATGCATGTGTCCTTGTCTAGTGGGAGGAGAGACAGTTCAAACTATGACCTCAGATCAGATTCTTCGGCCTCAGATCCTGCTGTTTATTCTGTGCCCAGCTGTCTTAGAGCAGTTTGAGTCCGTGTTCCTCTCATATATATCTGAGGTAGTTAACCATTTGAGGCCTTCACATTGCCCCCTTGACAGTATTCCACCCAGACTGTTAAAGGATGTTTTTACCACTGTTGGGGTCTTGTATTATAAATTTGATAAACACATATGTTCTCTCAGGCTGTGTTCCAGCTGCTTTCAAACTTGCTGTAGTACAGCCCCTCATCAAAAACAGCAATCTTGATCCCTCTGTTCTTTCTAATTTTAGGCCAATTTCTAAGCTGCCTTTTCTTTCAAAAGTCTCAGAGAAAGCAGTTTATGTACAATTACAAACGCACCAAGAAATGAATGGCATTACCATGTCACAGCAATAAAACAGCCCTTTTAAGAGTTTTTAATGACCTTCTTTTAACTATAGACTATGGGAACTCTGCTGTTCTGGTGATTTTGGACCTGACTGCTGCCTTCGACACGGTTGACCATACTACATTTTTATCACGTCTTCAGCTGTGTGTAGGCATTAAAGGTACTGCCCTAGAATGGTTCAAGTCTTATCTGTCAAATATAAGCTTTTCTGTCCATATAGACCAATTCCTTTCAGCTGCAGCCCCACTTAACTGTGGGGTCCCTCAAGGCTCCATTTTGGGTTCCATTCTCTTCTCATTGTATATGCTGCCCTTGGGGTCAATTTAAAAAAAAAACATAATATGTTTTTTCATTGTTTTGCTGATGATTTGAAAATCTATCTGCCTATAAAAACAAACAGCGGAGATTCTATACAGGCTTTGCTGAGTTGTTTAAAGGATCTCAAAACATGAATGGAGTTAAACTTCCTGAAACTAAGTCAAAATAAAACTGAAATTATTATATATGGACAACCTGATCTTCTGGATAGTTATGATAGCGCTCTTGGCCCTTTAGCTTCCTACAGTCACTCTTCTGTTAAGAATCTTGGTGTGAATTTTGCCAGATCTTAACTTTGATAAACAAATAAGCTCAGTAGTCAAAACAAGTTTTTTTTCAATTATGACTTTTAGGAAAAGTAAAGGCCTATCTGCCTCCAAATTATATTGAAAGGGTAATTCATGCATTTATTACCTCTTGTTTGGATTATTGTAACTCATTGTATGTGGGTGTAGCTCGGTCATCGCTTCGTCACCTGCAGTTTATAGAAAATGCAGCTGCTCGCCTTCTGACAGGAAAGAAACGAGGTGATCACATAACGTCTGTACTGGTCTCCCTTCATTGGCTTCCTGTTTGTTTTAGGATCCAGTTTAAGATTTTATTACTTGTTTTTAAGTCTTTAAATGGGTTGGCACCATCTTATTTATCTGAGCTAATACATCCTCATATACCAGTCAGAGCACTCAGGTCAACAAACCAGATGCTCTTACATGTTTTCAGATCCAGGCTTAAGAATAGGGGCAACAGAGCCTTTGCAGGGGCTCCCCCTGATCTCTGGAACGACTTACCAGTACACATAAGATCTGCTCAGACCGTAGAGACTTTTAAATCTTTTTTAAAGACCTACCTCTTCTTGCTGGCATTTAATTCAAGTTGAGCTTGATACCATGATTTCATTGTGCAAATATACTTTTACTCTTATGTTTTATTGTTTACATTTTATATTCTTTATTTTATTATGTCTTCTTTACATATATTTTTATATTCATATGTGTCACTTATTTTATATTGTATTCTAAGCTTGTGTAGCACTTTGGTTCAACTGTGGTTGTTTTAAATGCGCTAAATAAATAAACTTGACTTGACTTGACTTAAATCCACTCGTAGTCTGTGCACCTGTCTTGGCTAGAGAGTAGAGTAGCTTAAAGCTACAATCCCAGACCTATGACCCCAACACTGCGGTATGGGCGTTGATCACACAACATGTGGCCAGCCGTGAGCAGCTGTTCCCATACACACACATAACAACATACTGTGGCTGTGCCAAGTCCCGTGGAAACATGCACACATACCAACACACACTTGCACACAAAACATCACACGGTGCAACCGCACGTTGGAACAAACACACATGCATCCTTCAGTGTGGGAGCAGTTACTGCTGAGTCCAGTGACGGTACAATAAATCTGTCCTGAGAGTTCATGAACCCCTCAGTGAGAGAAAGAGAGGGAAGGAGACAAAAAGAAAGAGAGATGGGCATCCAGTTAGCGTAGCGGTCTATTCCATTGCTTACCAACACAAGAATCGCCAGTTTGAATCCCCATGTTACCTCCGGCTTGGTCAAGCAACCTTAGAGACACAATTGGCCGTGTCTGCGGGTGGGAAGCCGGATGTGGGTATGTGTCCTGGTTGCTGCACTAGCACCTCCTCTGGTTGGTCAGGGCGCTGCTTCAGAGGGGAGGGGGAACTGAGGGGAATAGCGTTATCCTCCCATGCGCTACGTCCCCCAGGGGAAACTCCTCACTGTCAGGTGAAAAGAAGCGGCTGGTGACTCCACATGTATCGGAGGAGGCATGTGGTAGTCTGCAGCCCTCCCCGGATCGGCAGAGGGGGTGGAGCAGCAACAGGGATGGCTCGGAAGAGTGGGGTAATTGGACGGGTACAATTGGGGAGAAAAAGGGGGCAAAAAAAGAAAGAGAAAGACTGAAGGAGGAAAACAAGGTGGGAAGTGAGAGTATGGGAGAGTTTATTAAAATTTCAGTAACAGAAGAGAGTGGGTGCTATAGGGGGTGAGGTGTTACAAAGTGTAAGAGAGAAATAGAAAGTGACAGGGTTTTGTTTTACTTAAACACATTACACTGAATACAGTATTGAGACTGCTAAGTTATGCCACCACAAAAACAATCCAGCTGGTTGGTCTACTATTAAGTGTAGAAGTGCCATATATTACAGACTGATAAGAGCAGAATTTGTAGCCACTGACTTGACTGGTTACATCCCTGAAAAAAAAAAATCCATCCATCCATTCAAACCGCTTATCCTGAGCAGGGTCGCAGGGATGCTGGAGCCTATTCCAGCAGTCATTGAGCGGCAGGCAGGGAGACACCCTGGACAGGCTGCCAGTCCACCACAGGGCCGTTGAACAGGTTAGCCGCAACAAAATACTAATATGTAGCGATTCTGTGTCAGCCCTCATAAGCATTGAAACAGGTACAGCAAAAAGACAGACTTAGGTGTAGACTGTGGAGTCCTGGCTTGATGTGTTAGCTCTTCTGTGACTCTGCAGTCTAAGCCCATCTACAGGCCAGCGGCCACTCTTTCAAGGATGAGGATGTGCACATTCTTGATAAGGAGGAGTGCTGGTTTGAATGGGGAGTCATTGAGGCCATCTATGTGAAGAGGGAACGACCATCCCTGAACCGAAGGGGGGGGGGGGGCTAAGCCCATATCAGTCACCATTTTACAATGTTGTGGTTGCAACCATTCCCAAATCCTCTTTTGAGCAACATTCTTTAAAAAAAAAAACTTCAAATATACAATGATATGATATTTGAGGGACAAAAATATGTTCATGTTAAAGCTAATATGCTATGATTAACTGTACATTAAATTACTGTTAATTGTAAAAGGATGGGGGGGGGTTAGCAGACTTGCTTTAGAACAACTTTGATCAGACATATCACACTATAAACACCTTTGCTAACTGTTACAACATTAAGAGGTAAACGTCAAGTTAAGCCATGTGTTTTTGATTGGTGGTAGGGAGGGTAAATGCCAGGAAGGTACAGCAACCTGTCAGTCACTCCACGCACTCATCAGCAGCCAATGTGATTCAACATGCACGAAACAAGCTTGTACTGCTTCGTATTAAAAGTTTTTTGTCTTACATCTATATTGATATATATATATATATATATATATATATATATATAAAAACACGCCTTTAAATCACATTTATCGAACACTAATTTTCTAAATTCCAAACAAAACTCAGATTAGAAGGAGTGAAATTACCTATTGAGTATTGAGAACCTAACTTTTGGAGGGAAAAACATGACTTCCATTCTTCTGGAGCAGGAATTCCCAAAGTGTGATGCGATTCAACCTAAGCTAACATGATGCTACAGCAGTCTGTCATAGTAAATTTAAGTTGTAATTTTGAAAAAAAAAACAAAACAAAACAGTTATAACTATATATATTACTAAATGCCCTGGGAAAGTGAGTAGGGGCAAGACGGAATACATATGGGTGAATGAGAGGGAGGACAGTGGAATGGTGAGGATGCAAGGAGTAGAGGTGATGAAGGCATATGAGTTTAAATACTTGGGTCAACTGTCCAAAGTAACGGGGAGTGCAGAAGAGAGGTGAAGAAGAGAGTGCAGGCAGAGTGGAGTGGGTGGAGAAGAGTGTCAGGAGAGTGATTTGCGACAGAGGGGTGCCAGCAAGAGTTAAAGGGAAGGTTCACAAGATGGTAGTGAGACCAGCTATGTTATATGGTTTGGAGATGGTGGCACTGATGAAAAGAGAGGAGGTGGAGCTGGAGGTGGCAGAGTTCAAGATGCTAAGATTTTCCTTGGGAGTGATGAAGAAGGACAGGATTAGGAACGAGTATATTAGAGGGACAGCTCAGGTTGGACGGTTTGGAGACAAAGCAGGAGAGGCAAGATTGAGATGGTTTGGACATGTGTGGAGGAGAGATGCTGGGTATATTGGGAGAAGGATGCTGAATATGGAGCTGCCAGGGAAGAGGAAAAGAGGAAGGCCAAAGAGGAGGTTTATGGATGTGGTGAGAGAGAACATGCCGGTGGCTGGCGTGACAGAAGAAGATGCAGAGGACAGGAAGAGATGGAATGATCTGCTGTGGTGACCCCCAATGGGAGCAGCCGAAAGTAGTAGTAGTTCATTCATTAATTGGTTCAGGAAGTAACATGGTAGAAAACAATCATAACAGACTTTTAAAGAAAACTGTAAATATTTAAAATGCCCGCTCAAATTCACATTGATAGACTGCTGTAGCATCACGTTAGCTTAGGTTGAACTGCCAAGTTTTTTTCTTTATATACTGAACAAGGATTGTGGATTTTTCCTCCATTAAATTGCATTGGACTGTACATGAAAAGCTAAAACTGTGTATCAAGTATGAAGAAAAGGATGGACGACTGAAAAAGAAACCTACCTATGTACTACATGATTGATGTGTATAAAATAAGGATGGACTTCAAAAAAATCAGAATTATTCCTGTAAGGCATTCCTGCATTGGCTACCAAAACCAGCCATGGTGGTATACTCAAACACAACCACTATTATTAACATTTATTTATAATTTGCTTTATTTGTAGTTTTTCAAGTTGCAGTATAATTTTTGATGTCATATCTGTTATATTTGTTGCTGTGTAACTAAACACATTTTTACTAAGGAAGTTAATCTAGGGAGCCACATGTATGCATCGAGTACCGATCTAAAAGTGCTCTCTGGCTTCCCACGTTTTAAACACTGAACTTTTCATTTTTTTGTGCACCTGGGATTGGTGCTCTATCACCGCTAACTCAGCACAGCGTCTGACTCAAAGTGCTTGTCAATTTGAGTCCAAGGAGCACAAAAATCCCTCAGGGAGATGTACATTTGACATTATTTTGGAGCAACTGTAATGGGCTGTGGTACATGAGAAGAAGAAAGGGAAAGTACCAATATGGAAGCTAAAAGAGAGCACGTATGACAAACCAACTGGGTGTCCTGGGTGGCCAGTGCAACAGCCTCCAAATCAGAAAAACACATTTGTTTAGGTGAAGAGCCAAGACGACAAACCTTTAGGCTTTTCTGAATGGTTTGTAGAGTGCATTTCAGCCAAGTCAAATGACTGGCTGCCAGCTTGAACGACTGAAACCGATCACCAGCAAGGCTGCGTAACGGCCAAAACTGACGATCGGTTTCATATATGATGCAGTTGCATAACGACCGAAACTGACAATTCATATATGAAACCCATCTCTGGTTTCGGTCGTTATGCAACTGTGCCGTTTATAAGGTTGGGGTGACCTGCAGTCAGCTGAGACTGATGAAGTCACTTAGATGAACTTTGTGTCCAGATGAACTGATTCAACTTTCTGGGACATCAGGTCTGCAGTGACCATTGTGACCATGATGATTACTGCCTGCCAAAGAAGCTGGTTCACCTTCCTCTGCCTATTGCCCCCCCCCCCTGTCCTCTCTTTAATTTCTAGGAGCTCTTCAGCCGTATACTCTGGCTCAAATAAATACAGGCGGCCATTGAATTCAAATGCCTCATCCAAGTTGTCGAACTCAGTTAAATATTCAGCCATGACATTGGAAACAAATCACTGCTAGCAGTTCCTCTATGTCTCAGGCTACGCCATCTCGAATGAACGGTCAGCTCTGATAAGATTTAACATGACTTAGTTTGCAAACAAACCACGCCCCCATGCGCCAATAGTAACGGCAGTAAATGGGGTGTTGCGGCAGAGACCAGTAGCGAAACGTAAAGAAAAAGGTCTATCTCTGTAGGGATCCTTTCCATAATGTTGTCAGACACTTAGCTGAGCCTGTCAGTGGCAAAAACAAGCACTTTCAGTGGACGTACGTTCATGCATGCACTTGCCCCCAGTGATTACATAGCAGCCCATTTTGCAGCTGCCAGATTAAGCATTCTCGCTCAATACTGGACCAGTTCCAAAGACTTTTCTCCCTATAGGTCATTTAGACCTGAAATGATGAAAAACGAAATAGGGCCCAGGTTTAAAAATACAGGAATTTCCATTGAAATCTTTAGTCACGTCTTATCTAAGCTGCAAAGCGTGCGTTGACCAGAAACATACAATGTCTGGATTACACAACAATGTCCAGCAGTGAACAGCCAACAGCACATAATGTTGAAAACCTCACAATTCAAGGACTTTACATACATACTACACACATTTAGGCATACACTCACACACACTTACATAAATACTTACATGCACACACAACACAGAAACCATACACACAAAAGACATCCTCAACAAATCCCCTTCATGACTGGCATCACTATTTCTGGGTTTACTGATGACATCACTCTCCGCAAACAAACGAAAAACAGAACGTCTCTCTGCTTTCATAAAGTGTCTAATGGATGCCTAATGGATTTGTCAAACTGACTGGGCTGGGTTAAGGGAAGTTTTTTCATATTGTGGTAATGGAGACAGATGGGTCTTTTGTGGTAATATGTGCAAGTGAATGTGTGCGTAAATGTAGACGTGTTTGTGTGACTGTCTCTGCACATGCATTTATGTGTACAGCCGTGCATTACCGTGCATGTGTGTATATACAGTGTAGTGTAGTGAACTAGACCCCATCCCGCCCCCCAGCCCTTATAGCATGCTGTAACTGTGGCAGTGTCTTGTTTTGATGTTGCCCATAGTAACTGGTTTAAAAGCACAACACATGTCAAACAAACTGTATCGTGGACACGTTGTGTGAACAGCTCGGACTCCGTATGATTTCATACGTTTTCCAAAGTAGCGATTATGTCATCTGTATTCTTTTTCTTTTTCTCTTTTTAGTCTCTTTCTATGTCATCTGTATTCTAAGCTGAACCCCGATACCCCACATCTCCAAACACTATTGGATATATTTGCATTAAAATGAGTTTTAGATCAATTGCACACAAAGAAAAAAAAGTTACGGTAAGATCGACCTAAAACGAGCATCAGCCGTCAAAATGACCGCACGTAATTTGCACGTGATCGTTCGTGTCGCGTCACTATTTATGACGTCTGCTGGTCGCGTCATTTCCGTCGTGAAGTTCCTCGCTCTGTCCTAGAAACACGCTAGCGTCCTCCAGTAGAGATAAATAGTCTAAACTTGATTTTTGATTATTTCCAACATGTCTGGTTACAGACGCACCATGACTACCATCGACGTGTTGCAGTATATACAGGCGTTGGACGGCGGCCATTTTGAGTTGTTTGAAAAATAGTATCAAAGTTGTTAAAATGTTAATTTTGGTGTCAGTCGTTTCTTAACAGACATACTAACATATGCAATGCATTAATATCTCAACTGGGTATCTATCTTGACAGAATATAGAGTTTAAACACTGTGTCGGTCATTTTGACCGCCCATGGTCGTTCTAATAGTTTTTAAGTCCCGGTCGTTGTTTGGGACTGTTTAAAAGGATATTTTCCGTTCTTTTTTTTTACATTTCACGTTTTATAGGCCTTGTTACGTTTGTTAGATTAGCAATATGTGTTTTCCGTTTTGTTTTTCAGGTAATATTTTCAATTTTGCTATTCAAATTCGACCATGTCTCTCTGAAGTTTAAATTGTTTAAAAATAGTATTATAGTTGTTAAAATGTTCATTTTGGTGTCGGTTGTTTCCTAACAGACATATTAACATCTCAACTTGAGTTTAAAAACTGGCGGTCATTTTGACTGCCCATGGTCGTTTTAGGTAGGAGTGAGATCCCGGTTGTTCTTTAAAGTCAGTGATTTTTGATGCCTTCATATTCATCTAGACAAACAAATGTGGACATTATTCTTCTGTGCACTAATTTAAATTGCTAACCATGAACTGCTTTGAGGAAAGTCGACTTCTCCCGGAAGTGTGCCCTTGCGCTTTGTTATTCCCGCACTCTGAAGAGACTTCCGAGATCCCACTGCTGCCACCAATGTAACCGAGCTATTTTCTGCCTACTGCGGGATTCGATCCGGGATGAAATCCCTCTTCCAGGCGACATCACTGACCGCTCGACCAAAGGGGCTGACCCCAAAACCCCAGAATAAGGCGGCATGGTGGTGCAGTGGTTAGCGCGGTCGCCTCACAGCAAGAAGGTCCTGGGTTCGAGCCCCGGGGTAGTCCAACCTTGGTGGGTCATCCCGGGTCATCCTCTGTATGGAGTTTGCATGTTCTCCCCGTGTCTGCGTGCGTTTCCTGCGGGGTCTCCGGTTTCCTCCCACAGTCCAAAGACATGTAGGTCAGGTGAATCAGCCATACTAAATTGTCCCTAGGTATGGATGGGTGTGTGTGTGTGTGTATGTCAGCCCTGTGTGATGGCTTGGCAGCCTGTCCAAGGTGTCTCCCCGCCTGCCGCCCAATGACTGCTGGAATAGGCTCCAGCACCCCCGCGACTCTTAAGTGGTTAAGATAATGGATGGATGGATGGCACAGAAGAATACTAGTGGACCAGTAGAGAGCCTGGCCATTTTCACACCTAAGCTTGCCAACTGCTGTGAAAAGCAGGCTTAGACTTCAGAATGCCAGTTTTGGAAAGTAACACAACTTTCAGATGCATAGATCGCCAATCCGACCCTGGGAAGGAAGCTATCCAAAGCACAATCCAACATCCCAAACAGGATTTCTTTAGAAGCATGCTGCATGCCTTATTATATGCAAAACATGAAAAACCACTCAAACACACGCATGCTCAACAGCAGAAGTGGTAGACACCAGAAACAGCTTAAACACAATATAACCCCATTTCAAAGATTTTTGTCTCTTCTCAGAAAATCCTAAAATTTCAATATTTGGCCTGCTTGAGTTTGCCTATTCAGTTTGTGCATGCCAAGGACTTAAGGTAGCCTATGCTACCACTGGCACGCAGGTTAGAGGGAAAAAAAAAGAAAAAAAAACTTGGCTGTCTTTCCACCTGGAAGAGTGACCATGACCCCTTCTTCACTATTCCTCCTGGAATAGTGAAAAAGGGGATCATGGGCATGTCAGCTTTCTTAATTTTCAGCTAAATTTTAAATAAAATGCATTGTTTACACAGTTTTATGGACAACGTCGCACAAAGACTGACTTGGCAAACTACCACTGAGAAATCAAGAGGTCTGAAACAGGAAGATAATTTTCACAAGATTTAGGCTGTTTCATGCATCCCCCAGTAATAACGTCTGAAACTAATACAATCTTAGTCAAACAATGCAAGAGTGAACAGACCCCTCGGTCTGAGAGGACTATAGTAGAGCGTTTACAAGCTTCCTTTCCCATGATGCATAACACCATCTTAGCCGTTACTAATGGGAACCGGCTCATCCGCCTCTCACACAGCACACCCAAATTCACTGGCCTTCCCACCCAGAAACGATCAGACCTCAATAGCAAAGCCAAGATACGCAGAGCCCCAACTCAAGATCCCACTCAGCCCCTTCACCATTTCTTCACATTGTCTCTATCTGGTTGCAGGTACAGGTCCCTCATCTGGGGACAGGCCACTTTAAAAGAAGCTCATTCCGGCGTCCGGGTGGCGTAGCGGTCTATTCCATTGACTACCAACACGAGGATCGCCGGTTCGAATCCCCATGTTACCTCCAGCTTGGCCGGGTGTCTCTACAGACACTAGCGCCTCCTCTGGTCAGCTGGGGCACTTGTTTGGGGGGGGGGGACTAGCGTCACCCTCCCACGCGCTACGTCCCCCTGGTGAAACTCCTCACTGTCAGGTGAAAAGAAGCGGCTGGCGAGTCCACATGTATCAGAGGAGGCACGTGGTAGTTCCTCCCCCTATCGTTAGAGGGGGAGGAGCAGCAACCTGGACGGCTTGAAAGAGTGGGGTAATTGGCCGAGTACAATTGGGGAGAAAAAGGAGGGGGGTATTAAAGAAAAGGAAAAGAAGTTTGTTCCTTCTGCCATTGAGGTTCTAAACTCACTGAAACTCTAAACACTTGTGTTAATGTATTGTTGTCTCCTTGTTCTCTATGTATGTCATGTGGTATGCATAGTATGAGTACATGCATTTACTGTATGTGAGGCTCTTTACAAAAGGTGAAAACAAATATCCTCTTTCAGGACAATAAAGTATCAATATCTATCTATTTGTGACACACAATACCAAACACAAATTGTTCACACACATGCACATACACAAACAATCTAAAAGCATATTATCATATGCGTATCCATAAAAAAGAGCAAACATACATGCATTCAGACAAGACAGTATCTCTGAACAACTGTGAGCTCCCAAATTTTCACAGCCAAAAATCTTTTGGCTCAATTTTTGATTAATCGCCATCTTTGAATTTCACATTAGAGAAATCACCCCACCCACTAATTACTGGTGTAAACCCGTCTACTCCACCCATGGCTGATGCTGAGACCCTGATCCATGCTTTTGTTTCATCCAGATTAGTTTACTTCAATGTCCCAGCTATTTCCAGTCTGCCACATGCTGAAAACCTTCAGTTGGTTCAAAATGCATTAACTACATCTACCAAAATTCTTGCCTCCCTTCGCTGGCTCCCTATTCAGGCTGGATCTGGTTTAGTAGTAGATTAACCAATTAAATATGTAATGGGCTTGCCCTTTCATATTTTCCAGATCTTATACAGCCTTATGTACCTCCTAAGGCCCTCCATTCTCAAGGTGCAGGCCTTGTCTCTGTCCCCAGAGTTAGGAAGCAGTCTGCAGGCTGCAGAGCCTTCTCTTACTGCGTCTCCTTTCGTTAGTGTACTGAGAATCAGAGAATCTGATTCTGTAGACTCTTTCAAATCTCAACTGAAAACCCCATCTGTTCTCATTGTCTTTCCACTAGTTGTTTTACTTCTTTGTTTTCGTTCTGAGCCTTGTCACAATGGTCTTCTTTTGGGAGGGCCTCGGTCTCAGTGTATTTATGACTGCAGGTTTTAGCAGTAATCTTTTGGTCTGGTCCTGCCGATGAGAATGTCCCTAAACCCTTTTCTGAAAGCATCGCATCCTTCTAACCTTCAGTTTGTATCCCCGACAGGCATGAGCACGAGTGCCCTCATTGTGTCCCTCTCTCCCTCTCTTTTCTCACTTTAAGGACTGCATTTCCTCTTCTAAGGACTGTCTAATTACCATGGATCAGCTTTACCTCTCTGTCCCCCCCCCCCCACCTTCTCTCTCCTGCCTGATGACTTTGGATCTAGGCTTGTGCTGTGTCCTGTCTTCCCTTTGGTCAAAGTCGCCCTCATGGAGATTTAAGCTATCGTTTGCATTGTTCCTGTTCATAATTGCTTTTGCATCATTTGTTATGGCTGTGACTAATCGACATCACTCTCGCCACTTCTCTCTTCTTCGTTCACCCCTCTGTATGAATGCTGTGTCAGTCTGCCTCTTGTGTGCATGTGAAGTCTGTTCTCTCTCTATGGCTTCATTGAGCAGAGCTGGTTTTGTGGTGTGGGGTCCCGCTGGCTGTTGACTGCATCCTTGGGGTCGCCTGATGTTGTCTTGGATGGTCACAGATTCACCAAACATGCCTTACACTCTCTCCTTATAATTTTTATCCCCCTATACATTTAAATTTGCTGAGCTAAATGCTATGCATTAACTGTATATATTCTAAGTTACCAGGACGACTGCTGGATCTGCCGTCTGCATGGGCTAGCACTTAGCTTAGCCTGCCCCGCTTCCATGTTCTGTTAGACTGCCCTTGGTGATTCCTCTTTGGGTGCAGCTCCAGGCAGGGCCATGGTCCTTGGGCCCACTGGACGCAGTAGACCAGGCTCCCTCAGCTGATCCAACGCCAGCTCTCCCAGCCAGACACCCCCCCCCCGCACTCCACAAGACGACACAAACGCAGACGCAGACAAAAACACTGCACAGTCGACGCTTGGCGAGGCCGCCGCCAGACCGCCTCGGTATTTCCTCTTGGGCACAGCTCCGAGCAGGGCCGTGGGCTTCCTGAGGTTTCTCCCATTCTTTTTCCTGATAACATTTATTACCTACACTTTATTTTAGGGGGTCGGAGGTAATTTCCTAGTAATAAGGTGGTAATTATCATGTAATTTCTTAGAAATAAGGTTGAAATTACCTTGTAATTTGGATTAGGGCTAGGGTTAGGTTAGGGTTATCTGTAAAATTACCTGTAAAAACTACCACCTTATTACTTGGAAATTACTAGGTAATTTATGACCCCCTAAAATAAAGTGCTACCCATTTATTTAGCGGAGTTTTTGCTCATTTTAGTCGAGGGTCCATGGGTAAGGGGTGTCGTATAATGCACTGATTGCAAAGCCCTTCGGAATTAGCATTATCCAAATAAACAAGACTTGACAAACACACGGCACACAAACCCACCCCCGTCATTTCCAACTGAACAACCAACAAGTTGAGATTGAAGCCGGCCGTGACTCATTCCCTTGCGTGCTCGTCCTCATCATAACGCGATCACGCAGCAAGGCACGGATGCAGTCGAGTAAAAACACACTCTTACCGAGTCAAGCAAAGGTCACTGACTGACTTTAAACATCTGCGGGTCACTCCAAGATAATAAAATGAAAGACTCCCACTGACTGCCAGCATGCCTGCCAGACAGTCTCTCCTACCCCAGCCCGCACGCCCACATGTAACTGCTCACTATTCCCTATACATACTGACACGCCACATCATCCACTGCACACACACACACATGCACACACACACACACACATGCACGCACACACACACACACGCATGCACAGAAATGTTTAACACTTACACACACATGTGCGCTGTCAGTCTGTGTGCCCTGAAGTGTTCACTCGGGTCAGAAGCATGCTCTGGCCCCGGCTCAATTTGTCCAAGTAGTAAAGGTCAAGCGCAGAGGGTTTTACTGAGCAGTCTTGTGTTTCAAAGTTCAGGCGTTTGTGTGTGTGTGCAGTGAGATTGGCAGAAAGAGAGGGTGAGATGTAGAGAAAGCCTGGTAAAAAAAACAAAATGGCTGACGGAGAAGGAGGGGACAAAATAGCCAGAGAGAATGCATGATGAAGAAACGTTAAGATAGCATAGAGGTTGAGATGGACGGATGGGCAGACTTTGGCTCATCTGTGACGAGCGATGGATGAAGCGAGGAAAGGAGGCAGGGGGAGATACGGAGAGATTTTCCAAAGGAGTTGAATCAAGTGCAACTGGACTTGGTATATATCCGTGACGATGTTTCGCCTCTCATCTAAGAGGCTTCCTCAGTTCGTGCCTTTCTGACTAGACCAAGCTAGTCATCACCAGCCAGTCAGACTAGCTTGGTCTAGTCAGAAAGGCACGAGCTGAGGAAGCCTCTTAGATGAGAGGCGAAACATCGTCACGGATATATACCAAATCCAGTTGCACTTGATTCAACTCCTTTGGATAACCATGACCTGGATGAATGAGAACATTCGCAGACATGTTACGGAGAGATTTCCATTCACATGCGGAGAACAAACACTAACAGGGCTGTGTCTGCACGTTTCCTTTTTCCGCCACCGATGTAAAGATGACCAAAAATCCATTCTCGTGTTGAATTAAATATAGTTTCATTGAAAATAATTTTTGTAAATGTGAAATTCACTGATAAAAATATTACATGAGTGAAAGTATTTGATGTTGAATGGACATAAAGGCAGACTGAAATCAATAACCAGATTTAACTTTCCATGTCAAAAAAAAAACCTTGAACATGGCATCAAAACATTCAGTAAAATTTTTTAAATGACTAATATTGTGGGATTTTTTTATACCTTTATCTAGGACTGTTCCAAATTGAATAACTTCAATGAATATTTAGTTATGTCTTTAGGCATGCTTAATAATCCAGGTAAGAAAATCAAAGGAAGTTGAATCTGGGGCATCCAGGTGGCATGGTGGTCTATTCCGTTTCCTACCAACATGAGGATCACTGGATCGAATCCCTGTGTTACCTCCACTTGGTCGGGTGTCCCTACAGACACAATTGGCTGTGTCTGCGGGTGGGAAGCCGGATTTGGGTGTGTGTCCTGGTCGCTGCACTAGCACCTCCTCTGGTCGTTCGCCCCGACTGACCAGTTCCCTGAGGGGAACTGGGGGGAATAGTGTGATCCTCCCACGTGCTATGTCCCCCCAGGCAAAACTCCTCACTGCCAGGTGAAAAGAAGTGGCTGGCAACTCCACATGTATCGGAGGAGGCATATGGTGGTCTGCAACCCTCCCCGGATCGGCAGAGGGGGTGGAGCAGTGACCAGGATGGCTCAGAAGAGTCATCTGGACACATTTACTGAGAGAGAAACATTTATCTAAGTGACCTCTTCAGTCTCAACTGACTGCAGGTATCCCCACCCTTACAAACAATACAGCTGCATAACGACTGAAAACAATGATCAGTTTCATATGCAGATTGCCATGACCATTAACTAGAGTTTCAATGACTGTATACTATTCACAGAGGATTTGGGAATGTTTGCAATCAGCATTGTAAGATGGCAACAGATGTACTCTTAGCGCCCCCCCCCCCTCCCCGGGTTCAGGGATGGTCATTCCCTCTTCACATAGATGGCCTCTTTGATTCCCTGTTCAAACCAGCGTTCCTCCCTATCAAGGATGTGCACATCCTCATCCTTGAAAGAGTGGCCACTGGCCTGTAGATGGGTGTAGACTGTAGAGTCCTGGCCTAACGTGTTAGCTCTCCTGTGTTGTGCCATCCTCTTGGCCAGCGTCTGTTTGGTTTCCCTGATGTACAAGTCATGGCAATCCGCCCAGCAGTTAACAGCGTACACTATATTGCTCTGTTAGTGCCGAGGGATCCGATCCTTGGGAAGGACCAACTTCTGGTGCAGCGTGTTTTGGGGCTTGTAAGCAACTGAGACCAGTGATAGAGAAACTATGAATATCATGGTCTAATATCATCTTCCAGTGTGGGAAGATGGCGGCGCGAACTCACGTTTGAAGTGGCCTCACCCAGTACCGATGTGGGAAGATGGCGGTGCAAACTTACGTTTGCGGTGGCCTCACCCATGCAGTGTCTCTGTCCACATCTGCATCTAAGTTTGTGTCTTCATTTGATGGCTGGGAGAGCTTGCACTGGATCAGCTGGGGGAGCCTGGTCTGCTGCATCCGGTGGGCCCAAGGATCATGGCCCTGCCCGGAGCTGCGCACGAGGAGGAGGCACCGAGGAAGGTCTGACAGGATGCAGAAACAGGGCAGGCTAAGCTAACTGCTAGCTTACGCAGACAGGCCGTTCCGACAGTCATCCTGACTGACGTTTATTCTCGTGGACAGTGAGTTTTTGTTGCTTAGTTTGGATATATGTGTTTCGTTTGGATATATATGTGTTCTTATTTTGGATATACTATGTGGTCTTAGTTTGGATATACTATGTGTTCTAGATTGGATATGTGTGTTGTTGTAGTTTTTGAATACGTGTTTTTGTATTTGTGTTGAAATGCTGTGGGCTCGGGGAAACGATATTTCATTTCATTTCATGTATGCAAGTATATGAAGCGAAATGACAAAGTGTGCCTGATTCCCGATTCCTTATAAACCAGTCTTGTTGACTGCTTTCCTCTGTTAGCTTTCAAGTCACTAGATTTTTTTTGTGTATCCCTAAATCAAAATTCAGTCCCTGAATCACAATTACACTCAGTACAAAGTACAACACCCTATATCTTTATACCCTTAATTCAGATGAGGAAAAACTCTAGATTAAAAACCTTGTCAGGAAAAAAAAATGGGAGAAACCCCAGGGAGAGCATCAGAGGAGGGGATTCCTCTTCAAGGACAGAAAGACATGATGTAGGTGTCGGGTGAAAAGAATAGCACATATTTACAATAACCAATCGATGAGGAAAAATTTGGTGAAAAAATTTGTAACAATGAAATAGTGCAGAGCATATACAATTAATATACAGGGTAAAGCAAAACAAGTGGAACCTAATGATGGTGTTTTTCTAGGTAGCAGGAAGGTTGGTGAACTATAGGTGTGCACAGAAAGCCTATTTGCATCAGCAGAACCAGCTGAGTCAAAGTTTGTCACATCTTTGTTATTGTCCAGTTTTGTTTTAATTGGAGCGCTAGAATTGCAGTGTCATAGATGGGAGGTACTTCTGTTACCAAGTCCAAGCAAGTAAGGATTAGATAAATTTTCGTTCAATAGACTTTGGTCATGTGGCCACCAAAGAGTTGATCTCTTTTAAGAGCTGTTAATGTGAGCATTCAGCGTACAGCATATCATTGTCACTTTTAGATCCACCAACCAATAAGGATGAAGGAGGAGCAGGACCAGCAAGAAAACAAACACAAAGCAGAAAGGAGACACGGAAAGAGTTTGCAGGACATCCAGCGAAGAAGGGCACAATGGTGGGTTAAGATGGAGGAAATGGTGTCGGAGTCGAAGATTGAAATTGGAAGTGAAAATTAGGACATGAGAGGAGTTTGAAGATAAGCAAAGTAAGAAGAATGAATCGAATTGCTCAAGTGATTCTAGTTGGTAGTTGAGAACAAAGAACACGTATCTCGTTGGGATGACAGTCATGACAAGAGAAGCCGGGATTTCAAGGACCCACGTGAGGTGTGAAGGTCTGCAGGGAGAAAACTCAGAGACGTACACTACCGTTCAAAAGTTTGGGATCACCCAAACAATTTCGTGTTTTCCATGAAAAGTCACACTTATTCACCACCATATGTTGTGAAATGAATAGAAAATAGAGTCAAGACATTGACAAGGTTAGAAATAATGATTTGTATTTGAAATAAGATTTTTTTTACATCAAACTTTGCTTTCGTCAAAGAATCCTCCATTTGCAGCAATTACAGCATTGCAGACCTTTGGCATTCTAGCTGTTAATTTGTTGAGGTAATCTGGAGAAATTGCACCCCACGCTTCCAGAAGCAGCTCCCACAAGTTGGATTGGTTGGATGGGCACTTCTTTGAGCAGATTGAGTTTCTGGAGCATCACATTTGTGGGGTCAATTAAACGCTCAAAATGGCCAGAAAAAGAGAACTTTCATCTGAAACTCGACAGTCTATTCTTGTTCTTAGAAATGAAGGCTATTCCATGCGAGAAATTGCTAAGAAATTGAAGATTTCCTACACCGGTGTGTACTACTCCCTTCAGAGGACAGCACAAACAGGCTCTAACAGGTACTATTTAATGAAGATGCCAGTTGGGGACCTGTGAGGCGTCTGTTTCTCAAACTAGAGACTCTAATGTACTTATCTTCTTGCTCAGTTGGGCAACGCGGCCTCCCACTTCTTTTTCTACTCTGGTTAGAGCCAATTTCTTAGCAATTTCTCGCATGGAATAGCCTTCATTTCTAAGAACAAGAATAGACTGTCGAGTTTCAGATGAAAGTTCTCTTTTTCTGGCCATTTTGAGCGTTTAATTGACCCCACAAATGTGATGCTCCAGAAACTCAATCTGCTCAAAGAAGTGCCCATCCAACCAATCCAACTTGTGGGAGCTGCTTCTGGAAGCGTGGGGTGCAATTTCTCCAGATTACCTCAACAAATTAACAGCTAGAATGCCAAAGGTCTGCAATGCTGTAATTGCTGCAAATGGAGGATTCTTTGACGAAAGCAAAGTTTGATGTAAAAAAAATCTTATTTCAAATACAAATCATTATTTCTAACCTTGTCAATGTCTTGACTCTATTTTCTATTCATTTCACAACATATGGTGGTGAATAAGTGTGACTTTTCATGGAAAACACAAAATTGTTTGGGTGATCCCAAACCTTTGAACGGTAGTGTACGTTCGATCAAGATAACTGGAAGTGGAATGGTTATCAGTGATTGCATCTCAAAGCATCAGAGAGATAGAGCCCTTAATATCGAGGTATTTAAAAGAAAAAAGAAAAACATGCATCAAAACATCAAACCACACATGCATGTTAGGGTTTATACTTCTGTCTGTGGCCCTGACAAGGGTAATGGGAAAAGAACTGGAGTTGTTCCCTGGGTACGGCTTCAAGGTGGCAGCCCAGTGCTCCTAGTTATACAGATCATAGCTAGGATGGGCTAATTTGCAGTAACTGAATTTCCCCAAGGGGACTAATAAAGGAAACTTAATCTAGCAGTTATCTGTGTGTGACTTGCTTCCCACTCAGATTAAAAGCAAAGAAAAAGGGAGTGATTAGTGGTGGGCCACTGTCAGTACAGGCTGAATCATTTTGGGATTTTTCAAGTGTGTGTTGGGCAAGAAGTATAACTAGATTTCGAGAAGGAGAGAAAGTGGGCAGTAATTCCCTGTGTTTGACTTTTGAAGGGGAATTGCTGGAAAGGGAAAGGATATACTTTGATTATGTCAGTTACAGGGTGAGGCCAGATGAGACAGCTCCTCTCAGATGTTTCTGTTATGGATATGAACATGTTGCTGCAGTATGTAATGGAGTCAGAAGATCAGAAGATGTTGGAAAAGTGGGGAGGACAACTGCAAAGTGGACGATATTAAAGTTGAAACAGTGCAATCAAAGTGCCTGCACTGCAAGGGAAATCATGATACGGGATCAGCAGAGTATCCAAAAAGAATTAAGGCAGAGAAAGTGAATAAGGTGAGAGCAGAAAAGGGATAGTCGTATGCAGAAGTTGCTAAGAGAATGGAAAGAAACAACGAGAATGATGTGATACAAGAAGCTAGGGAAGACAGTCAGGAAGCATGCCGAGTTTTGCTTTGGTAAGGATCAGATGAAGTTGTTTGGCCTTTTTGGCAAAGGTAATAAACTGTACTGCTGGAGTAAAAAGAAAATTTGAGATAATTTATGTACTTGTAGATGCAGCAAGGACATTTCTGAGTGTTGTGGGAGTTTCTGGAGAGTGTGTGCAGCAGCTGCTGAGAGAGGCTTTTAGTCCCTCTTAGAAACCAGAGAAACAGAGAAGTTATAGTAGAGTGGAAAATGGATAGGAAGGACCTTTTATTTTATTTAGTCAGTGGAAATTTTCATTTAAATCCAGTAGATGCCAGTAATACAACATTTTGGATGCCAACCACATAAGACAAAGGAGGAGGAGAAGAAGAAGAAGAAAACAGAAACAGAAAGAAATGTGTACTCATACTAGGAGTTCTATCTCCTGGCACTCTTGTCTGAATCTTTGTTTAACCACACTAGCAGCTGATGAGTGCGAGACGCATGAAACAGGCCTGTACTGCAATGCATTAAAACTTTTTTTTCCTATATCCGTGTTGATATATATATATATATATATATATATATATATATATATATATACACTCACCGGCCACTTTATTAGGCACACCTGTCCAACTCCTCGTTAACGCAAATTTCTAATCAGCCAATCACATGGCAGCAACTCAATGCATTTAGGCATGTAGACATGGTCAAGATGATCTGCTGCAGTTAAAACCGAGCATCAGAATGGGGAGGAAAGGTGATTTAAGTGACTTTGAACGTGGCATGGTTGTTGGTGCCAGACGGGCTGGTCTGAGTATTTCACAAACTGCTGATCTACTGGGATTTTCACACACAACCATCTCTAGGGTTTACAGAGAATGGTCCGAAAAACAGAAAATATCCAGTGAGCGGCAGTTCTGTGGGCGAAAATGCCTTGTTGATGCCAGAGGTCAGAGGAGAATGGCCAGACTGGTTCGAGCTGATAGAAAGGCAACAGTAACTCAAATAACCACTCATTACAACCAAGGTATGCAGAAGAGCATCTCTGAACGCACAACACGTCGAACCTTGAGGCAGATGGGCTACAGCAGCAGAAGACCACACCGGGTGCCACTCCTGTCAGCTAAGAACAGGAAACTGAGGCTACAATTCGCACAGGCTCACCAAAATTGGACAATAGAAGATTGGAAAAACGTTGCCTGGTCTGATGAGTCTCGATTTCTGCTGCGACATTCGGATGGTAGGGTCAGAATTTGGCGTCAACAACATGAAAGCATGGATCCATCCTGCCTTGTATCAACGGTTCAGGCTGGTGGTGGTGGTGTAATGGTGTGGGGGATATTTTCTTGGCACACTTTGGGCCCCTTAGTACCAATTGAGCATCGTGTCAACGCCACAGCCTACCTGAGTATTGTTGCTGACCATGTCCATCCCTTTATGACCACAGTGTTCCCATCTTTTGATGGCTACTTCCAGCAGGATAACGCGCCATGTCATAAAGCTCGAATCATCTCAGACTGGTTTCTTGAACATGACAATGAGTTCACTGTACTCAAATGGCCTCCACAGTCACCAGATCTCAATCCAATAGAGCACCTTTGGGATGTGGTGGACCGGGAGATTCGCATCATGGATGTGCAGCCGACAAATCTGCAGCACCTGCGTGATGCTATCATGTCAATATGGACCAAACTCTCTGAGGAATATTTCCAGTACCTTGTTGAATCTATGCCACGAAGGATTAAGACAGTTCTGAAGGCAAAAGGGGGTCCAACCCGGTACTAGGAAGGTGTACCTAATAAAGTGGCCAGTGAGTGTGTGTATATATATATATACACTACCGTTCAAAAGTTTGGGATCACCCAAACAATTTTGTGTTTTCCATGAAAAGTCACACTTATTCACCACCATATGTTGTGAAATGAATAGAAAATAGAGTCAAGACATTGACAAGGTTAGAAATAATGATTTGTATTTGAAATAAGATTTTTTTACATCAAACTTTGCTTTCGTCAAAGAATCCTCCATTTGCAGCAATTACAGCATTGCAGACCTTTGGCATTCTAGCTGTTAATTTGTTGAGGTAATCTGGAGAAATTGCACCCCACGCTTCCAGAAGCAGCTCCCACAAGTTGGATTGGTTGGATGGGCACTTCTTGCGCACCATACGGTCAAGCTGCTCCCACAACAGCTCAATGGGGTTCAGATCTGGTGACTGCGCTGGCCACTCCATTAGCGATAGAATACCAGCTGCCTGCTTCTGCTCTAAATAGTTCTTGCACAATTTGGAGGTGTGTTTAGGGTCATTGTCCTGTTGTAGGATGAAATTTGCTCCAATCAAGCGCTGTCCACTGGGTATGGCATGGCGTTGCAAAATGGAGTGATAGCCTTCCTTATTCAGAATCCCTTTTACCCTGTACAAATCTCCCACCTTACCAGCACCAAAGCAACCCCAGACCATCACATTACCTCCACCATGCTTAACAGATGGCGTCAGGCATTCTTCCAGCATCTTTTCATTTGTTCTGCGTCTCACAAACGTTCTTCTTTGTGATCCAAACACCTCAAACTTGGATTCATCCGTCCACAACACTTTTTTCCAGTCTTCCTCTGTCCAATGTCTGTGTTCTTTTGCCCATCTTAATCTTTTTCTTTTATTGGTCAGTCTCAGATATGGCTTTTTCTTTGCCACTCTGCCCTGAAGCCCAGAATCCCGCAGCCGCCTCTTCACTGTAGATGTTGACACTGGTGTTTTGCGGGTACTATTTAATGAAGATGCCAGTTGGGGACCTGTGAGGCGTCTGTTTCTCAAACTAGAGACTCTAATGTACTTATCTTCTTGCTCAGTTGTGCAACGCGGCCTCCCACTTCTTTTTCTACTCTGGTTAGAGCCTGTTTGTGCTGTCCTCTGAAGGGAGTAGTACACACCGGTGTAGGAAATCTTCAATTTCTTAGCAATTTCTCGCATGGAATAGCCTTCATTTCTAAGAACAAGAATAGACTGTCGAGTTTCAGATGAAAGTTCTCTTTTTCTGGCCATTTTGAGCGTTTAATTGACCCCACAAATGTGATGCTCCAGAAACTCAATCTGCTCAAAGGAAGGTCAGTTTTGTAGCTTCTGTAACGAGCTAAACTGTTTTCAGATGTGTGAACATGATTGCACAAGGGTTTTCTAATCATCAATTAGCCTTCTGAGCCAATGAGCAAACACATTGTACCATTAGAACACTGGAGTGATAGTTGCTTGAAATGGGCCTCTATACACCTATGTAGATATTGCACCAAAAACCAGACATTTGCAGCTAGAATAGTCATTTACCACATTAGCAATGTATAGAGTGTATTTCTTTAAAGTTAAGACTAGTTTAAAGTTATCTTCATTGAAAAGTACAGTGCTTTTCCTTCAAAAATATGGACATTTCAATGTGATCCCAAACTTTTGAACGGTAGTGTATATATATATATATATATATATATATGCACGGGAAAAGATTTTGGTATGCACTTAATTGATGAAGCAACTACGATTTTGTCAGTAGCTGGCTTCCATCTGCTTTCAGAATCAAATGCAAACACGTTACACTGAAACAAAGAAAATAGTCCCTATTAAATGGAATGATTTCCTGCCTTCTGAAGAAAAAGAGGAATGAACAAGTTATTCACGAAAATGGGCTATGCCGTTTAAAGATGAAACGATGTCTCTGTAAGCTGTATTCAATGACTTTGAATACAGTGGCTTCCAGGAAGGGCGATAGAAAAGACTTGTGAGAACGGGGGAAATGCATGGGGTCATTTTGTATTTTCCCAACATTTGTTAGCAATGTGAAAGATATAGATCAACACTAGTGTTATCTTTTAAGAAAAAAAAAAGATTTCAGTATCAGAAGCGCTCCGGTTTCCGTTTCCATTTCCGTTTTATTCTGAATAGTATTGACCAATCACGTTTGAGTAGGCGGAGATTTCTACAGGAGCGTGCTTTGGTTCCATCTTGGGAACAGTCCGTGTGGTGTGGGGAGCCAAAGATGTGGAACACATTGGCCGAAATGTCGTCTGGACCTAAAATAACTTCAGAAAGTATCGATGTTTGTTTATTGTGTGGCGAAACGTTCGACTCAAGTCGACAACTTGTGAAACAATCCAGTCATAGACATCCGTCTCTCAACACCAATTCCATTCTAGCGTCTCAAGTTGCTAATCTGACTGTAAACAACGATGGGAACACGGAAGAGGAAGTCTTCATAGGAAGTGGAAGCAAGCAGCCAGCAGCTACGTCGGAATCGTTGCCAGATGATTTAGCCTCTGGGTTCTGAGGCTGCATAATTGATAAATCTGTAAGGAATATGAGAGTGTTGTGTGTCACCGCACCCAAAACGACTTCAAATAAGCCACAAGGTAAGTAAAATCCTGAACTCCATTGTGCTATTTGAGAGCAATTCTGTTCAGCACAAAAAGTCACATCGTGATGATGTAAGCAAGCTCGGGCTAGGAACGTTAAGCCAATGTGAGAGCAGGGCAGTGGGGAGGGGCAACAATCGTGCTCAGGCACAGTACAAGGCAACCGTGCCTAGTGTGACTACGCTCTTACTCACACTAGGTGATCTGTACTGTGCCTGAGCAATTTTTTGACCCCCCCCCCCCAAAGTCCAGTTTGTTTGACTAGTGTGATTGTGCCATGCCGTGCCCTGGCCCACTTGAAGAGGTGGGCTCAGGCATGGTTCAGTTGGACTCAGGCACGGTGCGCATTTAGTGTGATCGCTGACCACGGCTGAGCGCAGAACTCGAACACTATGATGTCAATTATGCGACTGTCCCATTTATAAAACATTGCAGCATGATTTACTGAAAATTGCTGCGTTGCATAATTGATAAATCTATAAAGCATGTGACATGATTGTGTGTCACCATGCACAAAATGACTCCAAATAAACCACGGTTGATGCTAGATCCATTGGGGTGTAGGCACGGAAGTAGCTGTGATTGGCTGTTGCAGCCGTGATTGGCTGTTGCGTCAGCCAATAGACAGCGCGGAACCTTGAAGCGCACTGAAACATTTAGCTAGCTAGCTTACAACTGACCTTAACATTGCCAGATCGTACTGTAACCCTAACTGTAACCGTAACCCTACCGCTATAGTTAGCTAAATAACGTTAACTTAATTCGCCCCAACTATTGCTCTGGCTGTCGGTCTGGCAGTCAGTGCACTTCGAGGTTCCGCGCTTTCTATTGGCCGATGCAACAACCAATCACGTCTACTTCCGTGCCTACACCCCGCTGGATCTAGCATCAACCATAAACCACAAGGTAAATAAATTCATGAACTCCATTGTACAATGCGAGAGCACATCTCTTCAATACAAAATGCTTCATCGTGATAACGTAAGCGTGCTCGGGCCCGGAATGTGAAGCGCAATGTGAGTGCAGGCCAGCGGGGAGTGGGGGACACCCGTGCTCGGGCACGGTAATTGTGTTTTGTCCATCCATCGCTTATCCTGCTCTCAGGGTCATAGGGATGCTGGAGCCTATCCCAGCAGTCATTGGGCGGCAGGTGGAGAGACACCCTGGACAGGCCACCAGGCCATCACACAGGGCCCACACACACACACACACACACACATTCATATCTATGGACAATTTAGTACGGCCGATTCACCTGACCTACATGTCTTTGGACCATGGGAGGAAACCGGAGCCCCTGGAGGAAACCCACGCAGACACGGGGAGAACATGCAAACTCCACACAGGGGACAACCCAGGACGACCCCCAAGGTTGGACTACTTGTGTATTATCAGAATATAAATAAAGATTAGAGGAATGCACTTGGTGGAGTGCAGATCTCCGCTAGGCATACATATCGCCCCCTCTCCAGTGCTCGGACTTGGTGACAAACAACCCTTTTTATCGCCTACCAGGAAAAGGGAAATACATGCACACTGACAGAAAAAAAGTGTTTTTCCTGTCATTATAAGACTCTTGTGCACTACCCAAGTCGATTGAACGGGAAATGTGGGGGGGGGGGCTGTTAATAGGCAGCGCTCAACCTAAAAAACCTACCTACCTACCTACCTTACCTGTCAGTCCGTGGATGTGCAGCCTCCTAGGCAGACCCTCACACGAAAGCCACCAAGTCTAACATGAAATGACAGAGATCAGGCTATCATAATTTCAAAGCCCTTATTAAAAGACATCAAATGTGTTTAACAGTCATGGTTTTCATGATATAAAATGAAGCAAGGTGAATGGCTGCTCTACTGACTAATTTTCCTTCATTCTAAAGCAATAAAACAATGGTAAGACTTAAATGTGTTTAACCGTCGTTGCGTTCATGATATAAAATGAATCAAGAATGGCTGCTCTGCTGACTGACTTTCATTCATAAAACAACAGTAAGAAAACATAGCTCAGCCATGGGGAATGTTTTATTTAGCTACTGAGATGATTTGCAGCTGTGACTGTAATTAATCCTACTCTTGAAATTGTGGTTTTATAGTGGAGCTTTGACAGTGGAGACTACGGCACTTCCACATGGCGGCGAGGTGAATAAGGCGAATTAGTTTTGGTTCATCCAGTTCTCCTGTGCTGACCTCAGCAGTGAATGATTTGCTGGCTTGCGAAATATGATCGACTTCTCGTTTACTTTCAAGCTCATACCATATACATACTTTTTGTATCGCTGCCCGATCTGACTCAACCGCAGATATGAGTCACGCATGCCCAGGATTGACTCAGAGTGGGCAGTGATGGAAAGCAGCGTTGGTTGAGTGAGCTAGACAGTGAATGAGGAGAGCGAGTGATGATAGCGAGAACAAGGTTTTTAATCACATAATCATCTGGAGGCTACTAGCTTGCGGAGGTAATAAAGCAGGAGGAGTGTTTCTCTTGTTGTCAAATTTATTTCATCTCTTTTAAAAACGACCAGGTCCTCCCTGCACTCTATCCAAGCATTCTCCATCGAGTGACATTTCTTAGTAAGACGTCTCTGTGGTTGCACATAGGCCACATTTCCCTGACCATAGACTTTATAGACCGTAACTAGAAATCTTCTTCTTCTTCTTCTTCTTTCAGCTTTTTCCCTGTTTTTCAGGGGTCACCGCAGCAGATTTTACAGTTTCCATCAGGACGCTGTGAAGACACAGCACCAGTGCTGGCTGTTG
Source organism: Lampris incognitus (assembly GCF_029633865.1). Classification (NCBI taxonomy): domain Eukaryota; kingdom Metazoa; phylum Chordata; class Actinopteri; order Lampriformes; family Lampridae; genus Lampris; species Lampris incognitus. Next base: position 105,935,225 of record NC_079213.1, read on the forward strand.
TTAATGTGGGCCTCGACCGATCCGGTATGTTCTTGTCAATCCGCATACTGATTTGGCAAAATGTTACGTCGGATACCCTTCCTGACACAACCACTAACCCTATGCACTACAGACTGTCACTAGCAATGTTGCAGTTGAAGCTGCAACTTGCTGGGGTGTAATTTCCACTAGGAATGGGGGGACATAGCCCCCTCTTTTCAAAATCCTGTTTGCCCCCCCCACACACTTACAGAATCTTTTTTTTTAACCACAAAAATTGCGCTCAATGTTTGGCGAACTGTCAGATTTTGTTTGAGAATGTGAATTGAGCTGCTGATTGTAAGGCCCTGACATACTCCAAAAAATGGCCATGGATGAGTAGCGGACACGGACATCCTGCCTATGGGGTTCTATAGCGCTTTCTGTCTTTTGTGGACATGACGTGTTTCACACATGCACACATGAAAAGTTGCTCACTGAACGAGCGAGCGCCAATTCATAAAAATGAAACGCCAACACCGGCAGTTGGATTTGACGTCTTTCTTTGAAGAGGAGATGAAAAGAAAGGAAGGAAATACGAGTTGGTTGATTAGAAGCCTATTCAGTAATTTAGCCCAGGATAATCATATTTTCTGTCTATACCTGATGATGTTGGGCTAACATTGACTGAGCCAACATCGAGGCACTGTTGCTAGGTAACGCGTCACCAGCCCGTCACATTTTTCCAAAGGGTGGAAAAGTTTTGACAAACTAAATGTTTAAGGTGGTTGTGAAACAGCATGATTTTTCTATTAACTTATGTAACTTGAAAACGAGTCCACCTTAAACTGCAGCAAGTATCCGTCAACAATGTGTGAAAAGCAGAGTCTCTCGGGGTGGCCGGGTAGGGTAGCGGTCTATTCCATTGCCTACCAACATGGAGATCGGTGGTTCGAAAGCCTGTGTTACTTCCGGCTTGGTCGGGCGTCCCTACAGACACAACTGGCCGTGTCTGCTGGTGGGAAGCCAGATGTGGGTATGTGTCCTGGTCGCTGCACTAGCGCCTCCTCTGGTCGGTTGGGGCGCCTGTTCGGGGGGGAAGGGGAACTGGGGGGAATAGCGTGATCCTCCCTGGACCAGTTGGCTAATTGGCCAAGTACAATTGGGGAGAACAAAGGGGCAAATCCCCCCCCCCCCAAAAAAAGAGAGTCCCTCTGTTAGTTTACTTTTCTTTCTTTTTCTCCCCAATTGCGCTTGGCCAATTACGCCACTCTCTGAGCTGTCCCGGTCGCTGCTCCACCCCCTCTGCCAATCAGCGGAGGGCTGCAGACTACCACATGCCTCCTCCTATACATGTGGAGTCGCCAGCCGCTTCTTTTCCCCTGACAGTGAGGAGTTTCACCAGGGGGACGTATTGCTATCCCCCCCAGTTCCGTAGCGTCACATTATTCCCCCCGAACAGGTGCCCTGACTGACCAGAGGAGGCGCTAGTGCAGTGACCAGGACACATACCCACATCTGGCTTCCCACCCACAGACACGGCCAATTGTGTATGTAGGGACGCCCGACCAAGCCGGAGGTAACACGGGGATTTGAACCGGCGATCCCCACTGCTAGTTTACTTTAACGTTAGACTCTCCCACCACGAGCTCGATAGGATAACTGCACTCTGCTTTCACATCAGAGACCAGATGAGGTGGAGGTGCCTATGGAAGAGAGGGAGGGCGAGGCAGGGAGAAGCAGCACTGAGCTGCAGGTTATAAGACAGCTTTTCCTCGGCAGGTTTAAAACTATTCTGGCAGAGTTTAGCATGACGGCCAACCTAACTATTCCCCGGATTTTTTTATTGGTCGCCGTAGTCCCTAAATGTATGTGGAAATGCAGGAAATGGGATCCAAATGGCAATTTTTTTTCTGGGGGAGGACCAGACCCCCTATTTTAATGTGCCGCCCGCCCACACCACCATTTCTCAAACCTAAGTTACACACTTGTGCTTCTAAAGATCAATCTTTTCATTTTCTTAAGACATTTTCTTTTAATTTAAAACTTTGTCTGCCCTCTGAAGTACTGCGGATAAAAAAAAAAACCCAAAAAACAATAACAACATTCTATCTTAAAAACCGTATTTTCCCAGCAGGGATCCCCCACAGCGGATCGTGGCCATGCATTTTTTTTTTAAAGTTGTTGTGTTCGTTGCTATTTTTTTTCCCTTTTTTATTCTACAGCGTTTCATTGAGTTGTAATTAACACAACAAAGAATCGAACGTCCTCCAGTGACATCACTCTTGGGAGTGTTCAGACACGGGCTGCTCCCGGTACCTCTCGGAAAGAGAACAGTTGCTCAAGAGCCTCCGCAGCCTCATGATATGCATGCATTATGTATATAATGCATAGTTTCTGCCTTCATCTTTTTTTAAGTGAGATGCCCTTTCACCACAAGCATCAGCTAGCAATGTTTTGCACAAGTTAGGGATTTTACCCCCCCCCCCCAAATTCAGTTTGACTTGCCATATTAAAACCCTCATACAAATAAGGGAATGCTGCACAACATGGTGCTGGTAAAGAAAGGTGTCCAGATGCTCTTGTGTTGTCAGAATAGTGTGTCCCGTATTGTTTAAGTCATAAAACACTGTCACTTTAACTTGTTCAGTTCACATCAATCCTTTATCCTGTGAATAATGAATGTAAAAAGGTGCCCCCGGTGTTTTGGATTAAAGACATGTGCATTGACACACACATACACACACACACACACACACACACACAAGCTGGGTCTTGGAGTATCAGTTTACGTTTGTGTAGGTATCAGGGCTGTTGTAACTAATGCCTGACAATAATGACGTTTTTTTTTGGGGGGGGGGTTGGGGTTGGGGCCTCACATAGAGATCAGATAGAGATTCCTCCTTTCCTCCCTCCTTCTCGCCACCCTCCCTGCCTCGCTGCTCCCTTTGTTGTTTGAGACACATCAGAGTTTGTTCCAAGAGCAAAGCCGAGCCGAAGACAGGCCATCCTGCATGGGCCGCCATGTGAGATAGGTCCAACAGTGTGAGAGGGAGGGGAAACTGCTACTACTTCTGTGCCGGCAAGTCATCATCATTATTATTATTGTTTTACCTTTATTCTATACAGCGACGGCGAAGAGGCAGACAGGAAATGTGGGAGAAGGATGCAGCAAAAGGTCACCGGCAGGAACCGAACCGGCGACAGTTGAGACCACGTGGTCCATGTGCTGTGACCGTCTTGACTACGGAGGCGCTCCCCGACAAGTCCTTACTGATTATTATAGACCAAGCAACCGGCAATTGCTGGCCACGTGACGACAGACTCACAGTGGACAAGGACAGAAGTAACAGACAGAGACGTATGGGGACACGGTGTCTCTCAGCACCTTGCATTCCTGGCTGTGATCTGGACGGTCATGTAACTCCGAGGGCCAGTATGACCCAAGCGAGTAAAATAGAGCTTCGGTGAAAATAATGTCAGGACAACCTGACACGACAGCACCGGACCCAGGACAGGGTTGCAACAGCCATTTGGAAACGTGCACCGCAACTGCAGGGTGCCTGCACGGCAAATATCCAAAATACCAACAGGCACAGCGGGAGGGGAAACCATTACCGCACCTGGAGAAAATGACATTTTGCCGGTACATGCGCCTGTGTGAAAAGAGGGCCCACTGCGTCGTTTCGGACGGATCTCTTTGATTTGAGGCGGTCAAACACCGGCGCACTTACCAATACCGCCGCAGGTGTCGGCACGTTAAACAAAAACAGTGACCTTCGAGGTTGCAGCTTTAAGTATCGCCTCGCTGCCTAATTCCACTCCAGGACATTATCAATTCTGGTGGCGATGCAGTGGCCATTTAAATCCATACTGCACTGATTAACCCCCCCCCCATACACACACACACACACACACACACACACACACACACACACACACACACACACACACACACACACACACACACAATCATGGATAACGTGAGCGTTCTTTCAGACAAGGCATCTTGCCAAAGATGGCAGCAGATTCTCTCATTGTTGCAGGACTTCTGACCCCCAAACTTCCTCTTCCAGGTGTGCACACAACATGCGGCACATGCACACAACATGCAGGTGTACACACAGGATCTCAGCCGACGCTGATGGAGGCGGGCTGCCTCTCGGCTATGATGGTGGAGAGTCAGGATGTGGCAGGCTAGCGCAGCGCAGGTCTTTTTCGGCCCCCTCTGGACCAGGTAAGAACTGGAGAATAACACACGTAGACAAGGCGAGCTTGTTTTTAAGCAGAAACCCACCTCTCTCTCGTTCCTTCTTTATTCCCTCCCCCTCCATCCCCCTCCCTCTGCCCTCACCACTGTCTTGTCTGATTCTTCGTCTCTCCGTCTGGGTCTGCCTCTTGACCTCTGCCTCCCTCACTCCGTCTACTTGTTATATATGGATAGAGCACCCATCATACCTGATAGAACTGGAGTTTAAAAACAAAAACAAAAAACAAGGGGGCGCCCCAGTGGCATAGCGGTCTATTCCGTTGCCTACCAACATGGGGATCGGCGGTTCGAATCCCCGTGTTACCTCCACATTGGTCGAGCATCCCTACAGACACAATTGGCCGTGTCTGTGGGTGGGAAGCCGGATGTGGGTATGTGTCCTGGTCGCTGCACTAACGCCTCCTCTGGTCAGTCGAGGTACCTGTTCAGGGGCAGGGGGAACTGGGGGGGAATAGTGTGATCCTCCCACGCACTACATCCCCCGGTGAAACCCCTCACTGTCAGGTGAAAAGAAGCGGCTGGTGGCTCCACACGTATCGGAGGAGACGTGGTAGTCTGCAGCCCCCCCCCAGATCGACAGAGGGGGTGGGCTGATCCAAACATGCCCCCCTGAATTCATCCAAATCCCCGCCATACAACGTGGCCACGGGAAGAAGGCATGGCTGATAACGTGTGTCGAATAAAACAATGACATTGTGAAACTACGTGTGAAGAAGAAGAAAAAATACAGTGTGACGTCCGGAGGACGGAAATGATCCAATAAGAGGAAGCCTCGTGGACGCGTGGGGGGGGGGGGGGGAGAAGAAAGGGAGAGGTATTTCAAACGATGCTGCCCCTCCGTCACACGTGACGCTACTGCAATACAGCAGCACGCTGCAACCGTGTAATCACAGGAAGTAGTGCAGGAAGACACGTGCTGTGTGCCGGTGGGGTAGATTGACAGCCCACTCTGTCTGTCTCTCTTACACACACACGTATACACACACATATACACACACACACATGTATACACACACAGACACACACACACACACACACACACACACACACACACAAAGGAATAGAGAGAGAGGTACCTGATGCCTGCAGCCACAACACCTGTTAGATACCAGCTCTGAGTTGTGTGTGTGTGTGTGTGTGTGTGTGTGTGTGTGTGTGTGTGTGTGTGTGTGTGTGTGTGTGTGTGTGTGTGTGTGTGTGTGTGAGTGCACACAGGATTTACTTCACACAGACTACAGAAGACGGTAACACAAAACCACAGCTTTCCTAGCAGGTAGATAGCCCAGTGGCATCTGTTGTCCTTTCTCTCTCTCTCTCTCTCTCTCTCTCTCTCTCTCTCTCTCTCTCTCTCTCACCCCACTTGTCTCTCTCTCACCCTACTCGTCTCTTTCTCTCACCCCACTTGTCTCTCTCATACCCCACTTGTCTCTCACCCCTTCTCTCTCTCACCCCACTTGCCCCTCTCTCACCCCACTTGTCTCTCTCTCACCCTACTTGTCTTTCTCTCCCCCTAATTGCCTCTTTCTCTCACCCCACTTGTCTCTCTCACCCCACTTCTCTTTCTCTCACCCCACTTGTCTCTCACCCCACTTGTCTCTCACCCCTTCTCTCTCACCCCACTTGCCCCCCTCTCTCACCCCACTTGTCTCTCTCACTCCACTTGTCTCTCTCTCTCACCTCACATGTCTCTCGCTCTCACCCCACTTGCCTCTCTCTCTCTCACCCCTCTTGTCTTTCTCTCTCACCCCACTTGTCTCTCTCTCACCCCACTTGTCTCTCACCCCTTATCTCTCTCATCCCACTTGTCTCTCTCTCACCCCACTTGTCTCTCACCCCTTCTCTCTCTCACCCCACTTGCCCCCTCTCTCACCCCACTTGTCTCTCTCACCCTACTTGTCTCTTTCTCTCAGCCTAATTGCCTCTTTCTCTCACCCCACTTGTCTCTCTCACCCCTTCTCTCTCTCACCTCACTTGTCTCTCTCTCTCACCTCACTTGTCTCTCGCTCTCACCCCACTTGTCTCTCTCTCTCTCACCCCTCTTGTCTTTCTCTCTCACCCCACTTGCCTCTCTCTCTCTCACCCCTCTTGTCTTTCTCTCTCACCCTTCTTGTCTCTCTTCAATAATGAATGTTAAGGGGGGGGGGTCATCTTGTGGGGGACACACACACACCATCAGAATAGACACACAGCAGGAAGGCCGGCACACAAACAGAGCACAGAGCTTGCCCAGCGTGGCGTGTCGCATGGCAACCACAGAACACACACAGCTTTTGTCACAAGTCAAAGTAAAGGGTGCGTTACACACCTCGACACAGCAACACAGCAGTCCAGCCCGTCCAACACGCAGACGCCGTGCTGCTCAGCTTCCTGAAGTGACGGGGGCACAGAGACCTTAATCTACCAGTTTACCTGGACAGGCCGGGCCAGCTGGGTGCCTCCGTGTGGGCTCCGATCAATAGTCCCCCTCTCTCTCTCTCTCTCTCTCTCTCTCTCTCTCCGTCTCTTTCTCTCAGCGTCCGTCTTGCTCCCTCTCTACAAAGGGATAACAGAGTACAAACGGTTAGTCTTTCACTCTTTTCTACCGCGAGGTTTGTCTGTCCTTTAACTAGCAGAAACTCCCGAAATGACGGGATACCTGGTGGCGTGAGCGGCTGACAGAGGTCTGAATGTTTGGTTACTTGTACAACTGCATGCCTAGCTGTCTGGCTGTCTGCCGAGCTGCCTGCCCATCTATTTATCTCTCGAACTGGCAGCCTGTTTGGCTGACTGACTACATGCCTCCATTATCACCTTTGTACCTGACTGTGTATCCCTGTCTTGCCCGGCTGTTCTCCTCAGTGTTTATCTACCAGCCGGTGTCACAGCTACCTGTGGCTTCCTAGCTAGTGTGCAGACCTCAGCACGGCTCTTCCTCCCCCTCCTCACCTGTGCTTGGCTAACCTGTTCTGCAGTGACTGGGTGTGTGTACATGTGGGTGTGCCGGTGTGGCTTTATTTCTGTTTCTCCACGACAATATCATTTGCCGTGTGTGTGCGAGAGAGAGGGAGGGGGGAGAGCGGGAAAGAGAGGGAGGGAGGGAGAGAGAGCAAGAGAGAGAGAGGGAGGGGGAGAGAGCGAGAGAGGAGGAGAGAGAGGGCGAGCGAGAGAGAGAGAGGGAGCGAAAGGGAGAAAGAGGGAGAGAGAGCAAGAGAGAGAGAGGGAGGGGGAGAGAGCGAGAGAGAGAGAGGGAGGGGGAGAGAGTGAGAGAGGAGGAGAGAGAGGGAGGGGAGAGAGCGAGAGAGAGAGGGAGCGAGAAAGAGAGAGAGGGAGGGAGAGAGAGGGTGAGCAAGAGAGAGAGGGCGAGCGAGAGGGAGGGAGAGCGAGAGAGAGGGAGAGCAAGGGGGAGAGAGGGAGAGAGGGAGAGAAAGAGAGGGAGTGCGAGAGAGCGGGTGGGAGAGAGAGAGCGAGAGAGAGAGGGAGGGAGAGAGAGCGAGAGAGAGAGAGGGGACAAGAAAGAGAGAGCAAGAGAGAGAGAGGGAGGGGGAGAGAGCAAGAGAGAGAGAGGGAGGGGGAGAGAGTGAGAGAGGAGGAGAGAGGGTGAGCAAGAGAGAGAGGGCGAGCGAGAGGGAGAGTGAGAGGGAGGGAGAGGGAGAGAGAGGGAGAGCAAGGGGGAGAGAGGGAGAGGGAGAGAAGGACAGGGAGAGAAAGAGAGGGAGTGCGAGAGAGCGGGTGGGAGAGCAACAGAGAGAGAGAGAGAGAGAGAGAGTGGCACCGTCCTACTTCCATGCTGTAATCCACAGCGGTCAGGCCTTTTTCTGCCAAAACCAGGCATGCATGCACACACACACACACACGCACACACACACACACACACACACAGACGCACAGAGCAATACTATTATAGTGGTAACTCCTGCCGTTGTATCACAAACAGGAACCGGTTTGTTCTCCTGTCAGATATTTGTGTGCTGAGAAATGTCACATTGGCACCGTTTGACTTTTTGTGCAGGAAAAACAAACAAACAAACAAACAAACAACCCTGGATAAATAAATACATAAAACCACTGGACTGATTGAGCCATTCGGTGATCAGCCATGGGCTCCAATAGAAACCAATTATTTTTGTTGACCTGGTATTTGCATAAGCCCCTGGTCAACTCCCGCTTTGTCAGGCAGCCGCAGCTCCTCCTCAGTCAAGCAGCAAATCACGGCAGTGTGTGTGTGTGTGTGTGTGGGGTGGGGGGGTGGGGGGTGGGGTGCTCCACCCACTGAAAACAGCCTGTTTCTTTCAAAGGGAGAAAAAAAAATGGAGGACTGAAATGATACCATTTGTTTTGTCACTACCCACCACTGCAGTTTTGTGTAGCTGTCTGAAATGAAATACATGCCCTTGCAGCTGTTTTGTATTCCCCATAGCATATTCAACACAAAGGCTATTTTCATTTCTTGTCCGGTAGCTGGAACATAATCGTCTGCGTCAACATTTATTATCCGACCTCACCTCATATCCGTAAGGTTCTGTATTACCCATTCGGTACGACATTTGTTGTTATATTTGAAGATCTACACATCAGCCGGGTAATAAAGCTGCCTCACTACGTTTTGAAAGGAGTGACTCCATGGCCATACGGGGTCTTCTGGAACGGCGAGGGTCAAACTGTATCGTCATTAAACGAGTTATAAATTCTGCCCCCACCCCCCCCCCCTCCATTTTCTCCCCAATTGTATCCGGCCAATTACCCCCCTCTTCCGAGCCGTCCCGGTCGCTGCTCCGCCCCCTCTGCCGATCCAGGGAGGGCTGCAGACTACCACATGCCTCTTCCCATACATGTGGAGTCACCAGCCGCTTCTTTTCACCTGACAGTGAGGAGTTTCACCAGGGGGAGGCTATTCCCCCCAGTCCCCAAACAGGCACCCCGACTGACCAGAGGAGGCGCTTGTGCAGCGACCAGGACACATACCCACATCCGGCTTCCCACCCACAGACACGGCCAATCGTGTCCGTAGGGTCGCCCAACCAAGCCGGGGGTTAACAGGGGGATTCGAACCGACGCGCCCCTGAAGTTATACATTCTCTTTGGCCATATTAAGAGTGGTTTGAAATGTGTTGGCGTTCGTATCAGTTTCCTCCTGCCCGCCTAAAACACATCGGTATGAATGCAGCGTTACTGTCGTAACCAGCGAACAACCACCCCAAACAGCCCCTCCTGTGGCTATACCGCAGATCACTCCTGCCTGTGCATTTTTTAAGAGCTGCAGTGAGGCGTTAATCTTTAATGCTGCACCTTCCTACGTCGTTTTCTTTATTGTCTTTCGAAAGTCAGTTTGAATATATTTTTTAATCTCTTTACAAAAGTCTACCGCCCAATCGTTCATATATAGGTGTTAGACTTTACATTTCAAGCTACACATCATGCACAACATGTGTACGTTGGCAGCATTTTAAAAAAAGAGGCCAGGCTAAAGCTTCGTGTAGCGCATGAGTTCTGTTATTAATATTAACCCTTTCACTGGATTGGTGAGTCGGTGAATAGGAAATCGAATTTAATAGGATTATGATAATCTGGTTATGAAACCATGCTCGTGCGAAACACTGAGAAGTACCCTCAGTCCAGAAACTGGATACGGGCGGAGTTTAAAGAGGGGGAGGGGAACAATCACACCTGTGTATGTGTGTTTTGGGGTAAGACAAGGCGGGATGGGCGTGGTGAGGGGGAGGGAATGGGGGATGTGGTTGGTTCAGCGTCTGGAGGTCCTCGTCCTTTATGAATGAAGCACTCAGAGGGTGTTTCATACAAAAAGCTACACCTATCTATCCATCCATCCATCCACTTCTCCCCATCCTTTGCCTGTCGATCACTACCACCAACATGAGAACCGACGTGGGGAGGATCTGGCACCTTCAGGTCCTCCAACTGTGGCAGCCCGTCAGCAGAGGTTCTCCAGCTCTCGTCCAGCCAGTACCCTGATCAGTAGAGGATGTGCGCAAGATGGCAAACTTCTTGCGTACTCGCAGTGTCTGGGACAGGATGCTCCTGGGTATCTTAATGACTACACACCGGTGGCAGATATTTTATGAATAATAAAGCTCTCCGAGAGGCTGGGTCCTGCACCACCTCAAACCCCTCGTGATGGATTCCCCGGACCCCGAGCAACTTGCGTATCAGAGCTATTTAGGCACGGATGATGCCATCATTTACCTCATCCGCAGGGCTTTCGCCCATCTGGACGGGGGACAGGGAACACGGTGAGAGTTATGTTCCTTGATTTCTCTGCAGCTCACGACACCGTCCAGCCCCCTCTGCTCTGGGAGACGCTCCGTGGTGCAGTCGGACGACGACACATTTTCCTGGATTATGGATTACTTCAGAACAGTGTTGCACACACACTGCAGAGCAGCACAATGGGAGGTATCCCAGGGAGCTGTACTGCCCTACAAAGCCTAACTGCAGTAACTACACTCAGGGTAAAATTGAGAAAAATTGCACATGTATTCATGAGGTCATTTTGATGCCCCAAAACCATGACAGCTGATTTGAGGTTTGACTCCAAAGATGTAGTTACTGCACCCTTCCTTTGCATTGCCTTAAATGGTTCTAAAAGCAACGCAAAAGCAAAGTGCAGTGACTACAGTGTTGTTTTCTCTCAGGTTTTATATTGTGTTTTCAGTGGACAGAAACTATTTTGACATTTTTGTTACAATTGTATTTAACAGTATTTAACAACTCTACTTATGGATTTGTGCATGTTTAATTAAATCTGGAAAAATTGAGAATTTCAGACTTGGTTTTATAAATCGATGTCATATTTTAGTCTTGATATCATTTCATTTCACATTTTACTTATTCACGTATCTAGATAATAATGTTCCCATCAATTAAACTTTGCGTCATCATCTTCATTTTCATCATCATCATTATCACCACTGTTGTAGTCTTGATGACAAACACATCAATAATTTCCATTACCCTTGTCTTTACTATTTAACACAAAGAATAAACACAAGGCTACACTGAATCACAGTAAAAGTTGTTTATTATATTACATGATTTTACATTATTTCACGAACAGTTAAATTTCATTTAGATATTTTATTTTAACTAAACACATTTCTTAAAAGGGGAAATATAGTAACATTTCATAGCAGATTGTAATTACATATTTCAAATTTTATTTCAACATCATTAAAGTTTGATTAAGTCATTTGGCTTTAATGAAAAGCAGAATAGTTTCTTTAAAAGGGGAATATATACAGTCCCATGAAGACTGATGTCTTCACCCCTGGCATCTGGGGCAGCATTACTTCCTGGAGAGCCATGCCGCGGATGGACAGGTAGTCACGTGGTTGTTTTTCTGCACCGAGCTTGTAATGATGCCTCCCTCTTGCCGCTCTGTCCTTGGGGTCCTCCCACTTCTGACGGGTGGAGCAGTCTGGAGTGGTGTCCTGGTTGGCAGCCTCATGTTCGGCCTTCACATAGAGCTCACGCTGTCGACACTGCTCGCACAGCTCCTGTCCCAGCTTGGTGAAGCTGACATTGCTGTTCTTTGCTGCTTTCCGGTACATGTCGTACGAACACTGGTGGTTTGCAGCAAACTCCTTGTACGCTGGATCCAGTTATTACACTCGAGAGGGATCGTCAGTTGGGGGCCTGTTTTCTTCTATAAAGGCTAACTGTTGGATTAAATGACACAATGTGTTTGTACGGTGGGGTCAATATTATTTTATTGGCTGAGGCATGTCTTCCACGGTGCTCTTTGGGGGGTGTCAAGCTTGATGGGGAGCTGTTCCCGATGACAGTTTGGCTGGTATCCCAGAGTTGTGAGAAAGAAGGCCTTGCATAACTCGTGACTGACCCAGGTCATTTATAAGATGGTAAGTTAATGACTTGCTACGTCTGCTAGGACCAGACGATGTGAGATGTGCAATCTGGCATTGAGAGATCCTAGTGAAAATGAATGCCTTCTTCGCTTGGTAGGTCATGTTCCAGTATGTGGCATGCACTGCACCCCTCCTTTCTGTAGTTATTTGGCCCCAGCACTTATTCTGACGTGTTGGGCCACATGGTTTCCCCATCTCGGGTTTTTGGTTCTGCTGCCCTGGTTCCTCCACAGAGTTATGGGTAGTCACTCTCATGGTCTTCACTGAACTCAGACATATCCCCAAGCTCATCACGTACATCTCCAGGCACATCCTCGGGCTCAAATTCAAATTCCAGGGATGCAAAAAATTCATCCAAGGTCTGGTTGGCTGTAGGAGCTTCCTTTGGTGTACTGTGTATTGCAACAAAAGAGGAAATATCAAATTATGATTATCTTTTTTTTTTTTACACCAAGTGGATCTACAGGTTAACATTGTCACTCTGATCAATAATAGTCATAATAATAATATATTTTATTTACAGAGCACTTTTCAGCGTACTCAAAGATGCTTTACATAAGTTAGAATGAACATAAAAGCAACACACCAAAAACATATAACACACAAGATTAATCACAAATTAAAAGCAGCTCTAAAGAGATGAGTTTTGATTAGTGATGTGAATATAGACAGATCGGTACAGTCTCTGGTGTGTTCGGGGAGGGGGTTGCAGAGGTAGGTGGCAGCAATGGAGAAGGCTGTCACCCCAGGTCTGGTGCTTGGTCCTATGTGGTGGAGACAGGAGGTTGATGTCAGAGGAGCGAAGGCTGCAGGAAGGTATATGGTAGTGGAGCAGGTCAGCGAGTTAGGAGGGGGCCTGGTTATGGAGGGATTTGCGAGTGAGGACAAGGACTTTGAATTGTATTATTAATTAAATTTCATTTTATAGATAAGAACTTATATCAATTAGGCCCATGGCCAAACTAATGTGTGAATAGGCTAACACTTGGTAATAATAGATAAATTTGCAACCTTCATAACACTAGCTAACTAAACATTGCCTGTCAGTCGGCATATACAGTGAGACTGACAGGTATTTTGTGATGTGATTACTAGTTTCTCAATGCTTAATGCCATCGTTACTTACCATACTTGGGTAAATTCTTTTCAACACCAGTTCCACCATCTTCTTTCCCCTGGATAATGCCATCTCAAACAGATTTGTTGTGTGAGGTTAGATGGGTTGAGCGCGAAATCGTATCCCAAAGTAGACCACAGTAACTTCACTTACTGCGGTCTGCCATGGTTTCGAGTTTAATTTTGTAGTTACTACAATTTTTATACAGTTTTTTTAATCTAAAACAAATTAAAATTTAACTCAAACTTTGTCACGAGACAAAACTGATATCAATAAGTTTATTTTTAGTTATCAACTTCAACCAAAAATGTAGTTACTGCGGTTAACCTTTGGATGGTAAGTGTAGCCCACTGTCACCCTGTGTAAATTGCAATGGAAGTGGGTCATGGTAACGATAAAACTTTAAGACTGCTCCATTGCGGGATGCATCAGGTAGGGAATGGAGGACAAGAGCAGAGGTCTTAAGGGGAGTGTATTTGGCATGGCCGTACACAGGATTTTAGAAATACCTAGGTCCAAACAATGAGCTTGCCAGGGGGGGTTGAGGGTATGGCCCCCTGAAAAAAAGTTGATTTTCCTGATCTAAATGTGCATTTTAAAATGTTTTGAGAGCAAAAATTGGATAACAATATATTATAACCGTATCAGTGGCCAGTCTGTCAAGGAGGAATACAAGAGAATCAGGTTAAAGCTGCAATATGTGAAGTCTGAAGGAAATGCCAAGAACCAACAAGAATTTGGAGGGGAAAAAAACCAATGCCAAAAGCCTTCTCCTAAGCCCCTCCAACTAAACCATGTTCCAGACACCTTCTACTATCTCTCTCCTCACCTTTCTTCCAGCCTCATCTCCCCAAGTATTACTTTACTTGTCTGGTGTCTCCTTCTCTTTTTCCTGACTATCTCCTGTGTGCTCTTTTGGTCAGCCTCCTTTTCTGTCTCTTTCTTCTTTCTGTAACTTGCTCTCTCCCTCATATCCTCTTGTCTCTTTGTATTCAACATATCTTGCCGGTACATTTCTCTGTCTAGCCACAACTCTTTGTTCTCTCCTCCTCTCTCGCCATGTGTTCACTTTCCCTTTCTTTGTGACTCCTCACTTGTGTCTCCTGCGACTGGGATAACTTAGTAAAATTAGACACATTTTCCTTATTTCATTCTTTTGCTTGAGATTGAACTGTGTGCAGTACAGTGTGCTGCTCTTCCTCTGTCATCTCCATTACCTTCTCTCATTCACCTCTTGCTCAATGTCTCCTCCCGTCCCAAAGCTCAGCTTTGTCTGTCTTAATTTTCTTCTCTGTCTCAGGGAAAAAAGTAAACACGGGGTCAAATGCTGAATTGAAAGAAAAGCGTGTCACTTAAAGTTTATCTGTCTGCCATCAGATGACTGGCTACGCTAGCTAGCGAAATCACTCAGGTGAAACTAGCCAAAATTTGAACTGGCTTTGCGAGGCTGCAAAGAAAACCATAACCAACTTGAGCTCTGTAAAATGAAAGGACCTGTGGTGGATTATCATTGGTAGCTGCTTGATCACTGATAAACAAAAACTAAAGCAAAAATGCTGATACTGAAAATGTGTCAGATGAAATGTGAAATACGTTTCCAAAAACATTTTCTATAAAAGACCTTAAAGGGCGACGACGCAGACATCAAAGAACCAAATGCGGCTTACAAACCTTGCTTTGAGTGTCACTGATCTTGAGGATATTTTGAATTTGCAATAAAAAAGTAACACAAATAACATGCAGTCAGTGGCAGTTGTGTGAGCTTAAACAGCATGGTGTTTCTTTCGGTGTGGGAAGACGGCGGCGCAAACTTATGTTTGTAGTGGCCTCACCCAGTACCATCTATGCAGTGCCTTTGTCCGCATCTGCGTCTGGGTTTGTGTCTTCATTTGATGGCTGGGAGAGCTGGTGCTGGATCGGCTGGGAGAGCTTGGTCTGCTGTGTTTTGTGGGCCCAGGGACCACGGCGCCTGCCCAGAGCTGTGCCTGAAGAGGAGACACCGAGGGCGGTCTGACAGGACGCGGAATCGGGGCAGGCTAAGCTTACTGTTAGCCCATGCAGACTGGCAGTTCTGATAACACTGAGAGCGGTCTGGTGGACGGCTTGCCTGGCGTTGACTGTGTTTTGGTGTCATCGTGTGGAGTGCGAGGAGGTGTGTCGAGGGTATCTGGCTGGGAGAACTAGCGTTGGACTGGCTGGGGGGGCCTGGTTTGCTGTATCCAGATGGCCCAGGGACCACAGCTCTGCCTGGAGCTGCGCCCAAAGAGGAAACACTACAGGCGGTCTGACAGGACACGGAAACGGAGCAGGCTAAGCTAACTGCTAGCCCATGCAGACCTGCAGTTCCGACAGTCATCCTGGCTGGCATTTGTTCTCTTGGACAGTGATTTTTTTTTATGTTGGATATGTTTTTGTAGTTTTTGTAGGTTTTTTTTGTAGTTTGGCTATATGTGTTCTTGTAGGCTTTGGATATGTGTTTTTGTCTTTGTGTTGCACTGCTGTGGGCTGGGGGAAACGATATTTATTTAATTTCATGTACACAAGTACATGAAATGAAACGACAAATAAATGTTCCCGATTCCTGATGTTGAATTCTTCTTTTGGCCACAGGCTTGAACTTTCCTTTAAAACAGTGATCAAGCAGCTGCACCAGACTTTAATGGTTTTACTGTATATTACTTAATTTAACAGCCAACTCCCTGGTCTTCCAGAATGCAGTATTATACCGACGGTACAACGCCTGAATACAACAGCGGTAAGAGTTTAAATAAAAAAGGAAAGAAAAGTCATTTAGAGTTAAAATATTCTAGAAGAGTAATCTGAATGATCCAAGCAGTTTAGCTGTAAAATGATCAATAGTCATTAACAGTACGAGAGTGCAAACATGATTAGTAGAAGCAGCCTCCCATTGAGAGCTATACATCCTCTTTATATTTGTAAGCACTGAAGTTAGATTGTAACTTCAACAGCTATGGTGACATAATTGATACAGTGAACTCGGTCATGTCTTTAAACCAAGTAATATCCCATTGTGAGGGACTTGGGGAAGCACAGGCGGTTGCTATGACTTCAGATTCCTCAATGTTACTTACTTTGTATATTTTGTAATTATGTATCAGTGATCTGATGAATTGTAACAGTTAACCCAATGTAGCTAAATCTCCAGAGACTTGACATGCAGCATTAAAAGGGACTATGAAGATAAATGGCATGAAAAAGACACATCAGGAGAAAGACGCCTATAAGACGATTATTCAATTTCTCCAGCCTCTTGACAGTGTGCGCTTCTTTCAATTGTGTCCAGGTAGCAATGATTCTGCAATCAGAGCCCTGATGGATCAGTGCCATGGCTCCCAATAAACTCCTTCATTACCAACTCAGCAATATCCTAACAACAATAGACAGCCACTTGATATAGGCTTCCAAAATCTAGGACCCTATGATCTCAGCGATGCAGAAAACACTAACAGAATCACAGAATAGTGACATAAAACAGATTTCACATACAAGTCAGCAGAAGTCTGAGAGTCAGTGATTATCACAAAATTTGTGAGCATATTCAGAATTTAAAGTCATCTGTACTAAGCCCATCCGTCACACTCCTTTGCAGAGACCCTGTCACGCTTGTCTGTCTTTGTGCACGCGAATGTGCACATCACAAGTGGCATTGCTGAGGAGGTAGAGCAGGTTATCTAGTAATCAGAAGGTCGCTAGCTTGATCCCTGGCTCCTCCAGAGAGCATGTTGAAGTGTCCTTGAGCAAGACACTGAACCCCCTAACTGCTCCTGATGAGCAGGTTGGTGCCTTGCACGGCAGCCTCCACCATCAGTGTATGAATGTGTGTGAATGGGTGAATGTGAAGCACACACTGTAAAGTGCTTTGAGTGGTTGGTAGACTAGAAAA
The DNA here is from genome assembly GCF_029633865.1 of Lampris incognitus. NCBI lineage: Eukaryota > Metazoa > Chordata > Actinopteri > Lampriformes > Lampridae > Lampris > Lampris incognitus. The sequence goes on from NC_079213.1 coordinate 105,952,333, forward strand.
GTGTCATATGAATGCAGTCCATTTAACATTTACAATCACAGCATACACCCACCAGTAAGGAAAGTGGGTTTGTCGTACGGGATAGTGGCAAAAATGTAGTAGCGACCAGCATCAAAGTAGACAACAAGAAACACAGCCATTTTGATTTTGTTGATATTTTTGCAGTTAATTGTATAAACTTTTTTTACAGTCTGATAAAACCAAAAAGGGGAAAAACCAAAAGGAATTTGGGGGGAAAATTATTTCATAGGGTCCTAAAAATATATTCATTGGGAAAGTGTTTCAAAGATTTGATATGAATGCTTTTACAAAACAATCTCGAAGAACAGTCTGAGATGTGAATGTTTGGTTATTGACGTTTTTCCATTTTATTGTAAAAGATATTGCGCTAAGCTTAGTTTCGTCTTTTTTGTGAAAGCTAATACCAGAGGGTGTGCTCCAATTATCAGGACATCACACTGCTCAGCCTCCCTGGGAAAGTCTACTCTAGGGTGCTGGAAAGGAGGCTCCGACAGATTGTCAAACCTTGGATCCAGGAGGAACAATAGGTCCTGGGTTCGAACCCCAAGGTTGTCCAACCTTGGGGGTCATCCCAGGTCGTCCCTCTGTGTGGAGTTTGCATGTTCTCCCCGTGTCTGTGGTGGGTTTTCTCCGGGTGCTCCGGTTTCCCCCACCATTAAAATGACATGCATGTTAGGGTTAGTACTCCTGTCTGTGTCCCTGACTGAGGCATGTCAAGACGAACTGGAGTTGATCCCTGGATTCTGCACGGTGGCTGCCCACTGCTCCTAGCTACACAGCTAGGATGGGTTAAATGCAGAGCATAATTTACCCACAGGGATTAATAAAGTATATCAAAATCAAAGTGAAAAAAAATGTTTCATAAAAAATGCGGATTCTGTCCTGGCTGCGGAACAATGGACCAACTCTTTACCCTTGCGGAAGTGCTGAAGGAGGCATGGGAGTTTGAGCAGCCAGTCCACATGTGTTTTGTGGACTTGGAGAAAGCTTATGACTGTGTACCCTGGGGCACTCTGTGGGGGGTACTGCGGGAGTATGAGGTACCAAAGCAGTTGCTACAAGCCATCCGGTCCTTGTATAACCAAATTGAGAACTTCGTCCGCATCCTCGGCACAAAGTCAAACACGTTTTCGGTGGATGTCGGACTCTGCCAAGGTTGTCCATTGTCTCTGATTCTGTTTGTGATATTCAGGGACAGGGTATCAAGGTGCAGCCAAGCTGAGGAGTGTGTCCATTTTGGGAACCACAGAATTGGACCTCCTGCTCTTCGCAGATTATGTGGTTTTGTTGGCTTCATCAGAACGTGACCTCCAGCGCGCACTGGGGCAGTTTGCAGCTGAGTGTGAAATGGCTGGGATGAGAGTCAGCACCTCCAAGTCTAAGGCCATCCAACTGGGAGGAGACCCTGGGGTAGACCCAGATGTCGGGAGTGTGGCTGATGATGAGATAAGATATTGAATTTTAGAAAAATGGGTACTTTGTCAAAGGCATAGTGAATTTAGAAACAGCAAAGATTGAAGAGAGATTTGAGAAAGATGAATAGTGAGAGGGCATCCGGGTGCCATGAGGGTCTATTCCGTTGCCTACCAACATGGGGATCAGCAGTTCAAATCCCTGTGTTACCTTCGGCTTGGTCGGGCGTCCCTAGAGATACAATTGGCTGTGTCTGTAGGTGGGAAGCTGGATGTGGGTATGTGTCCTGGTTGCTGCACTAGCACCTCCTCTGGTCGGTCAGGGTGCCTGTTCGGGGGGGGGGACTGGGGGGAATAGCGTGATCCTCCCATGCGCTACGTCCCCCTGGCGAAACTCCTCACTGTCAAGTGAAAAGAAGCAGCTGGCGACTCCACATGTATCGGAGGAGGCATGTGGTAGTCTGCAGCCCTCCCTGGATCGGCAGAAGGGGTGAAGCAGCAACCAGGACGGCTCGGAATAATGGGGTAATTGGCCAAGTACAATAAGGAGAAAAGGGGGGGGGAATCCCAAAAAAAAACAAGGGAGGCTGATTTGATTGACAGTCTAACTTCCTACTGTGTATACTGATGGGACTGCCGTTTCCTTGAGGCAGAAAAATCTAAGGAAGCCCATCATGACCAGTAGATGGTTGGTAAAGCAGTCCTCACTAAAATGTTTTAAGGTGGGGCAGCTGTGGGGCAATCCAAATCAAATAACTTTTAGACATTTTTGTTGATGCCTTTCCACACATGACACAACTATGAATTTGATGCATTTTCCGGGGGGAAATGCACATGAGAAAATGCACTGTTATTTAGACACTAATAAAAAGTCCTTTTTTTGTGATTTTGGGTTTTTTTTTTTGGTCACATAATGACAGACAAATGAGACCTTGTTGCAGATAAAAGTGGTAGAATGGAGTTCTTTTTTATTCCATGTGGGTTTTAAGGTAAATGCTTACTCCACAGCATGTCAACTTTAAAGTGTTTGAAGGATACCTGGACAATTGAACTTTGTTCTCTTACCTTTCTTTGATAAATCAATGTCAAAATGTGGGGAATTAAACGTTTTGTAGTGCAGCTACACTTTAAATTTATTGTTTGTACTGTCAGCTCAAACATTTTAATTGATGGGCCCTGTTGGCTTTTAAATAATGAGCTGGCCATCAGTGAACAGTGCCCCTACGTTTTAACAAAAAAAAATAAAAAATACAATGCCAAAATGCATTGTGTGTAGGTATCCATTTTTAACACACACACACACACTATATATATATATATATATATATATATATATATATATATATATAAGCTTTATCAGCACTTTACGATTTGTATCTGTAATTTGTAAATGTCAAGACAGTTAAATAATGACAGTAGGCTGTATATTGTATTCTATGGCGGTTCACTGAAACATCATTTGCAATGGTCACCTTGCAGAGATGCCAGTGGCCTTAACAAGCAAAGCCACTGACTTCTGCAGGCTGCTAAGTACCATTTTCTGCTGACTTGAATATAAAGCAGCGTCACAGACAAAAGCCAGTGGGTGAAGTTACGCAGATCTGTCTCTTTAGACTCTTTACATAATTGAGAAGTCACTTATAGTCCATTTAAACTCACGCAAGGTACAAGGAAGAAAACAACAACCAAAAAGCACAGTGGGGCTCTGGAGGAACAGATTCAGGAAAAAAAAAAAAAGCATCAACAATCCAAAAAAAGAAAAAAAGAAAAAAGAGGAGCAGTGGAAGATGAGGGAGAACTGATGAGCTGCAGTCAGGCTGCCAAGCGGACTACGGACTGCCAGGACTGGAGGAGGAGTTGTGTTGCAGCGTTACACCCCACGGGGCATAAAGACACTAAATCACTTACTTGCTAACAGAGCTATGACTTGGACCACATACAATTAAACTGGGGGGGGGGGTTAAATTCACCCGGCCTGCCCTGACAGTTAAGTTGGATAAAGTTGTCAAAACACTTCAAACTAGATGATATTGCGGACCACAGAAACTGACTGAATCAAACATGATGGAGGTTGATGTCCCCACAGAAAGAGAGACAGCTGTGGAAGCAGAGCTGAGAGGAGTGTTGATGAGCAGGACGTCTATTAATATCTCAACTGGGTATTTATCTTGACAGAATATAGAGTTTAAAAACCAGCCGCCATTTTGACCGCCCGTGGTCGTTTTGGGTAGGAGTGAAATCCCGGTTGTTCTAGTTTAAGTCTTGTAACTCACTTCTTACACACAGGTAAGCTGATTATTTGCACTTGTTAACATATACCATCACTACTGTAGTGATACGTTAATGTTTGAAATAACTGATAAATAAACTGATACCTAAACCAATAAAAAGGATGATTTACTCTCAGCAGATCCACGAGAGCCGGGGTTTGATCATCATTACTTACTCTATTGCTCCCTTTTCAACTTTCAGAGAAGCCCTGACATTCAGAGAGAGACATTTTGTCATTATTGTTTGAGTAAAAATATGTCGGTCATAACGATTGGTTTTGTAGTGCAGAATTACTTTGAGAGAATCGAGTATTGTGCAAACATTAAACCTTAAGAGGAACCTTGACATTTTCTCTGTCTGTATGCAGTCACTCCCGCTGTGATGACAAACATTCCTGTTGTTGCACTTGAAAATGCATCTGGACCATGTTCACATTCCTATCACCAACAGTCTGTTATATCATTTGTCCTCGAAACAGAATGCTAAAAGCAATACAAAGCATATCATTTATTGATTGATTGTATTTATTTTTGGTAGGTGCTCCAAATCACCCCTGACAATATTTCTGGTTCCTGTCAAAAGAAAAGTAATGGAACTGGACAATCAAAAAATGTCAAGGTACCCCCCCCCTTCCCCGCCCCCTTGGATTTAGAAATGTCAAGGTAATTCAGGCAAATGCAAAAGCCCAGTGTACATTTGTCCTGCTAACATGGTCGCACAATGCAGCCGAAGTGCTGATCCATTGCATCTGACTGGCTGTGGTCTTTGTAAGAAGGGGGGCCTGTGGAACTTTGGGGCTATTGTCCTGAAAGTGTTTCTTCTACTTCTCTGGGAATACACAGAGCTGAATAGGTAGGTAGGTGTGTGTGTGTAAGAAACTTTATTATCAAATGTACTGTATCTGCACATTAAGAAACAATGGGTGTGCCGGTGCTGACACCCTGCCACTTGGAGCTCCATCAGTGGTAACAGGAGACCACGGCAGCATCCTTACACACAAACACACACACCCTTTATAGCAAATCCCCCTTCTCCTACTGTATCCCTTGCATGCATTCGAGGTGAATCAATAGCCCAGTTAACAGTGCAAGACTGAGTTCAGCGACAGCACTTGTACTCCCAGTGAGAGAGGAGACACAGGGGCACATTGAACACAACACAGCAAATCACCATTAAAGGCTTACAAGAGAAAAGGATGGGGGTGGGCGGATGGGTGAGGGGGATGGAGAAGCAGGGTAAAATAAGACAGAGGGCGGGGGAAAGAGAGAGAGAGTTACAGTAGGGCGTTTGTCTCGGTGTTAGACAGTGAGAAAAAGGGAATGGAGACCACATTAATAGTAGGGTGGGAGCGACATTGATACACTGGCTTTAGTTACACTAAACACGGACTTGTGCCTTTCTGCAAATGTAGCCTAGTCTGTTTTTCATCTTCTTTTAGTTGACCAGGTTGGTACAGTGTATAAAAAAAATTGGGTGCTGGTTTTCGTTTTTAATGTCTTTCCTTAATTTTGTATTTATTTTAGATGAGGTTTAGTTTTTCTGTAGTTTTGGTTCTCGTTTTACTATATCACTGAAGCAAGTAGGCCCATTTGTCAAGGTGAAATGACAACAGAACACATATTTTTAAGTCTATTACATCAAATGTAACTTGGATTGTGCAACAAAAAAACGAGTTCTTTTACACCCCATATATCTCACCACTGCTTCCCACTACACAACACCTGCTCTTTTTGAGAACAAAGTTATAATTGAAATAAACCAAAACTGTCTTCTCGCCTCTCTGACACCAAAATCCTGGCATTTTCCTTGATATCAAACACCGGAATTGATAACGAAATTATTAATAATTAATAAAAAAAATTAAGTTGTCATGTACTCAGCCGGGGCGGTACGGTGGCACAGTGGTTAGCGCGGTCGCCTCACAGCAAGAAGGTCCTGGGTTCGAGCCCCGGGGTAGTCCAACCTTGGGGGTCGTCCTCTGTGTGGAGTTTGCATGTTCTCCCCGTGTCTGCGTGGGTTTCCTGTGGGTGCTCCGGTTTTCTCCCACAGTCCAAAGACATGTATGTAGGTCAGGTGAATCGGCCGTAGTCAAAATTGTCCCTAGGTGTGAATCTGTGTGTGTGTGTGTGTATGTCGGCCCTGTGATGGCCTGGCAGACTGTCCAGGGTGTCTCCCCACCTGCTGCCCAATGACTGCTGGGATAGGCTCTAACATCCACGCGACCCTGAGAGCAGGATACTCAGCTGGGGCCTCCAGCTCCTCCTAGCTCTCTCCTCCGCTCTGTCTGCACACCAACCACTCCTGCAACACCCACCTGCACACCTCTGCACCACTTGTCAGCCAATCACTTGTCAGCCTGCCAGTTCTGCCACACACCTGTTGCCTGTTTCTTCATTAGTCTCAAGTATTTGTACCAGTTAGCTCACCCTTGTTTGCCAGATTGTCAATTGTGCTCCTGGCAGTTTTTGCATCCCGCCCATCTGTTCTGCCGGGTTTTGACTTGTGCCTGTAAGCGACCTTGTATTCTGCCTCTCGATTCTGCACCTCTGCTTGTTTCGACTGACCTTTGGTTTTGAACACTGAAATGAACTGTGTTGTGAACTGCCTAATCCCTTCAGTAAAGTTGCTGCTCTTTACTTACTCCTGCCTTTGGTCTCTGATTCTGCATTTGAGTCCTTGATGACCTGTGAAATAAGTTTCCATTTATACTCATTTGACCAATCAGATTAAGCACATACTTACTTTGCAGATAAATGTTCAAAGATGACCTTTAAGTTCAATGGAATGTTTTCAGTTATGGGACAAATCACAACCCAGATGTCCCAAGAAAAACGTCCTTGATGCAAATAGATAAGGTCATTGTAAATATGGTACTCACACACTGTGTGTAAGGGGCTTCAGAAAATATTCAGACCCCCTCACTTTTTGCACACTGTATTGTTGTAGATTTCATTTTGAATGGAAAAAAATTGCCATTTTTGACCAACAATCTAAACTCAACAGTCCATAATGACAAAGTGGCTACTCCCGTTAGGGGGCGCCACATCGGATTATCTGTTTCCATTTCTTCCTGTCTTCAGCATCTTCCTCTGTCACACCAGCCACCTGCATGTCTCCCCTCACCACATCCATAAACCTCCTCTTTGGCCTTCCTCTTTTCCTCTTTCCTGGCAGCTCCATATTCGGTATCCTTCTCCCAATATACCCAGCATCTCTCCTCCACACATGTCCAAGCCATCTCAATCTTGCCTCTCTTGCTTTGTCTCCAAACCGTCAACTTGAGCTGTCCCTCTAATATACTCGTTCCTAATCCTGTCCTTCTTCATCACACCCAATAAAAATCTTAGCATCTTCAACTCTGCCACCTCCTGTCTTTACGTCAGTGCCACTGTCTCCAAACCATATAACATAGCTGGTCTCACTACCATCTTGTAAACCTTCCCTTTAACTCTTGCTGGTACCCTTCTGTTGCAAATCCCTCCTGACACTCTTCTCCACCCTGCCTGCACTCTCTTCTTCACCTCTCTTCTACACTCCCTGTTACTTTGAACTGTTGACCTCAAGTATTTAAACTCATACACCTTCATCACCTCTACTCCTTGCATCCTCACCATTCCACTGTCTTCCCTTTCATTCATGCATAGGTATACCGTCTTGCTCCTACTGACCTTCATTCCTCTTCTCTCCAGTACATACCTCCACCTCTCCAGGCTCTCCTCAACCTGCACCCTACTCTCACTACAGATCACAATGTCATCCGCAAACGTCATAGTCCACGGAGACTCCTGCCTGATCTTGTCCGTCAACGTGTCCATCACCTTTGCAAACAAAAAAGGGCTCAGAGCCGATCCTTGATGTAATGCCACCTCCACCTTGAACCCATCTGTCATTCCAACCACACACCTCACCATTGTCACCCTTCTCTCATACATATTCTGCACCACTCCTACATACTTCTGTGCAACTCCTGATTTCCTCATACAATACCACTCCTCCTCTCTCGGCACCCTGTCGTATGCTTTCTCTAAATCTACAAAGACACAATGTAACTCCTTCTGGCCTTCTCTATACTTCCCCATCAACATTCTCAAAGCAAACATCACATCTGTGGTGCTCTTTCATTGCATGAAACCATACTGCTGCTCGCTAATCATCACTTCTCCTCTTAACCTAGCTTCTATTTCTCTTTCCCAAATCTTCATGCTGTGGCTGATCAACTTTACACCTCTGTAGTTGCTACAGCTCTGCACATCGCCCTTATTCTTGAAAATCGGTACCAGTATGCTTCTTCTCCACTCCTCAGGTATCCTTTCACTTTCCAAGATTGATAAACAATCTAGTTAAAAACCCCACTGCCATCTCTCCTAAACACCTCCATGCCTCCACAGGTATGTCATCAGGACCAACTGCCTTTCAACTCGTCATCCTCTTCATAGCTGCCCTCACTTCCTCCTTGCTAATCCACTGCCCTTCCTGATTCACCTGATTCTTGATTAATCAAACTGATATCTCCCATTTATATCTCTTAAAGTGGACATGGAGTCAATCAAGTCAACATGATTTACTGAATGCATTTCCACTCTAGTCAAATCAATTTTATTTGTATAGCCCAATATCACAAATTACAAATTTGCCTCAGTGGGCTTAACAATACACAACATCCTGTCCTTAGACCCTCTCTAGAGCAACAGGAGGGATCTCTCTCCCAAGACAGACAATGTGCAATGGATGTTGTGTTTACACAAATTACACAATACAACATTGAAAGAGGATAAATAGAATTATAATGGACTTATAGAATTTATGAAGAATATGATGTGCAGGATGCCAAGCAGTGTCCAGACGCCATCAGAACAGTCCAGCACCCAAGCCACGCGACCAGCATCACCATGTAAAAAAAAATTATATGGATTTATAATAAGAAAATGTGATGAGGGGAATGCCAGGCAGCGTCCAAGTGGCGACCACCATCACCACGGAGACCTGGGAGGAGAACCGACTGCACGTGCACACAAGGGAGACTCACATGACACCATTCACACAGAAAAAGAGAAAGGAGAAGGCATCATTCAGAGAGAAAGACATGTGAGAGAAGAGAACAGTTTGCAATAGTCATTAGTCATAATCAGTTAAGTCATCAATTAGTCATAATCTTTCCACTATAATCTCGTCGGTAGAACAGTGGTTGGTAAATTCATTGAGACAGAAAACTGGCCCCCCATGCAGGACAGGTTGTGAAGCATTCAACTTAAAGTGATACTGACATCACAATCTGGAAATTCTTATTGATAGGCTGTGTTCCAAGTTGGAACGTGACCACGGAGAAATTCAGTGGCCAAAACAGCGCGTCTGTGGCCACTCGAGAGAGATCTGTGATTGACTGTAGATGGTGTCCAATGACAAACTGTGCCGGTGGATATGTAGACACCAGTCAATTTGCATATAGGGTGTTTCCGTAGCGAGATGCTATAAAACCACGGCGAAGCCGTTCTTTCACCCCCTCCTGCTAGCTACTTGGCTCAAGTTTGTGGTATTTTGCTGAGACTTTATTATTGATCTTGCTACGATGTATTGCTATCTATCTATATATCTATCTATTTATCTATCTGTCTATTGATCTAAATATCTATCATCTATCTATCTAACAGTTATTTGTATCACTGAGTCCTCCTCCTCGAAACTGTAATCCTTGCAGAGGATCTCCCTCTTGCTCTCGCTATCCCGACATTTTTTGTAAATGACAAGTGACGAGCGGTACCAAGCGCCACCCACCCAGGAAGACAGTAGCCAATAGCTTTGAATTCTTAAAACCACACCTATTTTCAGTTATGATTCAAACTCCCAATGTTAAAAAATGTGTTCAGAAAGGGCATGTCAGTCTCTCTTCAAAGGCAACTAATTGTAAGCTAAGGCAAAAAGATGAGTTTAAGTTTGGATTTAAAGGACTCAACAGACTCTGATTGTCTGATGGCAGCAGGCAGGTTATTTCACAAGAACGGGGCCCGATAGGAAAAGGCCCTGCCACCTGCTGACTTCTTTTTAACTTTGGGTACACATAGGAGCCCTGTATTTTGAGAGCGAAGAGCTCGAGAAAGAATGTATGGTTTAAGGAGCTCAGACAGGTAAGATGGGGCAAGCCCATTCAGGATTTCATAAGTCCGTAGAAGCACCTTGTATTCTGATCTAACATGGATAGGAAGCCAATGAAGGGAGGAAAGAATTGGTGTAATATGGTAAAATTTGCTAGATTTAGTTAGGATTCTAGCAGCATCATTCTGAACCATCTGAAGACTTTTAGTACTAGAATGTGGCAAACCTGAGAACAGAACAAAACAGTAATCAAGTCTGGATGAAACAAATGCATGTATTAGAGTCTCTGCGTCAGCCATGGAGAGAAAAAACTGAATTTTAGCTATGTAACGTAAGTGCAAAAAGGCAGTCTTGGTGATTTCCTTAATGTGTTTATCAAAGGAAAGGCTGGGATCAAACGTAACTGCCTTGTCTTGCACATCACGTGCACATGTCCAGTGGGGAAGGGGGAGGTGCAGTAAATGGTATGTCCTTTCCCCGAGTAGCTTTATTGACAGCTGATGATTGCGTATGGCGTGAAACAGGCTTGTACTGTCTCATAAAGAATTTACTTGACTCACTGGATTATTTTGCTCCTTATTTGTTGAGCACTTTCCCTACAGTTGAGTGTTTCTTTAAACAAACACAGACACACACACACATATATATATATATATATATATATATATATATATATATATATGACATAATGACATTCCAGTTATATTAGACAGAGATTTAGCAAAGTGGACACCCCTGTTTTTGCAGGCCAGTACAAAGTAATTTGCTGTGTGAGTCAAAAAGACCCAAGGTCCCACATACATTCTGGATAATGCTGAATTGTAACACTTTTTTTTTTCATCTAGGCATAACAAAAACTATAGTTCCCCCTCACAAGTCTGTACAATCTAACAACTAAATAGTTTAAACACATAACAATGGAGCCCATCGTCGCATTAAAGGCCAAACTATTTGAAGGCTGGAGTCCAAATGTACAATATTCCACACAAATGGCCTAAATCTCAGACACCACTTAGTACTTCACATACCAACGACAAAGTATACTTTTATTTCACATCAGATATTTAAAAGCTTTGACTGCAAACACACCAGTTGGGTGGTTTCTTTTAATAAAACCAACAATGACAAGGAAGTTGATTTCATGTTGATTATTGTAGACTACAGTTTTCAACACAGGAGCACCGCAGGGTTGCTGCCTTAGTCCCTTATTCTACAGTCTGTTCACATGACTGTGTTGCCAAATATCATAACAGCATTGTGAAATTCGCAGACGACACCACAGTAATTGGACTGATAAATGACAACAATGAATATGGCTATAGGAAGGAGGGGAAGGACCTATTCATATGGTGTCAAGATACCAGCCTCTCCCTAAATGTTGAGAAAACAAACGAGATATTTGTTGATTTTTGTAAGTCCAAAACGGTTCACACACGTTTACGTCAACAATGTCCCTGTTGAAATGATTAAGAACTTCAGATTTTAAGGAATCAGAATCAGAAACACTTTATTCATCCCCGAGGGGAAATTAGGTATTCAAAATCAGATCTCAGACTCCCTCTCCTGGTCTCTAAACACCGGCTGTGTCATTAAGAAGGCATAACAGAGACTATACTTTCTGAGATGTATTAAAGAAACTACAGCATGGGGGGGGGGGGAAAACCTTACTCAATTTCTATCAGACTACCACAGAGAGCATCCTTACAAGGGGTGGTTTGGCAACCTGACTGAACAGGACCACAAACAACTGAGAAGGATAGTAAAGATGGCTTCAAAAATCACAAGAACAGCACTGCCACAGCTTCGGGACATTTAACCCACCCGTTGCAGAAGGAAGGCCCTAACGTATGATGGAGGACACCATCCACCCAGCACATGGTCTCTTCTCACGCCTTCCCTCAGGACGACGCTTACAGAGCATCAGAGCTCAGACCAGCCTCCTCAGACAGTTTTTACCCCCAGGCAGTCAGAATACTGAACAGTAGGCGCCTTACATAACCTCAATTATTTATTATTGTGTGGGATTTCTGATTTCTTATTTATTGTTTTTTGTTATTATTTATTATTTCTTTATATAGATAGTTTAAGGGCTGAGAGAGCCAGGGCATATGCATTTCATTGCATTGGAAGGTACATGGTACTTTTTAACTGCATACGACAATGTGAAACTTGCACTTGATCCTCTCCACTGTAAGTGAACGACCAGAATGATGCACAACGGACAAGAATGAACACCATACTTGGATTTCACTCACAACTGCACTCACATTTGGTAAAAATGAATAAATGGTGCTTAATATGAAATTGTTGATGGCAAATTGGACCTACTGTAAACAGTCATTCATATGTTGGTCTACTTATCACTACTTAGCACATTGGAAGACATATTTAGCATACAAGCCATCTGTTGCCCAACCACTGATCTAGATAGATTATTTCATTATCTATCAGTCAATCAAACTTTATTCATATCACTGTACATCTGCGTAGCCACAAGTCAATAGCCTTCTGCAAAAACAAGCCATAACAACATTAAACTTGCTCTCTCCAAAGTATTGGTTGTTTTTGTTTTTTGTTTTCTTCTTTTCCCCCCCGTTTTCTCCCCGATTGTATCCGGCCAATTACCCCACTCTTCCGAGCCGTCCTGGTCACTGCTCCACCCCCTCTGCCGATGTGGGGAGGGCTGCAGACTACCACGCGCCTCCTCCGATACATGCGGAGTCACTGGCCGCTTCTTTTCACCTGACAGTGAGGAGTTTCGCCAGGGGGATGTAGCACATGGGAGGATCACACTATTCCCCTCAGTACCTGCTCCCACCTGAACAGGTGCCCCGACCGACCAGAGGAGGCGCTAGTGCAGCGACCAGGACGCATACCCACGTCCGGCTTCCCACCCGCATACACGGCCAATTGTGTCTGTAGGGACGCCCGACCAAGCCGGAGATAGCACGGGGATTCAAACCGGTGATCCCCGTGTTAGTAGGCAACAGAATGGACCACCACACTACCCAATACCCTGGTTTTTTTTTTTTACGATTTATTTCTTTTTATGATTTTATCTGTTTGACTGACTTCTAATTTCTATTTGGCTTCATGCTAGTTTTATTTTGATCTGACATTTTCATTTATAATTTTTTGGACTGAAGGTGTGAAGCACCTTGGTAATATCGGTTTTGAAAGGGGGCCACGTTGTTGTTGGTATTGATGGCAGTAGGAGTATATGGTGGCGGTCGTAGTCGAACTATAATTGCAGTCCTGATTTTCAAGATACTTTAGACATTGAACACTCTTCTCCTCACCACCTCATCAAGTGAAAGACCATGGAAGAAAACACTGGGCGAGGGGAGGGGAATAGGGTGGTTTCATCCGGTTTCAGAAGAGTCGCAATATATTTCATTTTGTTGTTGTTGTTTTTATCATTCTTCCAGTAATGTTATCTTGAGATTCTCAGTCATTCACATGGTAGACTGGACGTTTTTAGCAGCGCTGCATGTCTGCAGTACAAGACAGAAACAGCAGGGCACAGTCAAGTTAAAAGCAAACCTTTGTCAAATCCATGATCTGAAATGTCTGCAGAGAGGGGCAGGCTTCGGGTCCAGAGCCCTGTTGGAAAACTAATTAAATGGCATTTGGCTCTCTCCCAAAGGGCACTCTATCAGGTGCCATAGAAGACAGAATGTACAGGCCCTATCATTATGCTTTAGTGCAAATGTAATTCATTCTCAGCAGCACATCTGCAAATGTTAAAGTCCCATCATCATTAGGAAAATGTCTCTCATGTTTAACTAAGGTTACGCCTCCTCCTCCTGCCTGTAATACCAATGTATGGAGTTTCTGCATATGTATGCAAACATGTTTTAAGAACAGACCAAAAATAAAAAATAAAAAATCAGCGTCTATCTTTCAAAGTATTTACAATGCAGTAGCGGGTTACTTACATTTTACACAGTAAACATTCAATGAAATACACTCAGATCCATCCATCCATCCATTATCCGAACCACTTACCGTGTTCAGATTATTAACAGTATTATGATAATCATTATCATAATTATTTAACCAGGAACTCCCTTGAGATTGAAAATCGTTTTCAAGGGAGATCTGGCCAAGATAGCACACCATTACCAGCCTTTGTGACATTATAAGAATTTGTTTCTGTATAGTGTTCCTGTTTATCCATTTAAATTTTTTGTTTGGATTTTTTTTTTTTTTGTTAAATATAATTTGGCCTACTTCCTCTCTCACCAGAGCCGTCACATGGGCTGTGTGCATATAACAGCCTCGCATCTGACCCCCTTCCAATTCTGGATGGGTGGGTGGATAGATAGATAGATAGATAGATAGATAGATAGATAGATAGATAGATAGATAGATAGATAGATAGATAGACAGACAGAAATGTTCCTTCCTGTCCAGTCCTCGGGGGGCGGGACTTAGCCTCAACCTAACAGCCCACACTTTAACTGATAGAGGCCTGGATCAGGCCCTGCTCAGTTTCTCCCTTTGTCTGCCGCAGAACGCTGGTCTGTATGTGATATTACCTATCTGCTAACGTTGACTGTGTATCGGAAGCATTATTTGACCATTAAATCATCTGTGTCAGTCAACTGCTAAAGTGGAAATCCTCTGAAAAAATAATAAACTGTTGAACGGCTCCCATCTCTGGTCTTAACGCTCTAACTGATGGCCCAATGCAGAGGCTCTATAAATAACCCAGCTACCACAAAGTCAACTTTCAACAGATGATAGATAGATAGATAGGTAGGTAGATAGATAGATAGATAGATAGATAGATAGATAGATAGATAGATAGATAGATAGAGAACACACATAGGTGTAGCCATAAAAAAACAAGTATCCCCATGAGTTTACATGTGGGCAGGCATACACACAACAGATGCTTTTTTTTTTTATAAATTTATTTCTGATTTTTCCCTTTTTCTCCGAATTTAGTGGCCAATCGCTCCCTATTCTAGTTCAAACACCCACCCTCATACTGCATGCCTTCACCAACTGCATCTCTCCGGCCGGCAGTCTCGAAGGAGATGCCTTGCCACCTCCGTGACGAGGTGAATCCAGGCCGAACCACTGCTTTTTCCAACACACATACAGATTCATTCATGTGACGCACACAAGCCAACTCCGTCCCCCTCCCGAAGACAGCGCTGCCAATTATTGCTGCTTCGTCGAATCCGGCCATAGTCGGATCTGACGAGACCGGGACGCGAATCCCGGTCCCCAGTGGGCAACTGCATCGACACAAAGCCGATGCTTGGACCGCTACACCACCGCGGACCCCACACACAACAGATGTACCCATAAGTAGACTCTCTGCTCAAATTTGCACGTGATTTGCACGTGAATGCGAAAAGTGTCACGAATACATTCACCCACATAAAAAGACACCTTCACAGGACACCAATCGGTGATCAGTAGGTGGCACTCATGTGCTTAGGTTTCATGTGTTCTGTGTGTGTGTGTGTGTGTGTGTGTGTGTGTGTGTGCCTGCTCAGCTTTGTTAAATAGATGCAACGTTACCATAATGGGACTGAAATTTAAACAGACAATGCTCGATTGGTCACTAAAGATAAACCAGGTTGACTGATACTAAAATTGGGGGTGTGGGGGGGGGGTGTGTGGAGACTGACATATAAATGAATCAGTTTTGGAGGCTCTGTCTCAGCAGGAGGGGGTTAAACTTTGAAATACAACATGGAAAACAGTCCCAGAATAACAACAGTTCTTGTGTCTGTTGTTAAAACTCAGGTATGAGCTGGATATCAAACGTGCTTTAAAGCTGCTGCAGGCAACACTGGAGAGATGATCACATCTGACAGAACACCTTACAAAGCATGCAGTCCCCCCCATCGGTGCTCTGCCTCCTCCTTCCCTGCTGTAACCTCGTCCTCCAAACCAGCTCCATGTGCATGCACGGGTTTGTCTGTTGTAACTGGCAAAATTCCCTGCCATTAATAATCCATACATGTAAAACCATTTGAAATTAAGGAGCTCTATTAGTTACACCATCATTGTTGTGAAGCACTGTTTTACTCCTTACTGTTTTGTTTTTTTTTTACAAAAATCACTTTTTCTTAAAGTATCAGCATGGTGTGTGATGATCTTTGCCCAACTTCCTTACTGCCATGGAAAGTAAAATATATCGTTTTTGTATCTGTGTATGTAAAAAAAAAATTTTTCTCTGCAAATCTCTGCACTGTTTTACTCATAAATCAAGTGTTCATCCATCAATCCATCCATCCATTACCCAAACCGCTTATCCTGCTCTCAGGGTCGCAGGGATGCTGGAGCGTATCCCAGCAGTCATTGGGTGGCAGGCAGGGAGACACCTTGGACAGGCTGCCAGGCCATCACACAGGGCCGACACACGCACACGGTACACATACACACACATACACACCCATTCATACTGAGGGGCAATTTAGTAAGGCTGATTCACCTGACCCACGCAGACACGGGGAGAACATGCAAACTCCACACAGAGGACGACCCGGGATGACCCCCCAAGGTTGGACTACCCCGAGGCTCGAACCCAGGACCCTCTTGCTGTAAGGCAACCGTGCTAGCCACTGTGCCACCGTGCCACTTGAAGTATTCATAATGATCTCTATTTCTAAAGTACTAGCATCGTCTGTAATGACTGTCATTCAAGATCTGTAAAGCCTTTAGGACAGTAGTAAGTGTTGCAGTTGGTAATATCTGCATATAAAACATGTTTTTTAGTGAACCTCTTAGTTACACCTGCATTTTTCACACACAATAAAGAAGCTCTTTCCCAACCAGTACTGTTTGGATGGGGAGGGGTGGAGCAGAGGGTAGGGGGTGCACGTAACATGATTGACATTGACTTAGGCATGCTCCTTAGTGATGACTGGCTGTTTCATTCAAACCGAATGGGCTTTTGCTAATCAGAGTACAGCTCCGGGAGCAGCAAGAGGGATCGGATCTTTTCACGGTACATTTACTTGATGGATTTTCTTTTTCAACCTATAAACTTGTTTGCATGCCTTCCTTACATCAGCTGAAACTGAACACCTTGCTGCACATCTTGCCACACCACAAATGACAATGTCATGCATTCATCATTTGAGGTGTGGGATACAACACATTGAATGGATAAGCAACCCCAGGCACACACCCACACACAGAGATTAAACCCAAACGGTAATAGATGCTACGTCCTCAACACGCTCTGGCTACTATTCCCTCTGGCACGCCTTCCTGTTAGTGAAGGTTCACTGCAATGCCTGCATGAGCACCAGCACGATGAATGAATAATGTGAAATCAACTCATCATTACGATAGCTTCCATACCATCTGGTTTTTAACCCTGTCATTTTCCAATCGGTGGTAATAAACTAAGGTTGTGTATTTGTCATTGTAGAATATATCCTAATACACAGAAAATCCAAAGCAAATGATTGGGTTCAGGTTTTCTTCAAACACCAATTACGTGGCCCTTGGCTGCAACTATAATGCACATTATAACATCATTTGGAAACTTCCCCCTTTCTGCTCCTAAGGCTTTAGCTCCATCCTCTGGGGCACTGGCGGTAACCAGAGGAAGTCGTGGTTCAAACTGGCAAGACTCTGAGCTCCTCGTTGGCGAAGGTGCTGTCAGACTCGCAGCTTCTCTCCGTGCTCCAGGGCAAAACACAGGGGCGAGCTAACAAGGATGCGAAGGGAGCGCCTCTGCTGCAGACAAAGCCCCGACTGTGCCCCAGCACACGGAGCAAAATGCATTCAAATGACGGCGCAACAGCAGAACACATTTACATTTTCCACTTAAATGTGTAATTAATTTGCTTATTCAATTAGCATTTTATGCCAAAGTGTGAACGGTGAAGTGGAAAATATGCAGCGCATTATTTACATTTAAATAAAGTTTACTACGCTGTATGCTTCCGTGTGGCTTTGCAGTTATGGTTTTGTATTCCCTGAAATAAATTTGCTGCTCTGCATCTGTACGTTTCGCAGACGATTGGTTATTTGTTATAAACAATAGCCCTTTTTTATGTGAACGGCTTTTTATTGCTCCTGTGGAAATGAGACTAGTTAGCTGTGATAGCCGTATTAATGTTTTGTTTAGCCAAGTAGCACAGAGAAATTAAACGTCAAACTAATATCACGAGAGCTGGCGACATTTTAATGAATTAAATGACATTTTGTTAACCATTAAATGTGGCGTTGTCTTTAGAAACGAAATATCGAATGTGCTCATCTGAAAATACAAACACTACAGGGTTTACAACTACATTTTTGAGCTTAGAAATACAGACCGAAGTGAAAACTGCAAATGAATCAGCCTAGCTATTATATTTATATTGATCACAGTTCACCATAACCTTCCACAGCTCTCCACCTTACTTATTATTATTATTACTATTATTATTTCCCCTTTCTCCTCAATTGTACTTGGCCAATTACCCCACTCTTCCGAGCCGTCCCAATCTCAGCTCCACCCCCTCTGCTGATCCAGGGAGGGCTACAGTGAGGAGTTTCACCACATGGGAGGATCATGCTATTTCCCCCCCAGTTCCCCCTCCCCCCCAAACAGGCACCCCAACCGACCAGAGGAGGCGTTAGTGCAGCGACCAGGACACATACCCACATCCGGCTTCCCACCTGCAGACACGATCAACTGTGTCTGTAGGGACGCTCGACCAAGCCGGCGGTAACACTACCACCTGACATAAATTTGCGGGGTTTTTTTCTCCAAAATGTTTTGTAGGTGCAGAAAGATTGAAAGCAGGTCATGAAGGAGTCACAGAACTTGACCTGAAGTCATTTCTGAAAACCAGATGATGCTAGTGGATAAGCTCTGGCTTTCACATTCACCTCGTCACAAAGCATACATGTCTAAAGGGTAAAACCCTTTAAATTTAAGTTGTGCCTACCCCCCCCCCCCCGGGATATGTATAGTCAGTGCCGTGACACTGGTGGGATGAGGAGACACATAACAAAAGACACACAAGTAACAAAAAATGTCAGTCAGGAGCGATTGCTTGGTGTTAAAACAGACCAACGGGCGTCCGGGTGGTGTAGCGGTCTATTCTATTTCCTACTAAGACAGGGCTCTCCAGTTCGAATCCCCGTGTTACCTCCAGCTTGGTCGGGCATCCCTACAGGCACAGTTGGCCGTGTCTGTGGGAGGGAAGCTGAATGTGCGTATGTGTCCCGGTTGCTGCACTAGCGCCTCCTCTGGTCAGCCGGGGCGCATGTTCAGGGAGGAGGGGGAACTGGGGAGAATAGCGTGATCCCCCATGTGCTACGTCCCCCTGGCGAAACTCCTCACTGTCAGGTGAAAAGAAGCGGCTGGCAACTCCACATGTATCGGAGGAGGTATGTGGTAGTCTGCAGCCCTCCCCAGATCAGCAGAGGGGGTGGAGCAGTGACCGAGACAGCTTGGAAAATAAGACAATTGGCCAAGTACAATTGGGGAGAAAAAAAAGGGGGAGGGGGAAACAGACCGAGAAATGGACATTATTCGCTGACTGAAATACCTTGTGGCAGAGCAAGTCATTAACTTTAACGAGAACAGGCGGGTGCCGGTTGAAGGTAAACGAAGAAAGTAAGCTCCTGCTGAACTTCCCTTGTGGGCTTCATTGTTTCAGTACTCTTGAAATGAAAATATAAAGCATTCGACAACATAAACTTTATATCTTGATTAAGTATTTTACTTTTAAAATACTATTTCTATCATTGTTGCATCAAGCATATCACAGCTGTCTGAAAATAAGCTGTCAGTCATCTTACAATGTCGCGGAAGAAGGAAAATAAAAAAAATACAGCAGCTGTGTTGTCACTTGGTTAGATACTTTTCCTGTGAAGCAATACAAATTAATTGACAAGAGAAAGAAATAGTTTGTTCAGTTCACTTTTTCTTCTGTATGCACCGAGATAGAAAAGATGAAATAGAAGTGGGCCTTTGTTGCAAGTTTTTGAGCATGCAGATGAAAATAACTCAAAGGGAACATAACCACTAAAGCCTAACTTTATCCTATAACTTTTGACAAGGAAGAATAGTGTAATATAACAAACAGTTCATTGACTGAAAGCTGTAGTATAAAATGTGATCCAACTCTCTTCATCAATTTTACTCACACTGTGTCCCCAAATCTTACACCTACTCAAAAACAATGGCCAAAATGAGACGATGCTTTAGTGACTGGTTCCTTCTCTTAAGGCAATGGTTCTCAACTCAGGACCCCATTGCTGATGGCTTTGCCTTCAACCAGGTAGCCAAAAACTGCTATGCCAAATATTCCAGCTATCTAATCAAGGGGGTTTTAGACCAGGCACAACTTATGAATTGCTTATTTATGGTCATCCGTCATGTCTGATGATAATTCTTCCTCTGCTACTAGTGAGTCTCCATGTTTAGCCCAATCCATAATCTACATGGTCTGCCACAGACAGAATTGGATTCATGCTCCCAGACATGGATGACACACGGGTACAGTGCACGGGTACAGAGGTACCCTCCCTGTGTGAAGATCTCTACAGGGATTCTGTCAGGTCCTGGGATCTTGTGATTTTTCAAAGATCTTATCCCAGATGGTGGGCAACACAGTGGCCCAATTGTTAGCACTGCTGCTTTACAGCAAGAAGGTTCTGGGTTCAATCCCCAGGCTGTCCCAGGCCCTTTCTGTGTGGAGTTTGGATGTTCCCCGGGTGTGTGTGCACATTTCCTTGGGGTGCTCCAGTTTCCTCCCACCATCAAAGACATGTATGTTAGGGTTAATACTCCTATCAGTGCCCCTGACCAAGAAAATAGAAAAGAAGAACTGGAATCGGTCCCGGGTGCTGCACTACAGTTGCTCACTGCACCTAGCTACACAGCTAGGATGAGTTAAATGCAGAGGATGAATCTCCCCAAGGGGATTAACAAAGAATATCTTAATCTTATCTCTCTTAGATCGAACTTCTTCAAAAATTGGTGGGAGATTAAGTTCTCAGATTGTGGAGTGGGCAGGTAGCTCCCCCTGGACTGTGGAGTCTGTTGTGGAAGGCTGGTTGAGTAGGTTTTCAAGGTGCTCTGCCCATCTTTGGGTGATAAACTTTTGATCCTTTATGAGGATCAGGCTGTCATCAGTCTTCATGGAGAGAAAGAGCAGTTCCTTGGGCCATAGATGGTTTTTACTGGGTCCTAAACAGTTTGCATATCATTCTTATTGGCATAACTTTAAGTATTTAATTTGCCTTGGATATCAACAACTAATTTTAGATGGCACACAATGTGGACTGCACCTGTCTCCTTGATGACTGCTATTGCTGCCAGAGTGTGTCTGATGTAGGGTTGTTGAGCACAGCACTGTGTGCTTTGTGCATATCTTTAAGTGTAAGACAGATGTGAAAAGGAATATAAACAGACATATAGTAACACCTCAATATCTTGTAGAACCATGTTAAAGAGCTCCTCTTTGAACTACCTGTGGATATAGGTGTCAGTATGATATTGGGACGTTTCTAAATAAAGTTACATAGTCAATCAACCTTTTTCTTTGACCTGCACCTCTGAGTGACCAGGAGGGTAGACGAGTTGAAAAATACAACTAACATTTTAAGGCCAAGATTATAGTGAATAAACTTGTGTGGTTTGATGGCCTAATAAAACCTCTTTCAGCTATGTCCTAAAAACATTTTGTGACATTCAGCACTTCAAATGCTTGGCAAATGCTGCCAAATGCTTGGCAGACATCTGAATGTCTGCCAAGCATTTGGGGAGTGTGATTTGGTTGTCATGGTCATTTCAATTTATGGGCATGTACAACTACATGTCATGTGTGTGGTTATGGAATAATATGGGTTATATAACCAAGATTTAGCATGTGCAAATAAAAAGAATTGGCCCTAAAACACCACAAGAGCCATTCTTCGCTGAAAAAAATCACCAGTCTCAACATCTAATGCAGTTTCAGTGACATCAACCCAGTTGTGAAGACAACTTATTTAAAAAGTTTTACTATTGTATCAAAAATATGAATATGGAGCTGCCAGGGAAAAGGAAAACAGGAAGGCCAAAGAGGAGATTTATGGATGTGGTGAGGGAGGACATGCAGGTGACTGGTGTGACAGAGGAAGATGCAGAGGACAGGAAGAGATGGAAACGAATGATCCGCTGTGGCAACCCCTAACAGGAGCAGCCAAAAGTAGTAGTAGTAGTAGTAGACTATTGTATCAAAAACTGCACTAAGCTTCAGAGGCATTAAAACCGAGTATTTTCCAGCATCTACTGCTAAAAAAAAGAAAAGATGATTAGCTGAAAATAAGTCTGGTCGGTCTTAAAAAGATTGTTGTGATTTACAAAATGTATCAGTTGGTTGAATAATTGTTTGTCTAAAATCTATAGTAACTCAAGTCCTGGGGGTCAAGGCTAGGTTTCTTAAGAAATGACTGAGTTACAGTATGCTTGATGTTAGAAGGATACATACAGGTGGAACATTAGCAATTATGAATACAATACAGGGACTAATATGATCAAAGATTTCTTCAAGGAAGCTGGTTGGAACAATTTTAATGAGGGTAAAATTCCAAATCAGAAATCATTTCACCTCTTGGAGGAGTGCAAGTGAGATTGGCTCAAAGCAGCTAAAAACAATTCAGTTCACAGAGATCACCAATATTTCATGGCTGGGTGGAGTAATGTTCTTAACTTTGTTCACAACAAGTTGAGACTTAAACCTGTTATGTGCAGACATAAAAAGCTACACTACATGGCCAAAAGTATGTGGGCACCTGAATATCACACAATGTGCTTGTTGAACAACTCATTCCAAAACCATGGGCATTAGTATGGAGTTGGTGCCCCCTTTGCTCCTATAACAGCCTCCAATCTTCTGGGAAGGCTTTCCACTAGATTTTGGAACATGGACGCAGGGATTCACACACCCATTCAGCCACAAGAGCATTTGTGAAGTTGGGCTCTGATGTTGGGGAGAAGGCCTGGCTCACAGTTGGCGATTAAATCCATCACAAAGGTGCTGGATGGTGTTGGGGTCAGGGCTCTGTGCAGGCCAGTCAAGTTCTTTTACACCAAACTCAGCAAGCCATGTCTTTATGAACCTCACTTTGTGCAGGGGGGCACTGTCATATTGACACAAAAAAGGAAGCTGACAATTCTCTAGAATGTCATTGTATGCTGTAGCGGTAAGATTTCTCTTCACTGGAACAAAGGGGCCTAGCCCAAACCACAAAAATGACACCAAATATTATTCCTTCTCAACCAAACTTTTCAGTTGGCATGATGCATTCAGCCATTTCACACTCAGCTGCAAATCGCCCCAGTGCGTGCCGGAGGTCACGTTCCAATGAAGCCAACAAAACCACATCATCTGAGAAGAGCGGAGATGCATTTCTGAGGTTCCCAAAATGGACACACTCCTCACCTGAGAGTCAGCATCTCCAAGTCTGAGGCCATGGTTCTCTACCAGAAAATGGTGGATTGCTTCCTCCGGGTTGGGGATGAGTTGTTGCCTCAAGTGATGGAGTTCAAGTATCTCGGGGTCTTTTTCCCAAGTGAGGGTAGGATGGAGTGAGAGATTGACAGGCGGATTGGCGCAGCATCAGCAGTAATGCAGACATTGTACCGGACCATTGTGGTGAAGAGGGAGCTGAGCTGGAAGGCAAAGTGCTCAATTTACCAGTCATCTTCATCTATGGTTATGAGTTTTGTGTAGTGACCGAAAAGGTGAGATCGTGGATACAAGCGGCTGAAATTAGTTTCCTCCGTAGGGTGTCTGGGCTCAGCCTTAGAGATAAGGTGAGGAGCTTGGACATCTGGAGGGAGCTTGGAGTAGAGCCGCTGCTCCTTCGCATCAAAAGGAACCAGTTGAGATGGTTCAGGCATCTGATTAGGATGCCTCCTGGGCGCCTTCCTTTGGAGGTTTACTGGGCACAGCCAATTGGAAGGAGACCCTGGTAGACCCAGAACTTGCTGGAGGGACTACATGTCCAATCTGGCCTGGGGACGCCTTGGGATCCCCCACGAGGAGCTGGAGGGCGTTGCTGGGGAGAGGGACACCTGGAGTGCCCTACTTAGCTTGCTGCCACTATGACCCGACGCCGGAAAAGCGGCTGAAGATGAGATGAGATGATGCATTCAGGCAGGTAGCGTTCTCCTGGCTTCTGCCAAACCCAGATTGTCATACTACCAGATAGTGAAGTGTGATTCATCACTCTAGAGAATATATTTCCACTGGTCCAGAATCTAACGGTGGTGTGCTTTAAACCACCAACGCTTGGCATTGCACATGGTGATTTTAGGCTTGTGTGCTGCTGCTAGACCATGGAAACCCATTTCATAAAGCTCCCAGTGAACAGTTCTTGTGCTGATGCTGTTTCCAGAGGCAGTTTGGAACTTGGTAGTGAGTGCTGCAACTGAGGACAGATGATTTTTATGTGCTATGCGCTTCACTACTTGGTGGTCCCACTCTGTGGGGTTGTGTGGCTTACTTCAGACTAGCTTGGTCTAGTCAGAAAGGCACAAACTGAGGAAGCCTCTTGGATGAGAGGCGAAATGTCTTCACGGATATATACCAAGTCCAGTTGCACTTGATTCAACTCCTTTGCATAACAATGACCTAGATGGATGAGAACATTCACAGACTTGTGTGGCTTACTGTTTCACATTTGAGCTGTTGTTGCTCTGAGATATTTCCAGTTCACAATAACAGACTTACAGCTGGCCAATGCAGATCAAGAAGGGCAGAAATTTGACTGATTGGAAAAGTGGCATCCTATGACAGACACACATTGATATTCACTGAGCTCTTCAGTACCACCCATTCTACGGCAAACATTTGTCAATGGAGATTGCATGGTTGTGTAATTGATGTTATGCATCTACCAGCAATAAATGTGGCTGAAATAGCCAAATACACTCATAAGAAGGGGTGTCCGCATACTTTTGGCGATATAATTATGTGTCGTTTCATTTTTCCTATGAAAATCCAACCTTACTGTAACAATTAAAATTAACAACTACAAAAGCATTCATGATTTGGATATCTGTGAATAAGCCATAGTCTTAAATATGCCAGCAATAGAAAGTGCTTAAAAGGACATTTGTTTCTGTGTAAATCTTCAGGATTGAACTATAACTTTAATATAACCCCTATTTAATCAAGTAAGTCCCACTGAGATCAGGATCTCATTTTCAAGAGACCTGAGTACATAAGTGTATCTATAAAACATAAAATAAAAGTTCAAAATGTAAAATATGAATAGGATTACAATAAACCATAATGGTAACACAATATGAATAAAATAATCATAAAAAATATAAAAGTAATATAATATATAATGTAATAATAATTCAATTAAAATCAAGTTAAAAACAGTCACAGCTAAAATCAGTCAGAGTTTTAACTAACTGTAGTACTTAGTCAATTTTTTTGTAATGGGAATGTTGTGATGTCCATCACTGTGGTTACTGGATAGTGAAATACATGCGAGACTTTTCAGAGAATTTGGGACCACAGTTTTGAGGGCAAAGGAGTGGAAAGTGAGACGAGAGGAGCAAAAGTGAAAAAAAGAAGGGTGGGTAGGGGAAAAAAGAAAAGGGGAATACAGGGAACTGGACATGGAGCGAATTAGAAGAGAGCAGCAGCAGAAAGCAAAAGAGTGAGGGGGCGATGGGAATATGGTCATTTCTTTTGCAGTGGAAGTATTCATGGTGGTGGGGGGCACTGGCAGGCAGCAGGCTGGAAATAGAAGCTTTTTATCCACCTGGAGAAATGTGTTATATAACCCCAGACTAAATTTAGAACTATGAAATCAAAAAGATGGCCACTTTGGGAAGTGGTCTTAGACAATATGGTCACCCTTTAAATTTCAGCTCCTTCGTTTTTTTGTCATTATAGATTAATTTCACGGTAGGGGAAAATAACATTGTGAATGGGTTTTAAAATTAACTACTAAAACCACAAGAAAACGGGAGTGCTTGGGCTTCTTTCCTCTCTGTTACTACCGAATTAACTAAAGGCATATTGGATCAATGCATGACGAGGTCAACACAGGCATCCTATAGGTTATACTTGTTTCCTGGTTGTGGACATTCAACCAGACCAACAAGACCACTCCATAACCACTTATCCTGCTCTCAGGGTTACAGGGATGCTGGAGCCTATCCCAACAGTCATTGGGCAGCAGGCAGGGAGACACCCTGGACAGTGCCAGGCCATCACAGCCCCCCCACCCCACACCACACACACACACACACACACACACACACACATTCACACCTAGGAACAATTTAGTACAGCCAATTCACCTGACCTACATGTCTTTGGACTGTGGGAGGAAGCCGGAGAACGTGGAGGGAACCCACACAGACATGGAGAGAACATGCAAACTCCACAACTCCACACAGAGGACAACCTGGGATGATCCCCAAGGTTGGACTACCCCAGGGCTCGAACCCAGGACCTTCTTGCTGTGAGGCGACTAGGCTAACCACTGTTCCACCGTGCCGCCCTAAGGATCATGAACTTCCTTTAAGTGCACCTGGTCGATTAATTCCGGTGGTTTTAAATTAATTCCCAAAACACCTCTGGCATCGAATATGTATGATTTTTTCCCCTCACAACAAGTGCCAATAAATATCTTTAATCATTATTTCCAACCAGCATCAGCTTCTCAATGAAATTGTGTGTTGCTGTGGGTGTCTTAGACTTATGCCTGGAAACCATGTTGGGTTGACAGTACCATCAGTTTTACAAGAAAACACCTTCGAAGGAATGTGAAACAATGATCAGTTGTTTTTGGTCATTATGCCACTGTATTGTTTATAAGAGTGGGGATACCTGCGCTCAGTTGAGACTGAAGAGGCTGCTTAGTAATGAAACATTTCTCTCAATAAACGTTGTGTCCAGAGGGCCTCATGTATCAATCGTTACTCTTGGCAAATTTGTTCATATACATCCATGGGATTTTTTAGCCCTCAAGATTGTCTGACAGCAGTAGCAAAGCATGATGGTTATTTGTAATTCCTTCCTCCTAACATATATTGTCTACCTCTTGCAATGAGCCATCACCCAGGCCTGCAAAGACATCAGTGTTAGCCAATCGGTGTCTAAATTCAGAGGTCACCCAGGTTCTACACTGGTCTCTGAGACAAACTTCAAGGCTAAAAAATCCCATGGATGTGTACGAACAAATTTGCCCATAGTAACGATTGACATATGAGGCCCCAGATGAATTGAATCAACTTTCTGTCATGCATATGCATACATCTTAAAATGAAGAACAATACACTTAGACTCACACAGTGATTTTGTAAGCCCACACTACTCAGTATTTCCGTAATCAAGTTCATCTTCTATGAAGTCCCCCACCCCAAGCAAGCCAGCACATGCTTCTTGCCTCAAACAGGGCAGTGGACTTTCCATCAAGGTAAACCTTTTATGCAAATAGGTATCTAGTTAATGCTCAAGCCTATTTGCATATGAAACTGATTGTTGGTTTCGGTTGTTATGCAGCTGTATTGTTTATAGGGGTGGGGATACCTGCAGCCAGTTTAGACTGAAGAGGTCACGTAGATGAGTGATGAAACGTTTCTGTCAATAAACGTTGTGTCCAGATGAATGGATTCAACTTTCTTTAATCTTCGACTTGCTATTGACTTTGATTCCACCTCTGTGCTTCTACTACCAGACCTTAGTGCAGCCTTTGACACCACTGATCACTGCAGTATACTGATAAGCAAAATAATTTGCAATTTTATTTTAGTGTCTCTGGCCTAGCTCTTTCTTGGCTTAAGCCATACTTATCTGGAAGAACACTGTCTGCTATAATAATATTACATCGAAATTATCTGATGTTATATATGGCGTACCTCAGGGCTTGGTTCTTGGCCCTCAACTTGTCGCTCTTTATATTTCGCCTCTTGGCCAAATGATACGCAGTCATGGAATAAATTTTCATTGCTATACAGATGATACTTTCCTTTGATAAGCACATTAAAAAAATCATCAAAAATGTCTTTGTTCACTTACATAACAGCTAAAATTTGGTCTTTCATCCCCTTGGCTGACACAGAGACTAACACATGGGCTTGTTTCATCCACACTTGATCACTGTACTGACTACATGCTAGTACTAAGTCTTCAGATGGTTCAAAATACTGCAGCTAGAATCCTAACTAAATCTAGCAAATTTTACCATATTACAGTAACTCTTATCTCCCTTCATTGGTTCAAAGTGATTTAACTGACTTATAAAATCCTAAATGGGCTCGCCCCATCATACCCGTCTGATCTCCTTGAACTGTATATTCCACCTTGAGCTCTCCACTCACAAAATACAGGGCTCCTGTGTGTACCCAAAGTTAAAAAGAAGTCAGCTGGTGGCAGAGCCTTTTCCTATCGGGCCGTTCTTAATAAATAACTTGCCTGCTGCCATCAGACAATCAGTGTCCGTTGAGTCCTTTAAATCCAAACTTAAAACTCATATTTTTGCCTTAACCTAAAACTAGTTTCCTTTAAATTGAGTACTTCACAGCCTGTACTGTGCATGGCGGGTCAGTTTCTGTCTCAATTCACCAAGCTCTGTCCTGCTGAGGAGATTATAGAATATTGATTATTGCAATCTCTTCTCTTTTCTCTCATGCCTTTTTCTCCCTGAATAATGTCTCTTCCTGTCTCTTCCCGTATATGTGTATGGTGTGATGTGAGTCTCCCCTGTCTGCATGTGTAGTCTCTCCTCCTGCCAGTTCTCCATGGTGATGACCACCTGGGCGCTGCTTGGCATCCTCCTTCCTCATCACACTCTTTATACATATATTATAAAGCCGTATAATTTGGTTAGCCTGCTTCAATGTTATATCCTTCTCTCTCTCCGATCTGTGACTAATGTATTTTCTTGTCTCTTCTCCTGTGTATTTGAACGGTGTGATGTGTCTTCCCTGTGTGCAAGTGTAGTCTGTCCTCCAGCCAAGTTTACATGGTGGTGGTGGTCATGTGGTTCAGGTCCTAGGTTGTTGCTGTGGCATCTCAACACTGCTTGGCATCCTCCATCACATCCTTCATATATCATAATTCCATTTTAATGTCATTACCCTGTTTAGATGTTTTATTCTGTACACAAAACATTCATTGCACGTCTGTCTGTCTTGGGAGAGAGATCCCTCTTATGTTGCTCTCCCTGACGTTTCTTCCTGTTTTTTTCCTCCCTGTTAAAGGTTTTTTTTTTAGGGAGTTGTTCCTTATCCGATGCAAGGTTCTAAGGACAGGATGTTGTATTGCTGTAAAGCCCCCTGTGGCAAATTTGTAATTGGTGATATTGGGCTATACAAATAAAACTGACTTGACTTGACAGCTAACCCTGAAACCTCTCTCATGCCACTTGCCACAGTGTAATATGGCTTGCTTCCTGCAATTCAGAGACACGATGCTAGGTTAGAGTCATTCAAGCTCCACTGAAACTCCTCAGCAGCTGACAGTGACTAAAAAGGGTCAATTGTGGTTAAGAGCCTTGCTCAGGGACACCTTGTCAGTAGCTATTGTGAGAAGCAGTGGGAGAGTTTCTCTTTCACTTTACCTGATGCAGATCTTCCCAGCTGGGCTAACATTTGAACTGGCAACCTTATAATCACAAGCCCATTTCCTTGACCTCTGATGCCAGTATAACCTTTATTGGTTTTGTGCTTAAACCTTAATCTTAAATCACTCACAACATTCTCTTAATTGACTTTGGCTGTCAGACAGGTCTTGGCTGGCGATGTCTGTGCCCTGTCATCACGATCTTGACACTCTTATGCAACAGACACCGGGCAGCCTCACAGCACTCGGTAGTATAAGATTGGGATGTTGCATGTCCAATTAACACAATGAGATGATATAGCTGAGATGGCCTTTCACAATGTAAGCACAGTAGTAGCACAACGAGCTTACAGCTATGTTGCAGCACTCGACTCACATGCTGTAAAATGAATGTAGCATGTACAGATAAAAAGTGAGATATTCATGACAAGGTTTTTTTGTGGAGTATTTCCTCATCTGAATCAAGCGTCTAAGGATAGGGAGTGTTGTGGTTTGAACAGAAAGCAACTGTAAAGCCATCTGTAACTGAATTGTGATTTAGGGTTATACATATAGATTTGACATGAATTAGTATATTATAGTGTTTTAAGTGTGTTCTAAGTAACATATGTATGTATGTACTATGTATGCATGTAATTTTGCTAGTTTTGGTGTCAGTGTGTGGTAGTATCCAGTAAAATAACATCTGGATTGCTATTTTACCACCCTCATATTCTATGAGTACAGAATAGATATTTGAATAAAGAAAAATGATTAAAATCACTCAGATGGAGCACCACTCTCCTTCACTCTCACAATATCTGAAGTTTCAATAGGAACCTCAACTAAAAAATCACCAAATTTGACGTTGCATATATTGTAATCATAACAATATTACAGCCATTTAAGGCCTTTACACACCGGGGACATGATGAATAAATGACAAGAAAATAGGAAATACTCACCTGCGAATATTTCACAAACAATCAACAGGTCCGCCATCATTATTAGGGGTTGTGACGTGACGTTTGTTCAGCAGAACAAGATTGGCTGAAGCCTTTATTTGTGGTGTGAAAGCCCAGAAAAAACGACCTCATTCAAAAAAACAAAAAAAAACATTGCTTTTTAGCCGCGTTATATTTGCATCCTGTGTCAAAGTTCTCATGACAAAAACAACAATTTGAAAAAAATATATTAATGTGCGAATTAATCACACACACACACACACACACACACACACACAAAACAAACACCCCTGGTGTGTAAAGCCCTTAAGATTTACAAAGGGTCATGGAGGTACAAAAAAATGAATGCCTGTCTCCTCTGATACACGTGGAGTCGCCAGCCGCTTCTTTTCACCTGACAGTGAGGAGTTTCGCCAGGGGGACATAGCGCATGGGAGGACCACGCTACCCCCCCCCCCAGTTCTCCCCTCCCCCCCGAACAGGCACCCTGACCAACCAGAGGAGGCGCTAGTGCAGTGACCAGGTCACATACCCACATCTGGCTTCCCACCCGCAGACACGGCCAATTGTGTCTGTAGGGACGCTGGACCAAGCCGGAGGTAACACGGGGATTCGAACCGGCGATCCCTGTGTGGTAGGCAACGGAATAGACCGCCACATCACCCAGACGCCCCCCTCAAATCTGTAATTTGAGCACTTTGGAATGTTGATTTCAACGGACATTTCAATAAGTGAGGTTTAATCTGTAGCCTAGTGTGTCATGTTGCAACTTCCTAACTCATAAAACATAAACACAACATTAATGAGCTGTGTTAAGGCTTGACTTTATATTGTTATGAACATAATATACACCCTCCTCCTACTCTGAATCTGCAATTACCCACCTTGCCAGCTTTTCAACTGACAAAATGGATTAAAGATCAAAGTGACACCCAAATGACAGCTGACACAAAGAATTGCATTTTGTGGAATATGATATTTTTGGTGACATAAAAAGCTCTGCATGATATTTATCTAAAAGGCACACAAACACTTTTCCACATGGGCACACTGTACAAAGACAAACCTGCACAGTGGTGTCTGTGGTGTACGTCCCCTACTGCATCTTTTCCACCACTGTAGTCTAGTGTGTTAGACAGTGGAAGCCACATCATTAATAATGCCGAGCTTAGCCACAGAGGTAATAGGTTGCTCGTGTGTGTGTGTGTGTGTGTGTTTGTGTGTGTATGTGTGTGTGTGGGTGTGCATTGCCAAAATGTTATTGATCTCTGTGTCTGAGGTTGTCTATGTTCAGGCAAGAGTGTACATACAGCTCATAAAGGAGCTGGTGCATGCTCATGATGACTGAATAATAGCATGTGTACCCCTGGGGAGTGTGTGTGTGTGTGTGTGTGTTTGTGTGTGTTGGAGAGAGGCAGACTGTGCACATACATTTGTTTGTATGTTTTTCTATGAACATTTGCACACTGTGAATGTGTACACGCATACTGTACGTGTGTGTGTCTGTGTGTGTGTCTGTGTGTGTGTGTGGATGCCAGAGGGGCTTGTCTGAATGTCAGCGTCAGGGAGCTGGAACGAACGAGCGGCTGCCACTGCTGCTGGCACCACTATGGTCTCCATGGTAACTCCAGTGCTACTCCTAGGAGATGCTGAGGCAGATTGGCATTATGGGATGTTAAGGGCAAAAGCAGCATCACGCAGCAGATGAGACAAAAGAGATATCACCAAGACTTAATCAAAATTTCTCAAGAGGCATTGTCCATGCAAAAGTAGAGCCGATTCACTGACGGAGAGGTTTTCTTCGGATGTACAGAAAATAAAATGTCACACCTGGCCTGTTACATAAGTGATTGACTCCAACATAGCTCTTTGTACTTGTGGAAAAGGAAGGGTACTGCATCACTCCATCTTACCACCTCTCCTAAAATTATAAGATGAATCTTCAGTAAAGTTTCTGATGATGGTGTCATTCCCAGTTATCAGACAGTAAAAAAAAGAAAGAAAGAAGGAAGCCCTCGGATGGCTCGGTTGCAATACCGATCTCGAGCCCCACCCTGACTTGAACGTTTGCTGGTGGGATGCCTGGATGTCATTGCCATTTGAAAGACTTTTCCCACGCCACACTTTTAAAACTGTTTCCACTCCTTTTAGAATGGGCTACACTATGAACCATCAGTTACATTTTGTCATATTTTGTATTCACTCTAATTTAGGGATATAAGCAAGAGTTAAGTAAACACCATGAAACAATCACAGTGTTCAACACTTTGATTCACTTTTTCTTTTTAATGGCATGCCGGCATTCGGACTTGTTTGCAAATCAGATTTTAGTTTGAGGGTTTTATGTACACCGAGGCAAATGTGCAACCCTGACGAAGAAGAAAAAGAAGATGGTCGAAGGCAGCAATCTACGATCTCATTTCCACATCAACATTCAGTGAAAGGAAGGATAAAGTGAGAATCATCAGTTGTACAGTCTGGAATAACTGATCATAAGCTCGCAATGCTGGCTGCTGTTGCAACTCTGGGATGCATCTTTCTGGGTGTCGCCACACAGGAGAGGCGACGTGCACTCAAGACAAAGCCACTAAATGATGACGCTATTAGGAGAGCTGGCACGGTGAACGGGTCAGAACAGCTTTGTGCACGCACTAATTGTTGTTTGGGCATTTTCTTTCTCACAAACGACCAGCTTGTGGCAGACCTTCTTGGATGTGATTATGCTTAAACAGCCCTGCCCAAATACAGCATGTGAGCCACGCGAGACAAACCCCCATTACAAAGGTGTTCTCATGTGTATCTGCAACGCAGACCTTTGCAATGGCAACGTCACTTGGACACAAAAACTCGACAAGCCTCAGCTCACAGATTCTGACTCTGCAGCCGCAGGGCAGAAAAAAGACGATAGCCACGTGCCACAGAGGATATGGGTTAAACCTGCTGACGCCCCCCCCCTCGACTAGAATGTCCCAATGCCAGAGACAACACTTGCCAGACCAAACAACTTTCCCAGGTGTCAGCAACTTTGCAGGATTCAACACTCAGGGCTGCGTGGAGTCTACAGGCTGCACCAACAATAATGGGACTCTTCTAGGTGCCACCTATGACATCAAGACTAAGTGCTGTTCCACCAACAACTGCAACCCCGCCTAGATCAGTGGCGCCCCGTCTACCAAGCTGCCAATCATCGCCTCCATTGGTGCAACCATCCTTGCCTCCACATGGCCAGGCATGCTATACTAGACACCAAACACCTAACCCTGTTCTGCAAAGTGCACAGTTTAAGTAACGAGAACTAAAAAAAAAAAAGAAGACACACCACATCTCCTAGCTGTCAACATAAATGCTTTGACAAATCTGTTCCTTCAAACCAGCTGGGCATCACTTTATAATTTGTTAATATCAGAGCTGCATTATAACCAGCAGGCTCTGTGGTAGAGCTGAAGCACTGACTTCGGCAAATCGATTTTGTCTGCTTATTTGTACCTATTGCCAAATGTATTTTGTGATAAAGAGCAATATTAACCTCATGTTCAGTATGAAACTAATGTGTACTGAATATGCGTGGAGCCATGTCCTAACATATCTCGAGCCTAGTTTCATCATTTTAGACGTATGCATCGTGGAAGTTTATTCACATAGTGTTTTGGCAGGAACACTGAAAATGTACAACTTCCTTTGCTGTTTTTTTTTTCCATTGTAACAAATTGTAGTAATCCTTTTAGATAATTTGTGTCTTACTGGACATAAGGAGACAGTGAAAATAAAGAAAATCCTTGAAAAGTAAAAAAAAAAAGAAAAGTGCAACCCTGGATAGTTCATCAATCAGAGACCTGAATTTCTAACAGAGCTCTTGTCACATGTGGAAAAAAATTTTTTTCTTCTGGCGTCAAAAGAAAGGAGGAAGGGAACAAAATAAGGTGTTGTAGATGGCTCGTCTTGTCAATGTAATGAAAAAAGCAAAGGAAAACTTCTTAAAGCGTAGTGCCTGACAGGTTCTGGTCAGGGAAGGGAACAAAACGTGAAACAGTGAGCAGTTCCAGAGCACGTCAAAGAAAAGATGGATGGATGAGCTGCAGACCACTGCACCAAGTACACAAACATGAAGGAACACACACATGAACTCACTTCACAATCCAATTTATCGAGGCTCCGCTGAAAACACAGGTGCTCTGTAATACCTCAGAAAGGAAAACTATCGTCAAAATAAAAGCCCTCATATTTATCTACCCTGCACCAAATGACAAATATTAATTTTCCAATAGCAATTTCCGTCTCTCTCCCTCTCTTTCTGTTTTTTTTTTTTTTTGGCCTTTCCTTGGCTGTGGACTCCTGGGATACATTGGGCTGCTATTTGAAGCCCAGGACCTACTTTCACAACTACCAAGGGCCCTGCCTTAGATGCACATTTTACAAAATAAAATAAAAAGTGAGGGAAAAAAACTAAATAAGATGGAGATCAGGGACAGTTTTGTGACTGAATTTTAAATTGTTTAGAGTACTTCATGAAGAATTGTACAGTCAGAACAATCTGTCTCACTAGCAAGGGAAATTGGGTCATTAAAATCCTGCCGCAAAGCTTCCACTTTCTTTTTAAAGGCAACAGCATCTTGATGTTTGTCTCTCCCGAGCCGGTGCCCAGCACACACGCCAACATAGAGCCTGAACTGATCTCCACCCACGCCTCAGACCAAGTAAGTTTGTTTGCTTTAAAAGCCGCCTAGACATGTAACTAACTTCTCTTCAACCAGTATATTTTGTTAAAGATGGATAATAAAACCATTGAAGTTATAAAATGCGTTAAAACATCAATATCTATATATAAATAAACAAAATAACTTATTTATAGAAATTAAAAGTTTAATAGAAGAGGTCCATTGTCATAAAACTCATTAAATTGTAAGAAAGGCAATGAAAACCATCACGACTAAACGTTGTTGGCTATATTATGAGAAGAGGTTGTAAACTGCTTAATAAATGTTTTAGTAATCTAACAGCTAGGTATCCCTTTTCCACCAAATCATCCTCATCATCAATCACTCCCAATGCTACAACTGCAAAATATTTGCCATGAATCCAAATCTGTTGCATAAAGACTGACCCTTAAATATGGAACATAATGGGCAAATGTAAATACAGGGCTAAATGTAGCCTGTTAAGGTGGCTACTAATACCTATTTCCAAATAAAACACTAACACAACTAGAAAAAACATTAATTTTAGAGATATTTTTTCATTGATTAATTGTTTGATGTAGATGATCATAAGTCAAATATAATCCAGTGAGTGAAGTAAATTCTTTATATTATTTTGCTCCTTATTTGTTGAGCACTTTCCTGCCATTGAGTGTTTCTTTTAACAAAGTTATATATATATACGTATATATATATATATATATATATATATATCCCTCTCACCCTTTTTCAGGTGGTGTGTGTCTTCCTCAAGCTCGGGTCCTCTACCAGAGGCCTGGGAGTTTGAGGGTTCTGTGCAGTATCTCAGCTGTCCCTAGAACAGCACTCTTCTGGACAGAGACCTCAGATGTTCTTCCTGGAATCTGCTGGAGCCACTCTCCCAGTTTCAGGGTCACAGCCTGTTACGTTCCCCGTTAAAGGTCCAGTGGATGTGGGGAAGTAACAAAGAGAAGAAACGTATCCCTGGGAATAAGAAAGGTGGGAGATGGAACCAGGTGTAAAAACAAATAGGTTTATTAACAAAACTAACCCTAAGCCAATATATACATGGTTAGCCAACACCTGCTTGTCCATCTGGGACTTGAAGTCCCACAGGATCTTAGCTCTGCCATTCTCAACCACCTTTGGCGGGGTCTCCCATTTGGATTTGGGGACTTCCAGTCTGTATTTAGTACAGATATTCCTGCACACTATCTCAGCAAGTTAGTTATGCCTTTCAGTGTATGCTTTCCCAGCTAGCATTTTACACCCTGCTACTAAGTGCTGGATTTGCACAGCCTGCATCTTCAGCCTTGTCTGGTGTGGTAGACCACTGCTTCAACCAATCTGGTGCTAAGTGCCTTTTCTTGTGCTACTATGAACAGCACCTCTGTGCTGTCCTTCAGCCCAGCTTTTTCTAGCCACTGGTAGGATTCTCGATATCAGCTACGTCTTCTATCTGTCGATGGTACAGGTGCATCTCAAAAAAATGTAATATTGTGGAAAAGTTCATTATGTTCTGTAATTTAATTAAAAAAGTGTAACTTTCATATATTCTAGATTCATTACACATTAAGTGAAATATGTCAAGCCTTTTTTGTTTTAATCTTGATGATTATGGCTTACAGCTCATGAAAATCAAAAATCCAGTATCTCAAAATATCAGAATATTACATAAGACCAATCAAAAAAAGGATTTATAATACAGAAATGTCGACCTTCTGAAAAGTATGTTCATTTATCCAATCAATTCAGGGCTCCTTTTGCACAAATTACTGCATCATTGCGGCGTGGCATGGAGGCAATCAGCCTGTGGCACTGCTGAGGTGTTATGGAAGCCCAGGTTGCTTTGATAGAAGCCTTCAGCTCGTCTGCATTGTTGGGTCTGCTGTCTCTAATCTTCCTCTTCATGTCCTTATATCTGTTACCTTTATGTCCTCCTTTGGCCAGCTCATTATTCCAGCTGGGTATCTGATGACTGGTGGGGCATATGTGTTGATGGCTTGGATCTTATTCTTCCCATTAAGCTGGCTCCTCTGGATCTGTCACACTCTCTGGAGGTATTTGGCTGTAGCTGACCTCCTTGCTGCTGCCTCATGGTTTCCATTTGCCTGTGGAATACCCAGGTACTTCTAACTGTCCTGTATGTCTTGTCCTGCCATCAGTAATTCAACCCCTTAAGTCTTCACCACCTTTCCTCTTTTTGCCACCATTTGACTGCAGTTGTCTAGTCCAAATGACATCCCAATGTCATTGCTGTAGATCCTGGTGAGGTGGATCAGCGAGTCAATGTCTCGCTCATTCCTCGCATAAAGCTTGATGTCATCCATGTATAGTAGGTGGCTGATGGTAACGTTACTTCTGAACCTATATCCATGTCCACTCTTTGTGATGATCTGACTGAGGGGGTTCAGGCCTATGCAGAACAGCAGCGGGGATAGTGCATCACCTTGATATATGCCACATTTGATGGTTACCTGTGTGATTGTCTTTGAGTTGGTCTCTAGCCACTAGCTGCTTCTGAGTCAGTGTGAAAGTAGGTCCCCTACTGGTCTACAGTTCCCACATATGCTTCATATAGCCCCACTCCTGGGGTCTGCTGTTATAGTAGCATTCCATCAGTTCCAGGTTCTCAGCCCTTGTCCATGAATGTCTTGTTCCAGTAGCCCATTTCTCATCAGGTTGCCGTGGTTCCCCCAACACCTGATGCGGACCTTGTTAAACCAGGCGACGTCTGAGCCAGTATGATGCTATTCATGTTACTCTCACTCATATTTGAAGTAGTTTGCTTGTATAGCATTACGAGTTTAAGCCACAGACTCTTACTGGAGACTTGTCCCAACTGAGGTTTGAACTTCCAATCTCCAGCATGAAAGCTGGCATTCTTGCCTACTGAGCTATGCAGCTCCTGTTTATAATTAAATATATTATACATACTCTGCCAAGGTTGTCCCTTGACTCCGATTCTGTTTGTGATATTCATGGACAGGATCTCAAGGCACAGCCAAGGTGAGGAGTGTGTCCGTTTTGGGAACCTCAGAATTGCATCTCTGCTCTTCACAGATGATGTGGTTTTGTTGGCTTCATCAGAACATGACCTCCAGCGCGCACTGGGGCGGTTTGCAGCTGAGTATGAAATGGCTGGGATGAGAGTCAGCACCTCTAAGTCTGAGGCCATGGTTCACTACCGGAAAATGGTGGATTGCTCCCTCTGGGTTGGGAATGAGTTTTTGCCTCAAGTGAAGGAGTTCAAGTATCTCGGGGTCTTGTTCGCGATTGAGGGTAGGATTGAGCGGGAGATTGACAGGCGGATTGGTTCAGCATCAGCACTAATGCAGACGTTGTACTGGACCGTTGTGGCTAAGAAGGAGCTGAGCTGGAAGTCAAAGCTCTCAATTTACCAGTCAATCTTCATTGCAATCCTCACCTATGGTCATGAGCTTTGGATGGTGACCGAAAGGATGAGATCGCGGATACAAGCGGCTGAAATTAGTTTCCACCGTAGGGTGTCTGGGCTCAGCCATAGAGATAGGGTGAGGAGCTCGGACATCCGGAGGGAGCTTGGAGTAGAGCCTTCACATCGAAAGGAGCAAGTTAAGATGGTTCGGGCATCTGATTAGGGTGCCTCCTGGGCAACTTCCTTTGGAGGTTTACCAGGCATGGCCAACTGGGAGGAGACCCCGGGGTAGACCCAGAACTCGCTGGAGGGACTACATGTCCAATCTGGCTTGGGAACGCCTTGGGATCCCCCAGGAGGAGCTGGAGGGCATTGCTGGGGAGAGGGACAACTGAAGTGCCCTACTTAGCTTGCTGCTACCACGACCCGGATGAAGCGGATGAAGATGAGATGAGATATTATATATATATACATATATATATATATATACACACACACACACACACATATATATATATATGTATGCCACTGGTGAGATTGTTTTTTTTTCTGGTGAGTTTTATGAATTTCTATCATATAGTGTCTAAATGGAAACATATTCCCACCTCAATAGCCATTATTAGCCCACCATCTTGATAAAAACCTGTTCAAATAGCTAATGCAAGGAAGCAACAATGCAACAACAGTGTAACAACAAACAGCAGTCCTTGAAACATCGTGATTGTAAACGTGTCAATCAAGGCTATTTAAACCACTGTAATACCTATAGGCTAACACACAGGAAAATATATAACATATCATGTTGCCCGAAAAGAGTTTTGAACCTTTAGCATGAGACAAACTCATCATTAGAGCCTGTCCCATGGAGGTGTCAGCTGCCCCATGAACCAAAGTATTTCAAGATTAAATCCATTTTTGCCCAGTTTACTTCTGAGAGAAATTTAGAAAATTAGCAACAAGCAAACTCCTTATGTTATCCTCAGTGTAATTATCAACATGATACTTCCCTTTACACTTGTCTTTTCCCAGAGTTTATGATAGTTACAGGATATGGACACACTTTTTTGACCATCGCTTTTCCTCTTACTTTATGGGGTAAGAGTTTATGGGGTAAAAGAACAAATAACATTAGAATGAAGATAAAAAGATGTTCATTTGTTGTCATGAGAAAGAACTAATGCAGATGAAAATATGGTTTACTTTTTAGCAGTACCACTTAGGTTTTATTATTGAAAGTAACAGTCACTGGGTCTTCAATGTCATTGGCTAATATCACAAATGATCTTGTTGTTTTGGCTCTTCATTTAAATTTGAATTGTTCCCTAATAATAATTACAAATCAATTCTGAATTGGTCTTTAATCATGGCTTAATAGTGAGTGTAATTGCATGAGTGATAGTGTTTATTATGTGTTACTACAAACTCTGTATATGCCAAGTAATTGAGCTGTGATCCAGTCCATGTGGCGAAATGCTGTACCAACCAGTTCTTCCACCAAGGTAAAACAAAAAGGAAAACAATTCTCTTTCAATTCAGTAACATTAATATTGTCATATAGAGAGAGGAGTGTTATTGTTAAAAGCTATCTTGAATAGAAGGGCACACATCTAAAAGAGAGGAAGAGGAAACGAGAGGGCTGAAGAGATGAAGGGTATGAGGTGTGAAAGAGTGAGCGCAAGAGATGAGAAAGAGGATATAAGATGGAAAGGAATATTGTAGGATGGCAGAACAGAGAGAGAGAGACAGAGAGAGAGAGAGAGAGAGAGAGAGAGAGAGAGAGAGAGAGAGAGAGAGAGAGAGAGAGAGAGAGAGAGAGAGACAGAATGCACCAAAGGCTATCTTAGTAGGGAAGCTTTGACTTGGGCTACAAGGCAGAGAGAGGAGGCACTCCTATCACTCCATCCCATCACCTCTTCCTCCTCTTACTTTTCTCTTATTTCTACCTCCTTCCCTCAATTTCTCCCTATTCCTCTCGCCCCCCCCCCCCCAATTCCCTTCAGTTTGCAGCCTTTTCTCCTGTTCCTCACACCTCTACGCAAACACATACAGACCAACAGAGGCATACTTCATGAGCTGGCCAATGCTGTCAGTCTCTGGTGCATCAAAACCAATATCAAGCTCTCTACAAATTAATTACCAGCTCTCTCACTGTCCTTGTAATGAGCCTCTTAGGGAACTGAAGTCATTCACTTCCATGGCCTCCATTCTACGAGCATGCTGACAGCTATTTCCCCAAGACATGTACTCTCAACACCTAACACACATCCCTCCCCCCCACCTACACCCCACACACACCGACCTCACCGCCCCTTCCACCCTCACACTTTGTCAGTGTATGCAGAGGAGGAACCTGTGAAACAATCATTCTGTGAATTGGTTTTGTGTCATGTGGAATCAAGTCATGTTCTATAATATGGGAGGCAACACAGAAATAGCCCCTGTGTGTGATGTACTGGCACAATTTAGATGTAAACGACTTGTTGAATATCAACGTGTGCAGATCAAACGTTGGGCCACAGCACATGGGGATATTAATATGATGAAACAGCCCTGCCACCGCTGGCCTTTTGATCACTCATCCTCTCGGCTATCGGCCAAACATGACTGTCAATCTGAACAAGGGACCGTTACATTAATCAATGTGTGGCTCGGTGAGCTCTGCTCAGTAAGAAATGAGCCCCTGAAATGTGAGGAGGTTGGATTCTGTCCAGATGGGGTGTATAAATCTGCCTCACGGTTTAACCTCAACTGAAATCTGGCAAGTTTTTAAGTGTTGTAAGCTACTACTTTTTAGGCGACGCGTGTGTTGTTTGTGTGCCCTTGTGCTGGATGGGAGCCAAAAATACCCATTCACTGCATGCCTTTACACTGACTGAGCACTTTTTTACCTTAACTGATTTGCGACAGCAATTTTCAAGGTCAGGAGAGTCGAAGTAGCTTGTCAACAAATACTTTACCGAGATGCATTCAGAATGAGTTGGGAGCAGGAATGCAAACAAATGACCACACAAGCCATACCTCTTAAACACACACACACACGCACACGCACACACACACACACACATAGCTCAAGGTGATTCTATTTACAGAAGCATTGCTCCAGCAAAAACAGTAAATATTATTTCAAATAAACAATAAAATCAGATCCTCACACTCCACTTAAGCTTTTGGCCAGGTGGCTGCAGTGGTGGTGGTGGTGTGTGTGTGTGTGTGTGTGTGTGTGCGCGTGCGCGCGCGCGCGCGTGTGTGTGTGCGCGTATGTGGGGGGGGGGCATTTCTCACTCTAATCCTCATGTAGGAGCAACCCAGGATTTCCAATAATCCATAAATTTAGTTCTTATCTCCAGACAGTGACTAGTAAATGGTAAGCAATGCTATCAATCACCGAGCTGCCCACTGTGTGATTCATAGTAATGTATTTCCATTTAGAACTCCCCGGGGGAGAAGAGAGGAGTGGAAGGGGAGAGGAGAGGAGAGGAGGAAAGGGGGAGAAGAATGAGTCTGGAGGCATCAAATTCCCCACAACAATCAATATGTGGAGCTCAAAACAGCCCATGCGCCCTGCCCGCCGAAGGAAAATAAATGTATTAAGGTGAGGGGAAAATGCATTAAGGTGAAGGGAAAATGTGTTTAGGGTGAGGAGAGAATAATCAGGCACGCCACATCAAAGCAGAAGCTGAGAGCGTGTGAAGACAGGGCCGCCTGCATAAAAGGCTTAAGTATAACAGCTTCGTGTAATACACTGCCGCTAATGGCACATCAGTCCAAAGGCAGAGAAAGGGAAGGCTGGCTTTTAGAATGAAAGCAAGAGAGACAGGGAGAGTGAGAATGAGCGGGGGGGGGGTGGGGGGGGTAATGAGAGTGAGCAAGAAGGGGGGCAAGAGTGAGAGGGGGGAGCAAGAGGGAGAGAGAGGGGGGGAGAGCAAGAGGGATGGGGGGAGAGAGAGACAGATGGGGAAACTGCAGTTCTTCAGTAATAATGGGGGAGAGCGCTGTGGATGCTGAGTCAGATCTGAGTCACCCTGTGTGAGTTGAGTTAGTATACACAAACACATCTCCGTCAATATATATACATGCACGCATACATCCATGCATACATGTTTTTTAAAGGATGGTGACTCACAGCACATATTCATCTACCTAACCACACGCTTCCCTCTAGCGAGGTACTGTCAGTGATGCTCAGTGTCAGTGACGCTAACATTGTAAATCTGTACTGCACAAATTTGTACATTTGGTTTAAAGAGATAGTGCACATCATGAAACACAGCCGACTTATGATCTCACTTAAGACGACACCACGCAGATAAAAAAGATGAAACCATTTAAGAACTAAAATGTAACCATTTAAGAATTAAAATGTAACTATTTAAGAGTTCATATCGAAATATAGCAAACAGCAAATAACTTTTGAGTTGAATTTCAGTATGTTAATCTTTACTGTTTATTCACAGCAAACTGACTACTGCAGTTTTATGAATTTTGTTTATATAAATACTTAATATGCACTTTATTTTATGACGTTATGGCACCTACATTGCAGTTCAGCGTGTCCTGTGACAACAAGAATACAAAATATTCACACTTTATTTTCATATGATATGGCATCTAAATTTCAGTTCAGTGTGTTAGCTGACACAATAAGAATACTTAATATGTACACTTTATTTTCATATGATGTCATGGCATCTACATTTTGATCAGTGTGCTCAGTGACCCAGTGTGCACTGTGCAATGCAAATACTGTTGTAATAAATTGGAATGGAAATGTTGAATTAAATAGTCATGTCTCAGTTTGTCTGCTGAGTTATCAAAATATGTGATGTAAGTTTTAGACTATATTTCTAAATTTTCAGTAAATTATGTAGAGTATTGGAATGTATCGCAATAAGTATCGTATTGCAATGTATCGTGATACAATCACACCATACCATACCAGCACCCATGTATCGTGATACGTATTGTATCTTGAGGTCCTTGCTAATACCCAGCCCCACTGGAGAAACCTCCTCTTTTCCTCTATGAGAGACATTATGGAATTCAAAATTATCTATCAGGACACCGCTGTCTCATTCCAGTCACACATCAAATTGTCACCAAACCTGCTTTCTTTCACCTCAAAAACATCTCCAGACTCTGGAAAATTACTCTGACTCCGTGGTAGAGACCCTCATCCATGCCTTCGTCATCTCCCGTCTGGATTATTGCAATGGAGTCCTGTCTGGGATACCTAGCAAAGCCCTAGAGAGGCTTCAGTATGTGCAGAACTCATCTGCCAGGGTGTTCACCCGCACCAAGCCCTGGCAACACATCACTCCCACCCTTGTCCACCTTCACTGGCCCCCAGTCAAATCCCACATTTCTCATAAAATCATCCTCCTTACCCATAAATCCCTCCATGCCCATACGCCCCAGTACCTATCAGACCTCCTCAACCCCTATATTCCATCCCGGAATCTGCGGTCCGCAGATATGGGCCTGCTTTCTATCCACCACACCAACCTGCGGACTTTTGGGGATAAAGCTTTTAGTGTGGCAGCCACCACCCTTTGGAACTATATTCCAGCAGAGATCCGCAATGCTGCTTCTTTGGACAATTTTAAAAGACTGCTGAAAACCTATCTTTTTACTAAGGTCTGTAGTATTTTGATTTTTTTTCTTATCGTGTTTGTATAGCGGCTTTCCATTAACCCAAGGACGTCCTTGGGTTCCTTGAAAGGCACCATACAAAACTAAGTTGTTGTTGTTGTTGTCGTCGTCATTGTTATTCAGGAGCAGGGAGCATAGATTGATAAGACAGGCGTGAAAATGGGTCAGGGGTGAAAAAGGTGAGAAGCATACGACCCTCTAGGGGGGTCCGGGGACAGTATGTATATGTTCACATTATGCTATATAAGAAATGAGACTGACAACTTCTCTCTTGAAATGCGCAAGAGCGCAGCTTTAATATAGGGTAATAGTGGCAAAACAAGATAGGAATACTAACAACATGTGTATGGGTGTAGTTTATATC
The DNA here is from genome assembly GCF_029633865.1 of Lampris incognitus. NCBI lineage: Eukaryota > Metazoa > Chordata > Actinopteri > Lampriformes > Lampridae > Lampris > Lampris incognitus. Next base: position 105,996,713 of record NC_079213.1, read on the forward strand.
TTTTTGGCAGAGAATGCACCGTGCGAATCCTTGTTTATCTTTCTTCCGGAAGACATCTGACAGATGGAATGAGAGCTCTTGTTCTTTCACTATTATTTTCCCTTCTAGTTTAAGCCACGACCAATTACAGCTGCATTTGATGCCTGCATCCACTTGTTTTACAAGAAGAGCATCTTTCTCTCCTAACACACTCATTCTGGAAAAACAATGTTCACGTTAGTAGGGTTAACTTCTAGCTTAATTGATAAGTGGTGGTTGTTCACACTTGGATCTGACGTTTCATGTTATACAGATATCTGTCCACTTGAACTCAGATGTGTATACGAGTGTTTCACAAGTTCAGATAAGTAACTTATACTATAGACCTAACGTTACCCTAACCCACAGAGTAAAATTGAAAATTGTTTTACACACAACGTTGGGCCTACATACATAGTTGGATTTCAGATTAAAAGGTATCCGGTATTTACAGTTACAATATAGTAGGTTAATAAGTAACATTACGTCCCTTCCAATGACTAACATTACTCAACATAATTCTGTGAATGTAAACTTACACGATGTATTTCGCTACGCTCGCCTGCGCTTCAGCGTGATCCTGGAACAGCCAGGCACTAGAGAGCCCCCAGGCTAGCGCCACTCTTAAATCGACGGTTACAGTCCAGTTCTTTGATATAAGCCTGTCCTGTGACACATATACATAGGACAGTGAAATTATGATATTTTTAACGTTCGCTAACGTAACGTTAACTAATTTGTTGACTCAGATTCTACAATGTGAGTTAGCTAACTTAGAACACAAAAAGCTAGCTAACATTAGCTCAGCCTCTCACCGCACCAGTTCCTCAGTCCACACGTCCTGAATTGGGTTTTAGAGATTTTGAGAATTAGCCAACAATTAACGTTCATCGTGTTTCTTTTTGTGGGATAACGTTAGCTATACAACCTAGTCTGCTGCGTATACAGTGTAAGCTAACGTTAGCTAATGTTACCCTACTAACTAGCTAACAATTTTCCACAAGACGCAAATCTCTCCACCTGTCTGTGTGGAATATAGCTAACATATGCGTCGATGACATGTGGATTCTTTATTAAATCTCTAGCTAGTGATAGATTAGCTACCTGAAATCATGTAGGACTAGGCTATGTCAACAGAGCTCCTGAGTAACGTTATACATCAGAAAATATTGAAGTGATTGAAACGCTCACCAAATTCAGTCAGGCAGGCATCAGGCAGGCATCAGTCAGCTAACGTTAGTCCAAAGAGTCGTCTTCCCTCACCCCCATGGAATGCTCAGCCCCGCGCGCTCCTCCATCAATCGCTTTGGTCAGCACAAGCACTCGCTGCACGAGCACTTCACGAACCAGTCAGGTAGTGGTACCTTCCCAGAGAAGACTGGTGACGCGAGGCCCCTCGCGCTCGTAGGGGGAATGTTTTTGTCAATGAAAAAGGCAAATTCGAATTCGATAGGCCAGCTCACCATGGCTCCGCGCTCTCGTGTATAACTCCATGTCCGGTCCATACACCCCCCCCCCACCAAATACTTTTTCATCGGATTCACGTAGGTCACCTATTTTTGATTCAAAACGGCGAATTTTGCCGAAAGGTGAGTGATTTTCATGCCTGTAAGAACCAAGAATATTCAACATTACTGCAACTAAACATAGATCAAAGACACAAAATACTGCCGCCTCTTCTACTCCAGCTTACCACACCTTCAAATCGACAAACTGAAACCGACTCTATCCATTCATGGGTTGACACTTTGGCTTGTCTTTGACTTTTAGTCCGTACTCCACCTTCTTGTTCATAAACCCCAATGGTCCTCACATATACAGAGCTCTAAGAAGCCATGGTCCGCAACACTGTAGGTTAAACTGGCCCCCAGGCAAGGAAGTGTTTTTCACTCACATTGTTAGGGCTGACCAATAATTCATTATTGTTTATAATTTTGTAATGGTATTGTATCAGGTAAAATTTGGAAATTGTCATATCATGATACACAGTTTTGTGTAACTTAATGATAATGGACCCATTACATTTGAGGGAGTATTATTTGAAAGCATGTTTTGGTTTGATAGTTTCCTTTACTTGACATTACTGGCAATGTAATGAACCTCAGTTGTATTCTCAAACATGGTATTTTTTTGCATCAATAGGCAGATATTTTGATATATATCGATACTGGGTAAAATTCCTATAATTATCATGAAAATATTTTCAATATCGCCCAACACTATTCACACGAATCACTCCCATCAAATGAAATGTAAATTATTCATGTTAAAATTACCTCCACTTTGCACATTTCTGACAATTTATTAGATATTTATGTTAAACATATTTTAAGCAGATCAATGCAATTAACTTAAAATGCACAACTAAGGGCACATGACCTAAAGTGTTTTTAATCATGTATGTGTTTCTTAATTCCAACAGTTATTTAAGTAGAGATTTTATTTTTCTTTCTGTAAGGGCATAAGAGAAACAACTTTAAATGCATAGTGATATTCACATATTTTACAAAAAGCTTTTTTTATGACAATTAATCAATATGACACGTATACCAGCTCAAATATGAGGCAAAAAATAAATAAATACAATCTTGAATGTAAGATTTCAAATGGAAAAACTGTCTGTCACTTCAGATATTATAGAGGGCCCTGCAAGACCTACGAACCACTTTAAGTAAAGCCCGCCAAAAAACCATCTGGTTCCATTTCATTCTAGGTGCAAAATATTTCCATTCAACACATGCAGTGCCTCATTTGACAAACCGTGGCCCTGTTTCAGAAAAACACAAAACACAGTGTGGGTGCAAGTCCAGCAGAGAAGTTCTGACAGTGTCCAGGAAAACTCACTTTGTAGCGGGTTGGGCTAGATGTCCTGACCAAAATTTTGCAATGTAAGGGGCTTTCTGAAATCCTTTGACCTTTTTATGTTATCAAAGTGGAAACATCCATCCATCCATCCATCATCCAATCCATCCATTACCCAAGCCGCTTTTCCCATTTTCTCATGCTGGAGCCTATCCCAGCAGTCACCGGACAGCAGGCGGGGAGACACCCTGGACAGGCCACCAGGCCATCACAGACAGTCGTATTCATTTTACAATAGCTAATCAACTAAATGTCTAAATGTTAAATCTCATGAAGAATGTCATTATATACGAAGTGAAACATATTGATTAAACATATTTGTAACAAAGTATCAAAGCTCACCTTTATGTGGTTTATCCAAGTGTAGTTTCAAATGGCTATCTGAATATGGATGCTGCTCTTCTTCAACGCCTCTTAACTGCACACCGGCAAAACATTCACCTTACTTGTTCATTACCATGGACGTCATACTGGACAAAATTAAAATATTTCCTTTAAAAATGAACAAAGAGAAATGATAAAAAGCCTCCCTATGAGGAAGAACGTTTGGTTTTCTCCCCGGAGGTCTCAGAAAAAGAGGCGTGGAAGAAAAACAGAAACATCCATATTGAGAGATGCATTTGAAAGCAGACTTGGACAAATCACACAAGGTTGAAATTTTATGCTTTCTTACAAATACTTTCAATCAATATTTTTCACTCAGGTAAAAGAAAGGGATGTGCAATGATTTCCAACAGCTTATCAGATTGGCAAATTTCGGCCAGGAAACCTTGCCCAACCCCAGTCAGAAGTGCCGCAAAACAAGCTTTCCAGATTACTGACTATGCATTTCCACAAGACTAGCAACCCCCTTTTGACTAACACAAACAGTATAGCTTCATCTATCTGCATGTACTTTCTGTTCTGCTAAGAGATCTCCAGGACCTCCCCTGTAAGGAATTGGGACTTTTGGTGGAATTATTATGAGACAAATTGCAGACAGACCCACACCAGCCCCCTTAAACAAATCCACTGGTTGTTACAGATGTCAGGCCAAGTGTCCTAACCACACACAACACCATCAGTCACATGCATGGAGTCAGGCAAGCAGACATGCACCTAAAAAACACAAGTCTAGTAAACGGCGACAAAAAAAAAAAAAAAGTTCACTCGGGCGTTCGGGTGGTGTGGTGGCCTATTCCGTTGCCTACCAACATGGGGATCGCCAGTTCGAATCCCCGTGTTACCTCTGGCTTGCTCGGCCATCCCTACCGACACAATTGGCCATGTCTGCGGGTGGGAAGCCGGATGTGGGTGTGTATCCTGGTCGCTGCACGAGTGCCTCTTCTGGTCGGTCGGGATGCCTGTTCGGGGGGGAGGGGGATAGACAGGGGGGAACAGCGTGATCCTCCCATGCGCTACGTCGCCCTGGCGAAACTCCTCACGGTCAGGCGAAAAGAAGCGGCTGGCGACTCCACATGTATTGGAGGAGACATGTGGTAGTCTGCAGCCCTCCCCGGATCGGCAGAGGGGGTGGAGCAGCAACCGGGATGGCTCGGAAGAGTGGGGGTAGTTGGATGGGTGCAATTGACAGTTGGGGAGAAAAATGCTCACTTGCAGGTGCATTTACACACTCCAACAAACCCAAACATACAGACATGAAGGCATGACAAAAATACAAATGGGAATCCCTATGCTGTTCCTTAGCCAACATTTAAATCGGCTAAAACAAGCGTCACTGGAGCAGGGAAGGCAGAGCGATGGTGATGCATTGTGACACGAGAAAAACAGCTGGGATCTGAGGAACTATTCCTCACTCAGGCTCTCCGTGGCATATTCCCATTAAAATTCAACAAAGACCTAAGAAACGTGTCACCAAACAAAACAGCGCAAATGGAAATAGGAACTGTTTCATTGACGTTCATTCTTCGACAGGAGGGAAATGGAGATTGAGTAGTGCTTTGTGTGCACAAAGGACCGATTCCTTGTGCAAAAGAGCCATTTCCACTCCACTCACACTCCCAGGTTTCATCAAACCAACACGGTCACAAAACTCATAAATATATTTTACCAAAGCCCGGTAGTTATCTTTTTCAAAGAACCACATCTGATTTGAACTTTTCATAGTATCCACAACCCTTTCATAAGCCTACAATGTGAATGATGGAAAACCCAATATTCCATCCAGAAAAATATTACCACCAGGCATTTTTTTTTGTGTCAAACAATCCAGCCGTGCTGTCTCTTCCAACTTCAATTAAGCAGGAGCAGAGGGAGGTGTCAAAAGCCTAGTAAAGAGAGATAGAAAGGATAAATGGATGGCCACTGTCATTCTAAAGGCAGATTTCTCATTATGGCCAAGTTAAATCAAACCACGATGACAATTTAGGACTGATTAGGGCAACACATTAGAGTACTGCACAGATTATAAAAGGGAGCAAAGTCATAAAAATGTAAGAGGTGATGGAGTAGGTGCTATTTCATATTATGATAAATACAACCACTTCGCAGGAATAGCTTTTAAAGTGCCACCCCTTAAAACAAAATTATTTGAGCCAATCTTAAATACAGAATGATGTTTACAGGATGCAGATTTTGAGTTTTGTTTGGCAGTCGGGATACAGGTGCCCAGGGCTCCTAAGAAGCTATGTGGGTATGAATCACATCTAACTGTGGCTACCTCTCCACTTAGCAACCTTTTTACAGTGGCATCCTACGCAGAAATCCCCACACCTTGCATCTGCCCTGAAGGAGGGCCCACTTGCAACATCACCCTCTGCTGAGCATTGATGGCAGCCCTGTGGAGAGGGTCAGCCGCTCAAAGTTCCTGGGGGTGTTCCTGGCTGGAGACCTGACCTCATCAATCAAAAACACAGCTATTGTTAAGAAGGCCCAACGGCTCCTCCAAACACTCCAGAAACTAAAGAAAGCAAGTCTCCCGATCCTGGCCCTCAGTAGCTTTTGTAGGGGCACCATCAAAAGTATTCTGACTGGGGCGTCTGGGTTGCATAGCAGTCTATTCCGTTGCCTACCAACACGGGGATCGCCAGTTCGAATCCCCACATTACCTCCGGCTTGGTCGGGCAGCCCTACAGACACAATTGGCTGTGTCTGCGGGTGGGAAGCCAGATGCGGGTATGTGTCCTGGTCGCTGTACTAGCGCCTCCTCTGGTCAGTTGGGGTGCCTGTTCGGGGGGGGAGGGGAACTGGGCGGAATAGCGTGATCCTCCTATGCACAACGTCCCCCTGTCAAAACTCCTGTAAGATGAAAAGAAGCGGCTGGCGACTCCACATATATCACAGGAGGCATGTGGTAGTAGGCAGCCCTCCCTGGATCGGCAGAGGGGGTGGAGCAGCAAAGGGCATGGCTGGGAAGAGTGGGGTAATTGGCCGGATACAATTGGAGAGAAAAAGGGGGGACATTTAAAAAAAAAAGTATTCTGACCTACTGTATCACCTCCTGGTTCAGTAACTGCCAAGTCACTGAACGGGACCAACTAAACAGGATGATGAAGACAGAGGGGAAGATCATTGGCTCCCCTCTCCCTGCCCTGCTGGAGACTTACAACCAACGCTGCATTGGCAGAGACCCCAATCACCCATCCTACAGCATGTGTTCCCTCCTGCCATCTTGGAGGCGATACAGGTGTATCAAAACCCAAACAAGTAGGATGGAAAACAGCATCTTCTCCCAAGCGGTCACAATCATGAACATATTGTAACCCTGCAAACATGCCCACTGCCCTAACTTACCTTTAACACTGAACTCTTAAGATACATATGGACCTCTATGAGACTGGACAACTTGAACGATGGATATTTTACTGGAATTTTATTCTGATAGAGATATTTATATTTATTGTAACTCAAGTGCTGCTGATCATTTTTGTTTCCTTGTAGTTTATCTTTTTTTATTCTATTCCTATTCTAGACATGCTTTACACTTGTTTGCACTGTTTTGGACTTGGAGGACCAACATTTCATTTTTTGTGTATGCAAGTACACAAAAATGACATAGGAATCTTGAAGTTAACAAAGCAAAATAGCAGCGGCCACAGTAGAAATCAGCGCACCAGGAAATCTGTCTTCCATTAGAGCCGTGTGCAGTGGTGGCCAAAACATGAAGCGTCCTATTTATCAATTACACTATACAGTGTAGTACACATTGGCAGTCATGGTAGAAGTCCTAGACCTCGAATCGCTGTCACATTAGTATAACAGAGGTGACCATCGAGGGGAAACAAAATCCTGAATCTCTTCATATTAAGTAAAGCACACAGGATACCAATAAGAGATATCCAAACACCTGCCATTCACAGATACTGCAGGATATTCTATTGAAATTTTAAAAACATTGTCATGGAGGTATAGCAAAAGCACTATAAAGATCTAATTAATTAATTAATTAATTAATTAATTAATTCATTCATTCATTAATACACAGATAAATATAATAAATAAAATTAAAAAAAAACATAATCCTGCAGTTGTATCATCTACATCTCCATTGAAAATATACAATGTCACTGACTGAGGCTATTTCAATTTCTGTTGCTATCTTATCAGTATAGCATATACCACAGTATGCTTTGTGTGTATTTACAACACTCAGAAACTTTCCATCGCTGGCTACTACGTCAATTTTGTGTGTGTGTGTGTGTGTGTGTGTGTGTGTGTGTGTGCACGTACGTGCTTTGTCTGTGTTAAGAGGTTGTGCTTCCGACAGCTCCAGAGGCAAGGTATGGCAGCATTGACGGCCTAGTGAGTGTACTGATGGCTATCAGTGGGCCCAAGCAGGGTAAAAATGCCCTTCATGCTTCAACTATAATAATCCATCCTGTTCTATCACAGGAAGTCCAATTGAATACCAAAACAACTCTACAGGGCATAAAACAATACAAACCCTTTCCTTTTTAAAAGGTGCTGTTAAATTGTTTTTTTCAACCGGTAAACATGATCATTTGAGGGCGTGTGGGTAGCGTAGCAGTCTATTCCATTGCCTACCAACATGGGGATTGCTGGCTCGAATCCCCGTGTTACCTCCGGCTTGGTCTGGCATCCCTACAGACATAATTGACTGTGTCTGCAGGTGGGAAGCCGGCTGTGGGTATGTGTTCTGGTCGCTGCACTAGCACCTCCTCTGGTTGGTCTGGGCACCTGTTTGGGGGGGGGGGGGACTGGGGGGGAATAGTGTGATCCTCCCATGTGCTACGTCCCCCTGGTGAAACTCCTCACTGTAAGGTGAAAAGAAGCGGGTGGCGACTCCACATGTATCGGAGAAGGCATGTGGTAGTCTGCAGCCCTCCCCGGATTGGCAGTGGGGGGGTGGAGCAGCGACCAAATAGCCTAGTGCAATGTGTGTGTGTGTGTGTGGGGGGGGGGAGGAGCAAAACAAAAAACAAAAAACTATCATTTGAATCTCTCCCTAACCGCCACCCTGTCATTGAATATAAATGGGTCCGTTGCTTTGGCAAGGATATGCAGACTTAAAGAGAGCCCGGTAATTTAAAGCAAAACATGATTCGGGTCAGGATGAATTCCCGCACAAACCTAAAGAAATGAAAATAGAAAAACGAACAGAAGCCTTTGGACAATCATGAGATGTTTATCTACTCAAAAACCCTGTTCCTTTGTATCGCTGCATTCACAAGTGTTTGGGTTTTGGGCAGATTTATCAGCCGCCTTGGAGGAAACAGCCAGTGGTGTTAATCTGTTTAATCTCTTTCCAAATAATGCTTCTATCTATCTCTCCCTATACCATTGATCATCTCCTTTTGCTCGCTGTGATCCCCATAGAGACAGACAGAGGGAGAGAGAGAGCGAGAAAGGGAGAGAGAGCAAGAGGCTCGTCCCACGTAACTCATCTTGCTAGCCAATCCTCTTATCCGCTAATCATCGCCTTTATTCCAAATAGGGACCCGCTGTTAGCATCACAGCACCTTTGCGGCCTTCTCAGCTGCAGACTGCTGTTCCAATAAATCTGACCAGAGGTTGATCCCCGAGATGATGGTGCGTGAAATGGTATTTTGAGACGTATTCATCAAATGGACTTGCTTCACCCAAGAGGTACAACGCAGAACAATCAAGATGAAGACTATAAGACAGGGATGAGCAACTTTAATGCGGGCCAGAAAGAGTGTGTGTGTGTGTGTGTGTGTGTGTACACAAAATTGTATGGACCACAGATCAATGCATACAAAATTATAAGCCTACAATGGAAAAAAAAATCTACAAGAACTACTCTAACATATGTTCGGATCATATTTTTGGAGCTTTGAAATTGTTTGTATGCCTTCTACATTAAGATATCTATCACTCCTGGCCATAGGATCCACATTTCCAACACGATCATACAATGACCTATTTAAAAAAAACAAAAAAACAACATGGATTTTCTGCCCCTTATGAACACCTTGCTGGTGCTCTGGCACTACCCTGATTCTGATCTACAGTGTACTTGTAATGAATGCATGCTATGTTAAACTCAGAGTCCCTCTCCATAACAAAGTCTAAACAGATGGGAGAAGTAGAGAGCATCTGAGGCGAACCCCTCTATCATGGAGAGACGCCCCCATTTTCCCTCTCGCTCTCCACCTTGCTTTACTTGCATCTTTCAAAATAACTAATAAGCAGAGACGGGCTGCAAACGTTGTATTTCTCAACTCTTTATGGGATGATGGCTTCTTAATGTAGAATGCGAGAACTTCACGGAATGATCCGCATGTCAACAGTAAGTGTTTCAGAGATTACAGTGATGTAGAAATATAATGTTGTGTAAAGTGATATTCTATGCAAACCATTTTAAATCTGAGCGTTCTCTGCAGGCCTAATGTTCCATTCAGCACAGAAAGTGCAGACGTTGTGAAGAATAAGCATCTGAAGCGATGATGGAGAGTTTTTGAGACCGCTTTTCTCTCACTTCACTCGGCACTCTGATCAGTCATAGAATGGGAGCTTCAGTGCAAAGAAGCAGTTTACTGGGAGTGACCCAGGTGATAAGGACAATATGATAATCACATGGAATTTAAACCATGTCGATATATATCACAATATCCGCCTACATATGCAAAAATACCATGTTTAAGAATCCAACTGGCGTTCCATCCATCCATCCATTATCCCAACCACCCTCAGGACCGCGAGGATGCTGGAGCATATCCCAGTAGTCACTGGGCAGCAGGCGGGGAGACACCCTGGACAGGTTGCCAGGCCATCACACAGGGCTGATATACATATACATATACATATACACACACACACACACACACACACACACACACACACACACACACACACACACACACACACACACACACACACACATTCATACCTAGGGACAATCTAGAATGGCCGACTCACCTGACCTACTTGTCTTTGGACTGTGGGAGGAAACCAGAGCTCCCGGAGGAAACCCACGCAGACACGGGGAGAACATGCAAACTCCACACAGAGGACGACCTGGGACGACCCCCAAGTTTGGACTACCACAGGGCTCGAACCCAGGGCCTTCTTGCTGTAAGGCAACCACGCTAACCACTGCACCACCATACCGCCCAACTGGCATTCATCACACTGAAATGTTTGGTAATGTTAAGTTTAATATCAAACAAAAACTAGTTTTCAAATTATACTCCCCCATATATTTGTCCTCATTTTGTGAGAAATTTTGGGTAATAGATTCTCATTATCATTCATTTAGACATGACAAAGATAATGATGACAATAATATGACAATACCCGAAATTCATCCTGATAAAATACTATTGAAAGACGGCGATAATAGTGATTATTGCCCAGCCCTAATTGACACCAAATGCCACATTGCTGTTACATCGTCATCTTAGATCTGCAGTGTGTACAACTGCACAAACAATTATAGTCCTCTCTGCCTCTCTCTCTCCTGAAATCTCGGCCTCTCCCTCGGGGACTGAGATGCATTTGAGTGCTGCAGAGTGCAGACAGCTACGGCCCGGCTTTTACCACTTCACTTTTGTTTGAAGCTGCGAGTAATATGCAAAAAAAGTGAACTGCATTTAATTCAGCAAAGTGAATTCGACAGATCTCTGCTTAGTCAGACTTTTCTGTCTCTCTCTCTCTCTGAATCGCCAAGCACTGGGCCTATCTGTTCTGAGTCCAACTTTCTAGATGACCACTAGCTAACTAAAAATAGCATGGGAGCTGCAAATTATAAGTTCCATCTGTGTCCAAAGATATTTTGAAAGGCTGAACCTATCTTTTCATATCCAGCAGGAGAACTCTAATAGAATACTAGCTGCCCCCCCCTCCCTTTCCCAAATCAGAGATACTTGTTCAAGAGCTTCGCTGTGAAAATATTTTAGTCTGTAGAAGAGTTGCTGTTTGGTGGCTCAAGATATGTGGGTTTAAATCTACCATACACATCGCCTATCTTGTCATTTTTCCTGTGTTTTAATTGTTTCTAATAAAACAGATATGCTTAGAATAATATTAAGCTAAAAAACCGATACTTGTAAAGTTTACAAAAATAGCTAGTCAGTGTCTATTAACCCAGCCAATGAGGATGCACAAGCCAGTGCATTCTCAGCGCCGGTCCCATGCAAAATGGGGAGGGCTGCATGGAAGGGCATCCGGTGTTAAATCTTTGCAAAATCAAATATGCGGGTCATTAATCAGATTTCCATATTGGATCAGTCAAGGCCCGGGTTACCAACGATTTTCATTGGGAGTGATGAAGGAGGACAGGATTAGGAACAAGTATATTAGAGGGACAGCTCAGGTTGGACGGTTTGGAGACAAAGCAAGAGAGGCAAGCTTGAGATGGTTGGGACATGTGTGGAGGACAGATGCTGGGTATATTGGGAGAAGGATGCTGAATATGGAGCTGCCAGGGAAGAGGAAAGGAGGAAGGCCAAAGAGGAGGTTTATGGATGTGGTGAGGGAGGACATGCAGGTGGCTGGTGTGACAGAGGGAGATGCAGAGGACAGGAAGAGATGGAAATGGATGATCTGCTGTGGCGACCCCTAACGGAAGCAGCCAAAGTAGTAGTAGTAGTAGTAGTATAGAAGTCTCAATTCATTATCAAATGGGCAACACAGTGGCCCAGTGGTCAGCACTGTAGCCTCACAGCAAGAAGGTCCTGGGTTTGAACCGCAGGCCGTCTGAGGTCCTTTCTGTGTGGAGTTTGCATGTTCTACCCATGTCTCTGGTTTCCTCCCACCATCAAAAAGACATGTATGTTAGGGTTAATAAGGTTAAGGGTCTGTACCTCTGACCGAGGCATAGCAAGAAGAACTGGAGTTGGTCCGCGGCGCTGCAGCTGCCCACTGCTCCTAGCCACATGGCTGCCCACTGTTTCCAGTGTGGGTATTGGGATAGGCTAAATGCAGAGGATGAATTTCCCCACGGGGATTCATAAAGTACATCTTAATCTCTTCCCTTAAATCTATATTCATTCTGTATGGGTACCACAGCTTTCACAGCCAGGACAGAAACACTACTCACTGGAGTTATAGGAAAAAATACTTTCACATGATGGAATCCAGTGATTCACATTAATGTGGTAACTACGCTCTTGAGAAAACCACAAATACACACATCAGCTATGACATATGACATATCAGCAAGCAATGCTGGTACATTGCTTTTAGGAATGCGTTTCAAATTTAAAATCCTTAATCAAAACTGAGTAATATTTGAGTTCGACAGCACATCTGAAAAAATTACCATCATGCAGGTGCACTTTTGACAAACATTCAGTCTATACATACACACACACACACACGCACATCCCCCTTCTGAGCATCCATGCTATGAATTAGAGCAGACTGAGTAGAGGTGAACTATCAGCCAACACGCCTCATCTGTTTAAAGCATCTATCAATCTATCTATCTATCTATCTATCTATCTATCTATCTATCGTGGGTCAGCATCCATATGTAATGCTTCCTACTTCTTGAAAACCCAGCCCCAACAAATTGAGACAGCTCAGAGGGATTCACTTCACCCTGAACTTAGCAAGGTATCGGACACTAGGGTGTATCGTATCTAAAAAGCAGCTATAGAGTAAAGGCAACCTCAGGTAATTTTTGTCACTGTATCGTCAGATATCCCTGAATAAACCCAAAAAGTAATGTGAAATTGCTCAACCTGCCCTGATCTAAATGAGGCTCAGGTGCACAGCTGCAGACTCAGAGATGGAAGGTTAATATCTGCTGCATTTGGCATAATAAGCCCAACAAGTCCTCCAACCCACACGGCCACATAGGTCTTTGTTCCTACCCTGCAATGCTGCTAATTATGAAGTACTCGTTTCAGGACATTGGGACTTTTATTACTGTTCATGCAAAGTGAGGGTGTAAAAGTAAGCAAACATAGCTTGGGAAGATTTGTGAAGAAACCAACCGTTTACAAGAGTACAAATAGTTCTTGCATTCCCCCATTTCTTGGCTCGTCGCATTTTGATTGGTAACGAAGGTCAAAGGTCATATGATGACGAGGCACCCGAGACACCAGATTGTCGTTATTTACACGACCACTAGGAGGTACCTTAACTTTAAAACGTAGCTATAGGTCATAATAAGCTGCTTGTACAAATGACCTATGGGGTCGTTTTTTGGCGGAGGACAGTCTCAACAAGCCCTTCCTCCTGTTTCTTTCTGTAAATCAAAAGAAAGGTTTCCCTGTGAAGCCTGTTACAATATCATTTCCATTTAAGGATAACGTTGGGGGGTAAAGAAACAAATAAGAAAGGGTTTGAATCCTACCATGGCCACATCTGCACAGCAGTACCAAACAATGAGGAGCACGAATGGTTTGACACTCCCATCTGACACAGGCCTAATGGGGCGATCGGGTCACACTGTTTAATGGCAGTTAGCTAGCTGAGTGACAGCCCTGCACAGTGGCAGGGGCTCAGCTGTCACGGATGGCAGGTGTGCTGGTGACTTATGCCTCATTGTAGGATGCGATAAGGTCGAGCAGGGAGTGAGTGCAAGGAGAAAGAGAGCGATAAAGAGAAAGAGAGAGAAAGAACAGTGATCATAAAAACAAAAGAGGGAGGACAGCTTCCCAGAGAGAAACAAAGCAGAGAAGAAAGAAGAGGAAAAGAAGGATGAGGCAGAATTTAGAGAGCAGAGAGAGAGAGCGAGAAAGAGAAAGAGAGAGCGAGAGAGAGAGAGAGAGAGAGAGAGAGAGAGAGAGGAGTGCAGTGCAGTGCCAGCCTGCATACCGCTGATCCCACCTGCAGACCTGCCCTCGTGTGCAATTTAACCAGAAAATGTCAGCAACAATTATAATGCAAAGCTAACCTTTTGTCAGGGAGATTACTGAGCCGATATGTTAATGCCTGTTGTACGGGGTGACAAAGAACGCTTTCCTGACAATTCTCAACAATTCTGGCCTTACAAATTGCTTAGCCAGTGTCTGTAACCTGCCGTTTTGGTGCACAGCGTATAATGTAAGGACGGTATCTTGAAGAGTCAACATCAACTGTTGTGTATTCTTATTCAGGGGCAGCAGCTCAGTTGAACACAAGAAAAAAAAACTTCTTGGGTCTCTATGGGGAAGCCTAACAAGTAAGTACTTGTAACTCTACTTAGACTGGACATTTTTCATGTCGTGTTAAGTCCTCTGATGTAGCCAAATGGATGTTCAAGTAGATATGTGCCAAAAAAATTAGACTGATTTTGGAAGACCTCTCACCATTGATTGGTTTTGTCAGTCAGTTTAACATTACTGCACACGCATGCATCAGGAGAAATAGGGGGAAAAAACTTGCTCACACAATCCCATACCTTTTCAATTTCTGGGTATTAGCAGAACCAATCACAATTCTATCCTGTTTCGAGAAGGAAACATAGGATGTGATTAAACATTCAGTTTGGTAAACTAAGGAACTATCGTTTTCTACAGCAGTGCAACACAAAGACCAAAACACATACCCCAAAACTACACAAACTACAAGACCACACATCCAACCTAACACATATATCCAAACTAAACAAAAAAAATCACTGTCCAAGGGAACGAACACCAGCCAGGATGACTGTCGGAACTGCTGGTCTGCATGGGCACTAGCAGTTAGCTTAGCCTGCCCCGCTTCCGCGTCCTGTCGAACTCCCCTCGGTGTCTCCTCTTCAAGCACAGCTCTGGGCAGGGGCCGTGGTCCTTGGGCCCACCGGACGCAGCAGACCAGGCTCTCTCAGCCAATCCAACACCCTCAACACACCTCCCTGCACTCCACATGACAAAACCAAAAACACCACAGTCAACGCCAGGCAAGGCCGCCACCAGACTGCCCTCGGTGTTATTGGAACTTCCAGTCTGCATGGGCTAGCAGTTAGCTTAGCCTGTCCCGCGTCCATGTCTTGTCAGACTACCCTCGGTGTTTCCTCTGCGAGCGCAGCTCCGGGCAGGGCTGTGGTTCCTGGACCCACAGGATGCAGAAGACCAAGCTCTCCCAGCCATCAAACAAAGACAAAACTTAGATGCAGACGTGGACAAAGACACTGCATGGACGGTAATGGGTGAGGCCACTGCAAACATGAATTCAAGCCACCATCTTCCCACACCGGTACTGGATGAGGCTGCTGCAAACATGAACTTGTGCTGCCATCTCATCAAAACAGGATCACCTCATGAAAACATTAAAAAAGTTGTTTTGGTGGTCTCTCCATTAAAGTGTACTGTGAGTTTAGAAAGCTCCCCACAGGACTGCAAAGTCATTTCATTATTCATAGAGGCTATCAGAAGAGGAACACAACTTGGTTTATAAAAAAAAAGGCCAACAAGGCACTTTTTTCCTCTCATGATGATCCATCTTTCTGTTTGAATTTCTGCTGTGTTCCCCTTACCTTTACCTGAAAAAAAATCGTAACTGATACATAAACTGACCCACCTAAATGCAAATTTATGGCATTTTGTATTTCATAACAAGGCTGAGGATAGTCTGTCTTTTGTCACTTGATAAACTCAGCTTCACATCAAGCTTATACCTAATACAAGCTTGAGTCTACCTATAATATTTTATTTATTCTTGTTCAGTTCATGCTTTTCTTTGGCAAGGTTGCACACATGCAGTACCCACTGCAGCACACTATGAGTGATGGCTGCAGGGGTAACAGATCCTGGCTGTGTCTAAAAGTTCACACCATTGGCTATGTAGGAGAATTTAACACTAGGACAAATTTAAACTAGGACAAATTCCTGACATTGGAAAAAAAAGGCATTCATCAGGAAGCCCATAGCTGACATTGTTAAATTGTTAAATTGTTGCTTAGGGATAAATTTTTCTCAAATCTGATGGGTGACAGGGAGCCTGCTGATTTGATAAACCATCCTAAAGCACTGCTGCGTCAAACTAACATCTGAGGAAAACACAAAAACTCCCAATTGAACTGGGTGCATTACAGCAACCAAAGAGCTCCTCAAACTAAGCATTTTCCAATTTTTTAAGAAAGCCAGAACAAAGCCACTTTATTTTGTCATTGTACACTTGCTTGGTTACACTGAAATTTGTTCTCTGCATGTAATCCATCCTATTGTATAGGAGCACTGAGCAGCTGCAGCACCCCGGGGACCAACTCCAGTTCTTTCCACTGCATTGCTCAGGGGCACAGACAGGAGCATTAACCCTAACATGCATGTCTTTTTGATGGTGGGAAGAAACCGGAGCAGCCGGAGAAAACCCACCGCAGACACGGAGAGAACATGCAAGTTCCACACAGAATGGGTCTGGGACGGCCCGAGGTTTGAACCCAGGACCTTCTTGGTGTGAGGCAACAGTGCTAACAACTGGGCCATCGTGCCGCCCCAATTCAACAATGAAATGCTACAAAAGCGGAGGAATACAACCTCTAACATGCAGTATACTCCAACTGTGTCAGCAGTTTTACCACTGTTATTCTGCATGACCTTTCAGACTGTGCTTCCTTTCTACACCAAAGTATTTGGTTCATATACCACTGCAATACTTAAAATGTAAAGTCTACCTGATTGCTGACCTCTGTTGTACAACAACATTAATAGCAACTACAAATCACAGTGAACGCATGGTTTTGCCCCTCCTCAAGTAGTCAAGCAAATTATATTAGAAAGGTAGCAGATTCCCATTTCATCTGCCTATATCTGCCATTTTAAACACCTTTACATTCTTTTCTTTTTTTTTTACACCTTCAGCCAGATAGCAACTGAAATCCTTCGAGGCATCAAACCCAAAAAAGCAGGCCCAGTAGAGACGTTAATTTGTTGCAAGCATGTCTTTGGTCTGTGGGAGGAAACCGGAGCACCCGGAGGAAACCCACGCAGACACGGGGAGAACATGCAAACTCCACACAGAGGACGACCCAGGATGACCCACCAAGGTTGGACTACCCCGGGGCTCGATCCCAGGACCTTCTTGCTGTAAGGCAACCACGCTAACCACTGCGCCATCGTGCCGCCCTCACAAGACATTTATCACTTTTGTAAATGTTTGTTCTGTCAGTTCGCTTTTTAAACTCAAATTCTTTTGATTAGATTTCTGTTTGTAGTAAATGTACAAATTCTCTGTTTGTAATAATTCTATAAGTTCTTTTACTATATGTTTTCCCTAGATTTTCTCTGTCAACTTTTAATACATAGTATTAAAAACTAAGTAAGCACTATTTTTTGCCTGTCTTTGCCTACTTTCATCTTGGAAAAAAGTGTAGAGGAGTATAGTGATTGTGTTGTTAACTGTGTGTTGTTGTTTTGTTTTGTTTTTTGGCTTTGTTCTGTTTAGGTTTTTGGTGGTGTCATTTTTGGAAGTTTTGGATGTCCGTTTTGTCTTTTGTGTCGCACTGCTGTGGGCTGAGTGAAATGAAATTTCATTTCTTTTGTGTACACAAGTACTTGAAAGAAATGACAATAAATTGTTCCTTGTTCCTGATTCCTGATAGTGATGGTGGTGCACGTTGGCCTGGGGATTGCAGTGTTGCAGCAGAATGCCTCGCCCATGTTTGGCTGGCTAAGAGGAGTGTCATCTTAATAATCTTTTCTTTTTCTCTTTTACCATAGCTGTTTATCTGAGAAGCACTTTGAGATCTGTCTCCCTAGATGAGAAGTGCTATACAAACTCAATTTATTTTTATTATTATTACTACCGTTTCTCCTTTGATGGTCAGACTGGGGGATGGACTCGTTCAAGAAACATCGGACATGAGATTAATGATTTGATGAGTAGCACAGATACCCTAATTAGCATGAGTAAGGATTAACCCGAATGAAGTATCGTTGTGTATTACAGTGTCATTTTTGCTGGCCTGATGAAACTATGCTCACCTCCTAGACAACATTATAACAATTCCAAGACAGACATCGTGTGTGTACTGAAGGAAATGACTATGTTTGTATCAGTCTTATTTCCCTTCCTGGTTCTATAACTTCACATTTTCCATTTCATACAGCTACCTATTGCCACGTGCACTAAAAGCTGCAATGTTAAAGATTTGGGTTTTTGTTTCCTTACCGAAACCAAAGTCAGTATTGGTACAGTTGTGTTCTGATCATTGGGCGTTATAAGTTTATGCCAATATTTTGGTTATTGCATATACATGGATATTGATAACACAATTTCTCTAATAGCCATATCAACATGATTCTTTACATAATTTCTGTTACCCCCCCCCCCACTTTTCTCCCCAATTGTATCCGGCCAATTAACCCACTCTTCCGAGCCGTCCCAGTTACTGCTCCACCCCCTCTGCCGATCCGGGGAGGGCTGCAGACTACCACATGCCTTCTCCAATACATTTGGAGTCGCCAGCTGCTTCTTTTAACCTGACAGTGAGGAGTTTCACTGGGGGGGGGGGGGGGCATAGTGCATGGGAGGATCATGCTATTCCCCCCAGTTCCCCCTCCCCCTGAACAGGTGCCCTGACTGACCAGAGGAGGTGCTAGTGCAGCAACCAGGACACATACCCACATCTGGCTTCCCACCCACAGACACAGCCAATTTTGTCTGTAGGGACACCCGACAAAGCTGGAGGTAACACGGGGATTCGATCTGGCGATCCTCGTGTTGATAGGCAACGGAACAGACCGTCACACTAGCCCGATGCCCGTTGTCACTTTAAATTAATCACAGTTTTATGTTTAATGTTCATCCAAAATCAGCTGACGACACCCATTTTAGTATTTACAACAAATGAAAGTAGACAACGTTCCCATCAGCTCTTGTTTTTGTACCAGGGTGCTGAAGAAGTGTGGACACTTCTTCGGCACCCTGGTAGCATGGATGGATTAAGCTTTGGAGGACAGACTGAAAATGGTGGCCCATTCTTTCCAGTGAGAGTTGAACACCTTGTGCTTACAGCCAATTATTGGCAAAAGCAGCCATGTTTTTATGTCATCTGCGATCTGTGACTTCCCCTTCACGCATGCAGTTTAAAAAAAAAGAAAAAGATCAGAATGTACATACTGTACATCAAAAGACTGGGCAAAAATCCAGGGGTCTTAATCAGTTCTTGAAAATGTCAATTAACATTTTACACCAATTTTGAAAATCAGATGAACGCATTACCATAATTAGGAGATGATCAGCATATAAAGGATCTTTGGATACATGTAAACACACCCAGAGATCCGTTTAAAATGACTGTCACCATGGCGTTACATCAGCATTACCCCAGCACTCCTACCAGCACATTACCACCAGTTTTAGCTAATCCCATTAGGGGTCACCACAGCGGATCATCAGTTTCCATCTCTTCCTGTCCTTAACATCTTTCTCTGTCACTCCAGCCACCTGCATGTCCTCCCGCACCACATCCATAAACCTCCTCTTTGGCCTTCCTCTTTTCCTCTTCCCTGGCAGCTCCATATTGAGCATCCTTCTCCCAGCGTCTCTCCTCAACACATGTCCAAGCCATCTCAATCTTGCCTCTCTTGTTTTGTCTCCAAACCGTCCAACCTGAGCTGTCCCTCTAATATATCCATTCCTAAACCTGCCTTTCTTCATCACTCCCAATGAAAATCTTAGCATCTTCAACTCTGCCACCTCCAGCTCTGCCTCCTCTCTTTTCATCAGTGCCACTGTCTCCAAACCATATAACATAGCTGGGTCTCACAACCATCTTGTAAACCTTCGCTTTAACTCTTGCTGGTACCCTTCTGTCACAAATCACTCCTAACACTCGTCCATCCACTCCACCCTGCCTGCACTCTCTTCTTCACCTCTCTTCTGCACTCCCTGTTACTTTGAACAGTTGACCCTAAGTATTTCAACTCATTCACCTTTGTCACCTCTACTCCTTGCATCCTCACCATTCCACTTTCCTCCCTCTCATTCAGGCCTATGTATTCCATCTTGCTCCTACTGACTTGCATTCCTCCTCTCTCCAGCACATACCTCCACCTCTCCAAGCTCTCCTCAACCTGCTCCCTACTCTCACTACAGATCACAATGTTATCTGCGAATATCATAGTGCACGGAGACTCCTACCTGATCTCGTCCATCAACCTATCACCACTGCAAACAAACGATACATTTCACAAATACAGTTCATATAAGAGTTGCACAGTTGTGACACGTTGTCTCGCCTCATCTTCAGTCTGCAGTAGCTAGCAGGTGGGGTGATTCAGTGGACGAGTTAATGGAGACAAGGAGTTGTCATACCCGACTTAGTAAAAGGAGCTGTTCATTTCAATGATTCATTCATGACTCACACATCACTACTACTGACAATCTTACACATGCTCTGCAGAAAAACATAGACGTTCTCTGATATTACATTAGAAGACATGGACATGGATATTTCACAAGCACGGACCAGGTAAAGTAACTCCTTTTCTCTATATTGCGTAATTGTCTCTGACTCTGGCAGTAGCTTCGAATTCTATGAAAGAAAGCGGCAACTATGCTGCGTTGGTAGCTACAAGACCCAAGAGTGTATTCAGCACACAACTTGACCATTGGAAAAGCCCCTGTCTGCAGCCTGCAGATCAGTGACATGGTCAATGTTGGCTGTGATGTGCGCAATGTGGGCGGAGTCGGTGACGTGCTCAATGTTTGTACAGTAATGCATGCGAGAACGCCAGTGTCGGTACTTGATCTACTCGCCCTGTTCAGGGTCCTGTGACTACAGATGACATCACTACGTCACGCATTATGATTGGGTAGGGGCATGGATAAGGGCTAGTTCAGTTTAGGAACAGCGAGAAACAGTAGATTGATGTTAGACGCAGCTCGGGCCTTCGGCCCTCGCACCTTTACTAACCAACTCTATGTCTACGTGGATTGTAAAAAAAAAACACAGCTAAATAACTATAAAGCTAGCAACGCTAGCTAGCAACATAATCCGTGACTGCTGTTTCATGCTAGCTAATGTTTGTGCAATGGCGGGAATCACAAACCAGTGAACTTGAGGACGCCCACACTGCGCACGTCACAGCCCACATCGAACACATCACCGACATTGACCACGTCACCGATCTGCAGGCTGCAGTCAGGGGTACTTGGAACATTGCGCAACATGCAGCAAAGTTGTCCTGGCTAAATTTAAGAAAGATTATATTTTTTCTCTTTGGGCTATGGCAGATAGAAAGACACAAACTTTAGCTAAGTTTAGACCGATAATTTTACATGCATTTACTCAGCAAAGAAAATTAACTTTATCTTTCTTTCAGCACTAATTATATTTGGCATCCAATTTCTGAAAAGTTAAGATTTTATTTTCAGGTCAAACCTGACCCAAGAAAGACAGATTGAAAGGGGAGCACCTGGCTGCATATCTAAGAATATCGATAAATGGATCAGCACAGATGTGTTCCCATATACAGAGGTGTTATGTTCCCCATTTAAGATCCAGGGATGAGGGAAGTAACAAAAGTATCCCGGGGGAATAAGAAAGGTGGGAGGTGGGTCTGCGGTGGTGTAGCGGTCTAAGCATCGGCTTTGTGTTGATGCAGTTGCCCACTGGGGACCAGGGTTCATGCCTGTGTCTTTTCAGATCCGACTACGGCCGGACTCGATGAAGCAGCAATAATTGGCAACACTGTGTGTGTCGGAAAACACAGTGGTTCGGCCTGGATTCACCTTGTCACGAAAGTGGCAAGGCGTCTGCTTCGAGACTGCTGGCCGGAGAGATGCAGTTGGCGAACGCATGTAATACGAGGGTGGGTGTTTGAACAAAAACAGGGATCGATTGGCCACTAAATTGGGAGAAAAGGGGAAAAATCAGAAATAAATTTGTAAAAAAAAAAGAGAGGTGGAACCAAATGTAAAAACAAACATGTTTATTAACAAAACTAACCCTAAGCCAATTTAAACAGCAAAAGATCAACCAAGACGCTGGCTCTTAACTAATGAGGATTAGGTAACAAACAACTACATCAGACCAAAAAAGAAACAAGAAAAATAGCACAGGTTTCACCCGCCTTCTCAAGGAGTACTGACCATAAGCACAACAGCTCTCTCTCTGGCTGCCAACAATGGCCCACTGGCACCGCTGGGTGTCTCTCTCTAAGTTATATAGCCAGCTGATAAGGGATTGGAATCACCTGTGCTCAACCAGCATCTCCACAGCAGGAGGGGCATTATCTGGGGAGGGAAATTACACACATACAAAACACACGGCACTAGAGCCATAACAGCCCCTCTCATAAAAACAAACCCTAGGTTTGTATACAAGAGGGCAAAACTCTTAAAACAATGACACATAATTACTAATTACCATTAAAGATTTTATATTTATCTGGTAAATATGCATAATGACAAATTTTTTTTTTTTAAGTTTCCTCACCATGTCGCATGGTAACAGGGCACCTATTTCACCCACGGGACAGAGCATCAGCCACCAGATTGTCAGCTCCTGTTGTTCTGCTTGAGCCTGGTCCCTGGCCTGCGTGAGGCTCTGTATTAACTGCTACCTGGCTAGGCAATGCTTAGCTGTGGTATCATCACAGCGCCTCTGCCACTCCAGGGCTATTTTGACATACCTTTGGTCGAGAGCCTTCTCTCGCTCCAATCCTGTACACATCTGCTGCTTGTATTTCTGTCTCACCCCTGCTTTTCTCCAGCACAGTCCAGAGCTTGGCCTCTCTCTCGTGCAGGGCCAGCAGCTCAGTATCTTTGGCAACAGTCTCCTTTTCATTAAAAATGTTTTCTTTCCGATACTCCTTTTCCCTCCTCACTTCCTCCAGGTCTGTCTCCACTGTAGTTAGTCACTGGCGAAGACCTGCCTTCTTAGATGCCCACATCTGATTCGCCAGCTCCAAACATAGCTCCTCTGCCTCAACCTGCTTTGCATGGCACTGCTGTGTGAGGTCAGCAACGGCAAACTCGAGGTGTGCAACTCTCACCTCCTGCTTCTTTAAAGCAGCTGTGTCAGCACCTTCTCTACACGCAGACCACCAATGGTCTCACTGAGTGAGTGCATATGGTTTTGCGGATTGTCTGGAACTACAGGGGCCAGAGCAACCGTCACTTTATCGGTAGATGTAGCTGTGTGGAGGGATCTTGCTCCCTCTAGCTGCTCATTCATGTGCCTGCACTGAGCCTTAAGCTCAGAGACTTCCTGCTCCAGGGCCTGGGTATATTCTGGAGTACCTGCAGGGCTGGTTTTAGAGAAATCAGGGGGTTGGGCTGGAGTCACAGTGCGCATCTGCGGGGGGCGGGGGGGGGGGGGGGCTGAAGAAGCTGGGTAGAAGAGACCTGGGGTTGGGCTTGCTTCTGGAGCTGGATTAGGTCCTCCCTCTTCTTTCTCATGTGGTACACAACCACCCCCCGACTGCTGTTATGCTGCTTACGTTTTAAGGCCTCACAGTCGGCAACTAAATGTCCAGGCTTATGACAAAAGAAACACCATTTCCCCACCTTAGGATTTGGAGGAGGTGTACTGACACGTGAAGCCTGGGTGACATGCAAGTTAGCATCCCATGGGGGGGGGGGGTATTACGCAGCACAGAGATGTTTTTGTGTGTGACCGTAAAGTCGTCTGCTGACACCGCAGCCTGAGGCAGAGCGGACACTTTTTGTTCATTCAAATAGGTGACAATATGGTCAGGCATAGAGTTTTAAAATTCCTCCAACAACACCAGCTCTTTTAAGCAAGCTAAATCATTGGCCTTACAAGCTGAACACCATCGCTCAAAAAGAAGGCATTTTCCCCACGCAAAGTCAGTGTACGTCTGATTAGGGTTTTTCCTGAGACCTCGGGAAACGCTATCGATACAACTCTGGCACTGACTCATATGCTTGCAGAATAGCACTCTTGAGTTTTTCATACACGTGGCTATCTGCGGCATAAAGTGAGGAGCAAGCTTCCAGAGCTTTACCAGTCAATTTACACTACAGGAATATAGCCCACACATCCTGCAGCCAGCTTAATGCTGCGGCTATATGCTCAAACGCACCAAAGTGATGTGTTTTCTCACATCAAATTCACCTGTAGAGCTTGGCGTCAGCAAATTACCAACAACAGCAAAGCGAGAACCTGACTGCATCTCTAACTGTCGCATTTTAATAGACATCTCTGCCTCCAATTTCTTCAATTCCTACTCCCTGCAAAGCTGAAATTCCCTCTCCCTTCCCTTCTTTTCCAACTGAAGGTGAGCAAGACAGACTTTTAACCACACATCCAGCTTAGAACCAGGAGTGGACTGAACAGAAAAAGGTTCAAAGGGCAGCAGGGTAACCTTTTTGTCCCCCGCCACACCATGGGAGCCAGGAGTAAAGCTAACCGGCATTCGCTCGGCCGGCTCTTCCAGCGGAGAAATAGAGTGGTCTTCAGCCGAAAACAGTGCCACTTCACCAGCTACTTGATCAAGAGACACCGGTAAGCTAAGAACCCCTTTAATAATTAGCGCCTCTACAAGCGCTGCTTTTAAGGTGGGAAGAGAGCCTGAGACAGAGATGTCATAATGTGCAGCAATCTCACACAGATCGTTTTTCCTGCAGTCATCCAGCTGAGTTAGCATAGGATTAGCTGTAAACGCGTGTAAATCAAATGTTGCCAAAGCTAAGAGAACAAACAAATACCATACACAGGCTGAATGTACATTAGCCTCTGCTATGATCAACACTACAGCCACTCAACCTGTTGCTTTATTAACTCACACAATTTCAACAAAGTCACGTCCAACGGTGGCAAATACAGCAAGCTGGAAACAAAGTACAATTAGCCTTACAAACAAACAAACAAAGTTCCCCGGTTCCTGCCTAGTTGGAACTTCACCTACCTGTCTTCACGGAGTGTGCCGGGCTCAGGGCTACTTTAAAGGCTGAACTTCGGCGGTTTACACACACACAAAAGGAATCCACTTCCGAACCCTCATTCAAAAAAAAAAAAAAAATCCCAGACGAGCCCCCAATTTGTTACGTTCCCCGTTAAAGGTCCAGGGGATGAGGGGAAATAACAAAGAAAAGAATCCCAGGGGAATAAGAAAGGTGGGAGGCAGAACCAAGTGTAAAAACAAACAAGTTAATTAACAAAACTAACCTTAAGACAATTTAAACAACAAAAGATCAACTAAGACGCTGGCTCTTAATTAACCCGGATTAGGTAACAAACAAAATAACTCAGATCAGACCAAAAAAGAAACAAGAACAATCGCATAGATTTCACCCGCCTTCTCAAGGAGTATTGCCCATTAGCACAACAGCGCTCTCTCTGGCTGCCAACAATGGTCCACTGGCACGGCTGAGCATGTCTCTCCAAGTTATATACCCAGCTGATGAGGGACTGGGATCACCTGTGCTCAACCAGCAGCTCCACAGGAGGAGGGGCATTACCTGGAGAGGGAAATTACACACATACACAACACACGGCACTAGGGCCATAACAACAGGAGTTGGAGCTCTTTGATAAACCTAGCAAGATTAAAGATTAACTTCTCCCTAAGGTCTGAGCATAACGCCACCCACTGCATAATTTTCCACTGTTCTGTCCTCGCTAAGTGTTGTCCCCATGAACGTATACTCAGCTATACAGACTGCTAAACGCTTTCCTAATCAAGCTCCAAGGAACAGAGAGAAATGTTGAATTCGGCAGTTTAATCAGGATTAAATCTCTTTTCTGAGTGAGACCTTACCTTGGCCCCAATAAACCTGTCAAAAGCAAAAGCAAAAAACAATAAACAAAACAAAACCCCTAAAACCGCTCTTTATTTTGGGTTTGGGCAACTGCTTTGCTGTACACTGTGACCCTTTTCCTTCCAGTTCCAGACTGGATTCTGATTGGGCCGAGTTAATCAAGGAGGCCTTGAACATTTTGGGCAACCTGACAGGAAGCGTGGGGCTCGGAGTTGCTTCTTTCACCACTTGCATATCTATTTGACGCTTTGCATAGGCTGCTCATGTGCGTGCACATTCCGCTTTAGCACAAGCTTGAACAGCAGCTATACTGGCTGAAGACTTATTTGAGTGTCATGAAGATGAGGATGATGAAGATGATGCAGCACATTCTGAAATGACATCCAGGTCTCGAGGATCAATATTGTTGGGGTTTGGGTCTGACATCGCCCTATCGGGCAAGTGGATGTATCTCCAGTCCACTCGAAACGCTCTTGAATATGTACGTGTTTTTTTTACTTTTGTAAACTGACTGGCTGAAATATGTGCTCAGGTTGTGGGATGGGATGCCAGTCATCCTCTATATTTGTCTGTTCAATAAAACTAATTGTAGTTTGGCAGGAGATGAATTTCTATGTCCGGTCAAGTGGATTCTCCTAGATGGATATGCGTTATTTCTTGACAGCTTGTCATGATAGTTCATCTTTTCACTTCAACTTTTCTGATATTTCCATCGTCTCTAGGAAAGGTTCTTGTGATCAGTCATGTGGACCAGTCGTGTCTCTTGACTACGCTGTCTTTTAGCAGGACAACGTCTCCGTCCAGCAGATTTGGTCTTTCTGTTCTCTAAAAAGTGGGCCAGGAGTGGGGTAGGAGTAGCTGGGGAGATCCACGAGAAGGGCTTGGCGTGAGTCACCAGCTCACCGCTGTACACAGTCCCTTCACTGATTCACCTTCCGGCATGACACCCCCCCCCCTTCCCACAAAGACGCCACAATGCAGATGCGCCTCAGACAGAAGGGGGCCCCGTGAAATTGGCCACGGCGGAGAGAGGTGAGCGGCTGGTCCCCAAGCCATGGCGCGAGCCTAACCCAACCGACCCAGTTGTCCAGTGGTTCTTCCACAGCCGTCAAAAGCACAAGTCTGAACCAAAGTTGCAATAAAATTGAATATGATGAAATTATTTAACTATAATCAACTGTAAATTAAGAGCCATTTACAAGGTTGGTAGAAAATCTAATAAAGTCACAAGGTTAGTGGGTAAATTCCTGTGAATGACGAGTCTTGATCTGCATATATTTGAAAATGAGCATGGTTTCCCTGACTAACTCTCAAGGGTCGAGGCCGGGGGTGGTGGGTCACCCACCTCTGATTAGAGGACATTAACAGTTTTTTGTTTTTTTTAAATTTCATTAGGTAGATAAGTCCCTACCAGTGGAATCTACATCAGCATTGACCTTGCAAGGTTCAGGGCTGATTTAAACCAGTAGATTGCATATTGAGCCATTTTCAATCCATGAAATGCTGACTTTTTTAAGTATGGTAAGAACATTTTATGGTAAGAAATTTCAGTATTAACACCAGCATTTAAGTGTTTCATCACCATCAGTCATATCATTCAGTTTACAGTTTACACTTTAAAAAACATGTATGGAGCATCTGGGTGGCATGGCGGTCTATTCCATTGCCTACCAACACGGGGATCGGCAGTTCAAATCTGCGTGTTACACCTCCAGCTTGGTCGGGCGTCCCTAAAGACACAACTGGCCGTGTCTGTGGGTGGGAAGCCAGATGTGGGTGTGTGTCCTGGTTGCTGCACTAGTGCCTCCAGGGGGACGTGCTCCTCACTGTCAGGTGAAAAGAAGCGGCTGGTGACTCCACATATATCGGAGGAGGCATGTGGTAGTCTGCAGCCCTCCCTGGATTGGCAGAGAAGATGGAGCAGCAACCAGGATGGCTCGGAAGGGTGGGGTGATTAGCCGGATGCAACTTGGAAGAAATATGGGGGGGGGAGATTAATTTTTTTTTTTTAAAAACCATATGTGTTAAGTACGTCTTTATTCTGCGAAACAGTGCCATCTTTGTACATGGTAAAGAGTGTTTTATTCTTTTTTTTCTTTCTTTTTTTTACTTTGACTTACTCTTCCCATGTGGGTAGATGGAGGGTTGGATCTGTGAAATACATCATGTGAAATTAATAGAACTATTCAACAAATCAAATTATTATGTTAAAGGTCAAATGTATTTGTTGTTTGTCACATGTAGTAGCCCATTTTTTGCCTGCAGGTAATGCCGGCCCTTTCCACCAGTTCAAGATTCAAGATTCTTTATTTGTTATGTCTCATTATAAAAGTATAAGAGAGTCAAATTCTTGAGTTTCAGCTCCTCAACACTGCAGCAAAAATAGCAATAACCAATAGCAATAGCAATAATAATTGCAGTTACCACCACAACTATATTTCAGACCCGTAGGAAACACTGAACAACCTTTTAACATATTTTTTCCTTCTTAATATTCTCTAGTTCTCCCAGTTTAACATGTCCAATTCCCTGTTCTTCTATGGTCCCACTACTGCACAACTTCAACGGTTTTGGCCTAAACTATAATGTGCATCCAACTCCCCACCCCAAATTTTTGTGGATTATCTATTGTCTTGAATAGGCCATGAATTATTTGATTCATTAACAATTGATTTAATTATTGAAGAGGTCACTGGTTTATCACTTTTCATGAACTTTTTGCCTGATGTACCTTTCTTTAGTGCAATGACTATATGGAAAGGCAAACACAGAATCTCATCCTGTTTTGAAGTCCAGATTCCACAGTCCATATTCTACATTTAAAGGATTTTTTTTTCTTCAAAAGGTTAAGAAAAAAACAACAATGTCAATGAATTACAAGAGCCATCATTTGCAGAGAGGAAAAATAGTCTATGAAACTTCAATGTTTCATGATCATTGTCTGTACTTCATTAAAATGTCGTCATTGCTTTCTGTCTCTTGTTTTGTATATATGCTATGTGTATGGATATGTGAAGTGGCTTGGGTTCAGTCTGATCAGTCCTTGAGTACAGAGGGTTGTTTCAGTATAACATCAATACAAATGTCCTCTGCCACACACAGTGACATATTACGACAATGGAGCAAAACTGTAAGAGAATAAAAAAAGTCCTCCAGTGTTTAGTCCTTTTGAAACACAGCCATGCTTAATCTGACAAGGGGTCAGTTGTGCAGAGAAGACCAGTATCTCTGGAACACATTAACAATTGTTCTGCTTGAATTAGAGAGCACTGGTGGTGGTGGTGTTAACCAGCATTAAGTAGAGGGGAGAGAGAGTTAGGGTCAGTCATAACATGCCCTCTGCCACATGAGAACATGTAGCACTTTGTTAAACAAGACTGCTATGTTATTGCATCAATTCAGCAGAGCCAATTTAATGGAAAATCCTTTTTAGATTGATTTTATATTCCTGAACGAGATTGTAAACATGCAGTAGATTTCATGTAATAGCATGAAGTCAAAACCATTTTTTTAAGAGGAGGTGAAAGCCAAATTATGTTAAGCTCTTCCAAATACAAACTTAAGTGGTAAATGGACTGCATGTATATGCTTTTCTAGTCTTCCGACTACTCAAAGCACTTTACAGTGTACGCCTCACATTCACCCATTCACACACACATTCATACACGGATGGTGGAGGCTGCCATGTAAGGTGCCAACTTGTTCATCAGGAGCAGTTAGGGGTTCAGTGTCTTGCCCCAGGACACTTCGACATGTTCTCTGGAGGAGCCGGGGATCAAACCAGGAACCTTCTGCTTATGAGATGACCTGCTGTAACTCCTGAGCCATACCGCCCCTTCACAAATACAAACGTATTATTTATTGTGTTTTTAAGGTTTAGGAATTTAGTTTTTTGGATTCTCAAAATGTCAAGTAACATACAGTTACAGTAACATGCAACCAGTGCCCACCATGCTTTTCACCATTTAATGAGTTGACTACGGGCCAAAATAATGACTTAAACTATTGTGGTGGCTGGCATGGAAGAATGAGCGATAGATATCTTATTCACAACTCTCATGTCCCATACACCGCACGACCTCAGGAGTGCTCTTTTATTTTGCCCCTCCCCAATGGTTTCCGAACAATGGCTTCCCTAATGAGGTCACTCTGGAACACATTAACCTTGGTCAAGGTCCTACAGTCAGTCAGTCAGTCAGTAACATGGTCAACTAACCAGTCCGAGTCAACCCCCAAACTAACAATCAGAACATGACACAACATTCACAAAACAATGATCTGAACATGATCGTAAGTCCCATAATCCCTTGCACTTCCCCAGCACATAGCCGTCATCAGTCCAGCGACCGTCTCCCTCGATCGCTACATAGCCCCCACCTGAGGGGTTAGTTGTCCTTGACAACCCCATCACCCAAGACATAGTCTCGCAAAGTTCAGGAGGCTGTTGCTAGCAAACAGGTTGCTCAGGGCTTACAGGAACTGCAACTGGAGGAGAAGCACACTGATCAGCGCATGGGGTGCTACTGTCAGCCCTAGCCCCAACAGGCAGACCAAGGGGGCAGTATGGAGGAAGTCTGTCCTGGTGCAGCACAACTATGTGCCCCTGGTCGGGCATGCGCACCCAGTACACCACCTCAGACAGCTGGTCCACAACCTCTCCGGGCCCCTGCCAGTGGCTGAGAAGCTTGGGGGAAATCCCCTTCTTGCGAACAGGACAATACATACTTTGTCCCCTCGCATAAAGCCTTGCCCAAGGCACCAGGTGTCATAGGCCCTCTTAGGCCGTGCCCCCGAGTTGGCCTGGATCTGGTGGGTGTAGTCGTAGACCACTTGCAGCCAATCCCTCAGTCTCTGATGGTAGTCCATCTCTTTGGTAATCTCTCTTGGGACCCGTCTTGATGGCATGCTGAACCAGCCCAGTCTGCCTGCAGTCCTCGTCTCTAGCAGTGAAGATGTCCATGAAGTCATTAAGAACGCGCTTCAACTGGTGGAGTTGCTGTGGGTCAAGGCCATCACTGCTATGTTGCAACAAGTCGTGTATGGCCTCAGTCATCTCAGCAGAGGGTAGGACAGCAGACTCAGCGGGCAGGGCCAAGGCAGGTCAGGGTGATGCAGGGCTGCTGGTGGTGGGTGTGCTGGTTTGGACAGTGGTCTGGGTTGCTGGGGCGACAAGCACATGGGCTCTGTGTCTGCTGGACGACAGCTGCTTGGTGTCTGGCTCATCAGTCTTTGGGTCTGTCCCTTTCCCAACCAGGCTGCAGCACCACAGTCTTTGTACCGAGGGATAAGGTTGCCCCTGGCACGTTAACACGGGCCTACATACTAGTCTCACAATACCAGATAATCGGAGATTTCCGCCTACCAATGACTGTAGAATGTCTGTAGTAGAATGTTTTCCCCTGAAAGACACTATATAATTTGAACCCTGTGAAAATGTAATATACGTATGCGAATCTTCTGTAAACTGCTTTGGGAACAACATGTTTTTGCTCATGCCAATAAAGCTGTTTGAATGGAAAAAACAAAACAAAACACAGGCCTCCCAGTGGGACAGCAGGTCCAGGCCGATGATGCACGGGTCCAGAATGTTGGCAAGTCGGAGCTCATGCGCCAGCTCCTGGTCTCCGGCCCAGACTAACAGCGACTTCTTCCCTCTCATTCCAGCCTTTTCCCCAGACACTGTCATCAGCTGGGTGTTAGTTGGGGACCATGCCAGTGAGAGTGGGCCGGTGGTGCCCAGGAGGACACCAGGCTGCACCGGGGAAATGGTAGAGCCCATGTCTACCAGGGCTCTGCAGGATCAACTGTCGAGTTGGCAGTCCAAATATAATCCCTTAGTGTGACCTAGACGGCCAACCAGCGTGCATTGGCTTTGAAGGGGGGCTGGAGACTGGACTGGCGGTCCATTCACTAGACCTTTCTGCCGTTACTTCCCATTGGCTGGGTGGCTCTGGCCTTCGGTGCTGATGCTGGGCAGTTGCGTGATCAGTACTACCTTGGCCTGTTCAGCTTCACTGAGAGCCCTGCTGTGGGATTGGGGTATGGCAAGGCGAACATGGTGGCGCAGACATTGTGGCATGAGCCCCCGCAGGAAAGCTTGCAGGGCCAGTTCCTCTTTCATGACTGGGTCGAAATGCGGGTAACCATGCCGGGCATGTAGTTGAACGTCTGCAGCGAAGGCACCCAGGCTCTTTCCCTCTTGGCAGCAGCAGCTGGCTAGCCACTCCCTGCTCTGGTCAGTGAGGGGCCGTTGTCCGAATCTCTGCTCCAACGCCATGGTCAGGGCTTGGAGTTCATGCTGCTCTGCTGGGGCTAGATCGAGGAGCACCTGCAAGGCCTTTCCCTCCATGCCAGAGCCAGGTGGATGACAGTCTCCTTGTTACACCATCCATTATGCCATGCTGCCACTTGCACTTGCAAAGGTATGGCTCTAGCAGCGTCATCCTATTGTACTTGGGCAGCTTGGCTGATGTCATATGCGCTGTATCTCTGCTGCTCACTAGAGGGCGATCGGCAGTGGCAGGCAGCATGCGTTCCCCGGCGCTGGTCCTCTGGGCTTCCAGGAGGTGATCAGCAGCAGCAGGCAGCATGCGTTCCCTGGTGCTGGTCTTCCAGACCTCTAGGGGGCTATCAGTAGCAGCAGTTGGCGTTTGCTCTCTGGCACTGGTACTCCTGGCCTCCATGTGTGATCGACGGTGGTGGGAAGCTGCATTTGGGCACCTGTCCTCCTGGTCTCCAGGGGGCGATCAACGGAGGCGGGAAGCACTGTTTCCTGGTGCTGGTCCTCCTGGCCTCTATGGGGCAATTGATGGTGGTGGGAAGCGTTTGCACCCAGGCTCTGGTCCTCCAGGCCTCCAGGGGACGGTGGAGCTGCGGTGCACTGGAGTCATCAGGTTGGGCTGGAAAACGTCCATCTCTGGTGGGCTCCATCTTTTGCGACACACACCAGGTTTTCCTAGCACCAAAGGGTCTGCTCGATGTCCCACTGCAGTCTCTGGATCTCTCTCCACTCTTATGCTCAATCCCACTTCTGACATCAATGTCAGAAGTGGGATTGAGCATAAGAATGGAGACGCCGGCGTGGAAGAATGAGAGATAGAGATCTATTATTCGCAACTCTCGTGTCCCGTACACCGCATGACCCCAGGAGTGCTCTTTTATTTTGCCCTGCCCCAATGGTTGCTGAACAATGGCTTCCCCTAACGAGGTCACTCTGGAACACAATCTTGTTCACGGTCCTACAGTCAGTAACATAGTCATCTACCCCGTCCGAGTCAACCCCCAAACACATAATAATCACAACATGACACAACATTAACGAAACAATGATCTGAACATGATTTTAAGTCCCATAATCTCTTGCGCTTCCCCAACACATAGCCATCATCAGTCCAGCGACCATCTTCCCCAATTGCTACAATATTATTTCTAAAATTGCTTCCTTGATATTCGGTTTCAGTCTAAATATCCATTACATTAATTCTACTGCAGTATATTGAGATTTTGTTAATGTTTAAATCTTAAATCTGAGAAATTTCAAACTACTGTGTGCATATTAACAGGATATTAAAACATATATTCAAGTCAGACAACAGGCCCCGATTGCTCTCGTGTGCATAGTTTAAGTGGTATATCTGAGCAGGTAATTGGATGAGTCTATAGGACAATGACTGGGGAAATGGAGGTTTCCTCAAAAGTCACCTTGACTGAATGGAACTCATCAATCACATGCCAAACACCTTGTTACACACATGCCTGCACACAAACACAGCAGCTACTCACAACAAATTTACACGGGAACGTGTGCATGTGCACATGTAGACACACGCTCCGCACGGTTGCTCTGCAGGCAACCAAGGTCTTTGTTGGTATGGAGGACACTGAGTGTGTTAATGGGCCAGGTGAAAGTCATCAACCCTCTCATTTACCAAGTCTGCCTTCGTCAGCAGCAACAATGACGTCTCTGATGGTGATGTACAGTTTGCCAGTACCAATTCACTCACACAGCTGTTTAAGGGCCATGGTTTTGTCATTTGTAACACTGAAATGATCTGGGGGGGCACACTATCGACCTTATTCAAAAATCTGCACTAACAGGCTGGTGTTTACGAAAACAGATTTTATGATGCAGAGAGAGTGCAGGTGCTTTGGTGTGCCACAGAGTTCACAGGTTCAAACCACAACGTCAACAAGCTCCAGTATGTGGTCGTGTTTTTTTTAATCATGCATCCCGCTGTTCATTTCAAATTTATTTTTACTAGAGCACAAACAAAACAACAAAAAATTCCAACAATCAGGGTGTTATGAAGGGTTGCATATTTTTACAAGATCTTATATTACCAACACCGTCAGTGACACTTCAGTTACAAGTCAGTCAGTCCCTGTCCACAAGCCCCGCTCTTTACCCCATAAACAACACACTGACTTGCAAGTTAATCCCAGGCATAAACAACTGATGTGGGAGTGCCATTAAAGTAAGTAAGGTAACCTCAAATGGTCAAAGACTGAATCACAATCATATTTATTGCCAATTACAAGAACATACAAGGAAGTTTGTCTTGGTATGTTGGTGCAAGAGGGAAAAAATAATAGTGAATAGTAAAGATAAAAGTTAAAAAAAATAATAAACAAAATATATACACAAGATAAAAAAGAATAAAAGTTAGGTGCAATAAGGTGCAATCAACACCAGCTCAGAGTTGAATACGAGACCACGTGGCAGCCCTAATGCCCAGCACTGGGTGGCAGGAGCTGTATTTATAAAAAGTTAAATTGCAATTTTAAGAAGTTAGTTACAGAATAAGAGTTATTTACAGTGTAGTGCAGGTTTTACGCAAGGTGTCTATATACAGAGAGCACAGTAGGGAAGATAAAAGCGGGTGGGGGCCTGTCAAGGAGCCTCCTCCTTCTATTTCCAATATATGGTATGTATGCTGAGAGGAAGGTGCACATTCCTGTCACTCATCTGCTCAACACCCATGTATCTGGTAATGTTTGTGACATGCTTACTCACTTGCTCTTAGTCTTCTCTCATCCAGGTTTCTTCTCGAGGGGGACTTTAATTCTCTGACTTGCCCAACCTTTAAGACGTGTACTGCCCCTCTGAAATGGCTTTAGTACAAAGGAGCAGCAATTGAGGGAATATTGATGCCACCTGTGTCAAACTGGTATTCATTACAGAGGCCCTCCATGATTGGCCAGAGACAGAAGGTGACAAGGTATAAAAGGTGTGCGAAGATGGCAAACGGTTGTTCTGCGTTTTTCCCCTCTCCAGGACAATGGAGAGGTTAAGTGTTTTGTAGATCGAGAGGAATTTTCCACGATCTTTTTATCTGCAGAAGACAAAGTGGTTGAAATGTTTTTTTCTTTGTGGCTATCATTTTGTGGCTGACCTGAATAAATATTTTTTTATTCTGAACATCAACTCCTGCCTGCTGGTCCATCCTTCCAATTCACACTACCAACCATCCTCAAAGTATAACAGGGTCTGTAGGCGGCAGTATCAAGATCTGTGGGTGTCTGGGGGCTTGTTAGAAAGCCCTACTGGTTAGGGAAGAAACTGTTCTTGTGGTGCGAGGGTCTGATTTTTATAGACCATAGTTTCTCGCCAAAGAGGATTGTTTTGAGGAGACTATTGCCTTGGTGGGAAAGGTCGGCCATGATCTTTCCTGCTCGCCTCAGTGTCCTGGAGGCATACAGGTACTGGAGGGATGGCAGGTTGCAGCCAAACACTCTCTCAGCAGAGCGAATGATATGCTGTAGTCTGCCCTTGTCCTTGGCAGTGGCGTACCAGATAGTGATGGAGGAGGTGAGAATGGACTCAATGATGGCAGTGTAAAAGTGCAGCATCATTAGATTTGGTAGTTTGAACTTCTTTAGCTGCCACAGGAAGTACATCCTCTGCTGTGCCTTCTCGGTGAGGGAGTTGATGCTCAGCTCCCACTTGAGATCCTGGGTGATGATGGTAAATGGGAAGCGAAAGATTCCACAGTGTCGGCTGGGGATCCACACAGCGTGATTGGGGTGAGTGGGGCTGGGTACCTTCTGAAGTCCACAACCATCTCAACTGTCTTTACAGCATTGAGCTGCAAGTTGTTTTGGCCACACCTGGACACCAGGTGGTCAATCCCCCACCTGTAGGAGGACTCATCCTCACCAGAGACAAGCCCAATGAGGGTAGTGTCGTCAGCAAACTTCAGGAGCTGCTGGACGGGTGACTAAAAGTGCAGCTGTTTGTATACAGGGAGAAGAGTAGAGGGCCACAGCCTGGAACGGAAGCAGTGCTGATGGTCCTGGAGTCAGAGAAATTTTTCCCCAACTTCATGTGCTGCTTCCTCTCAGACAGTAAGTCAGTGATCCAGCTGAAGATGGAGACAGGCACGTGCAGCTGGGAGAGCTTGTCCTGCAGTAAATCCAGGATGATGGTGTTGAAGATGGAACTGAAATCCACAAACAAGATCCTGGCATAGGTTCCTCCAGAGTCCAGGTGCAGGAGGATAAAGTGGAGCGCCATGTTTACTGCATCGTCCAAAGACCTGTTGGCTTTTTAGGTGAACTTCAGGGGTCCAGAAGTGGGTTAGTGATAGTTTTTAGGTGGGGAAGAACAGGGAGCTCAAAATACTTCATTACCAAAGAGGTCAGAGCATTGGGTCTGTAGTCATTGAGTCCTGTGGCCCTTGGTTTTTTTGGGGACAGGCATGATGGTGGAGCACTTGAAGCAGGCTGGTACGTCACATGTCTCCAGTGAGGTGTTAAAACATGTTTGTGAACACTGAAGACAGCTGATCGGCACAGCACCTCAGGTTGGATGGTAGGCAGACTAGAAAAGTGCTATATAAATGCAGTCTATTTACCACTTAAAAGAGAGATCCATACCCGAGAGGATACAGCACTAGTCATAATACAAAGAAAAGGACGCCATCCAGGCAAGCAAAGACAGGAAGCATATTTCAGGGTTGTCAAACAATGTAATCTAATTCCAAAAATAATCCCAGATTATGAGATCCCTTATTAAGGTTTCTATCAGTCATCCCGACCAGCATGGATTCAGGCCAAGTCATATTCATATTCAGTGTAAGTTTTTCATTTATCTTATAACACCAAACAAAACAATTTTTTTATTTTAAGTGAGCCTCTTATCACTTAACAGAAAAAGACCAACAAAAAAAAACAAACAAACAAACGAAACAAAAAACAAAACAAACCAAAACAAAAAGTAACAGCACCAGCTTCTGGAGGGCTAGGCCTGTGGTGGTTTGGGACGGGGTTGTTTGGTCAGGGCGTTTGGGCATTGTGCATTGTGAAAATATGCATGTTTACATAATTTTGGACCATTATCATTACAATATTTACAAAAACACAACACAGGTTGTTGTTTTTCACATTAAACTCAGACATTAGCAAGAAGTCAAACATAATCTCATGGATGAGGTAAGCGCTAGGTCCTGAAGTAATCCTTCACATTTTTGTGAGTGATCACACTGTGCCATAGGAAAATATTATTGGTAAAACAAGACTTATATTGAATGAATTTGAACTGCAATTTTCTCTCCCTCCCATAGCCAATGTAGCAACATTTGGTTGCTCACCAAAGTTTCTGTTCGGTTGGACCGATCCATTGCAAGATAACAAAAGTTAGTTTCTCGTGATCATGAGATAAATAAGCCATGATCTTGAGATAACGGAATCCAAAACAATAATAGTGCATGGTCTCTACGGACTTTTGTAGGGTACTCTCTCCATTCAAAAAGAATATGTTGTAATGAATGAAGACGTAATTGTCAAGTCCTGAAATATAAGACAACCCCACTTTTTTATACCCAAAATTCAGAAAAAAACAAAAACAAACTGTTGTATATTAGGTCTAATACGGTATCCTTTCTCTCCAGAGTCGTAGAGAACTCTCAGCATATTTGTTTCCCGTTCATTTAGTTTAGGCGCTAAGCAAAAATGCTTAGGTGCTGCACCTATGTCTTATAAGGTAAACCCTGCAATGATGTCATACATGGCCTCCCTGGAATCCAATTTATAGAAATCCGTCATAGTGACGGAGAACGTTTAATTCCTGGGTTATATCTCTTGAACAGCCTGTTAATGTCCCTCTCCAGAATGGAGATTCAGGATCCTTGTGGTAAGGGAGGACGAGGCCTCTAAGGTTGGCAGTTGTGGAGAGCCCCGGGCCCCTACTGAGGCAGGGGAGGAGGAGTCGGTGGTCTGGAGCTGGTGGATGGCATCATGACTGTCCCATTGTCTTTCAAATTGACAACAGAACTCATTCAGATTGTTGGCCAGGCCTAGTCCATAGTGGAGTGAGGGGCTTTTGGTTTGTAGTTCTGTAGTTCTATGAGACCCGTCCAGACAGAGGCTGTGTTGTTTTCTGAGAACTGCTCTTGAGTCTCTGAGTACAGTCGTTAAGCATCTCTCACTGCCTTGCTAAATCTGTAGACTCTTTAAACCGTAGACTCTGTAGACTCTTTAGACTCTTTAAACCGAACCTTGTCCCCACTCCTAAACACTTCCTCCTTTTCCAACCTAAGTTGTCTAAGCTTAGCTGTAAACTAGGGTCTGTCATTCTTGTTACTAACCCTGGTGCATGATGGTACACAGTAGGGGTGCAACGGTTCAGTTAGCCCACGGTTCGGTTCGTACCTCAGTTTTTGGGTCATGGTTTCGGTTCGGTTCGGTTTCGAATTATATGTTGGTGAAATAAGTTCGGGAGGGAATAACGTAGCGCGGATCGAGCGTATGCATTAGCTGACGAAAGCCCACATCTCCAACCACCGAAAAGGGCTGCATGTCTTTAGCAATGAACACCCCCGGGGGCTGCACGGGTTATTTTTTTGTGTTTCTCTGAGTTGGCGGTATAGGTTTGTTGGAAAGCATCTCCGATAGACGGTTGTTTTGTTCACTGGTGCGGTTACCTGTGCGTCTGTCCTGCTTCCGGAGAGCGAGACATCTGGGTGGTGACGGCGGAGATGCTGGCTCATATTGGAAGTGTTTCCACTTGCATAGTACGGGACATGGGTCAAGCAATGGTTGCAGCACACAGTGTTATTTCTGTCCACTGTTTTGTCTCCATCGTTGTATTCAACAGCAAACCCGAAATGTCCCCAGATTTGTATGAAGACGGTGCTTCTTCAAACTTTTCTCTCTCTACTCCTCCACTCGCCATGACTTTTCAACTCGACTGTCGGCTCCAGTTACAAGGGGGGTGGGGGGCTAACAGTGATTGAAATATCCAATCACTGTTAGCCCCCCACCCCCCTTGTAACTCGTGGGGCGGGGTTTTCTGCAGCAGGCTATCTCAGCCTGCCTGCACACAGGCACACAGTGAAAAATCCATTCTCCGGCAGTAAGAAACACCTGTCAACTATTCACGCACATTTTAACTGCAAAACCGAAAACCGACGGTCCATAAGGGCGGATTGGACCGTACAGGGCGGACCGTACGGTTCGGTTTTAAACCGAAAACCGTTGCAAGCCTAGTACACAGCTGTCCTCCCAGAAGCTGATATAAGATGTCACAGCCTCAGTGTACTCATCCAGACTCTTGGTGGCAGTCCTGAAAACATCCCAGTCAATACATTCCAAGCACGCACAAAGATTGTTTGTGTAATGACGACCCTCACTGGGTTTGAATTATAGGCGTGTTTAGGTGATTTGTTATCCTCCATCAGATGGTCTGAGGTTGCTTCTCCAGTCATGATTGTTTTTGTTTCCTTCTGCATCTTTGCTCTTGGAACTCCCGCAGCACATTCAGCTGAGGTTGAGACTGTCATTACATTTGAAATGTGGGGGATTGGCGACAAGACTATTCACCAAATGTGCAGAGAAGTTACCAGTTGGAGACACCGAGTAGACGTTGAGAATGTTGACTGTATGGAGCTGAACGTATCCATTCTAACCAGAGCTGCGCCCGAAGAGGAAACACCGAGGGCAGTCTGACAGGACACGGAAGCTGGGCAGGCTAAGCTACCTGCTAGCCCATGCAGACCGGCAGTTCTGACAGTCATCCTGGCTGGCGTTCGTTCTCCTGGACAGTGATTTTTTTATATATTTTTTTTTTTGTTTAGATATATTTGTTAGTTCGGATATATTTGTTCTTGTAGTTCTTGGATATATGTTTTTGTCTTTGTGTTGCACTGATGTGGGCTGGGGGAAACGATTTTTCGTTTCATTTCATTTCATGTGCGCAAGTGCATGAAATGAAATAACAAATAAACTGTTTCTGATTTTGATGGGACCGTCCTTTTCGCATTACAGCTTATCAGTTTACTAAATTCTCATTATTTATCATTGGCAGGTAACTATAGGAAGAATGTTTTAAAACTGTCCCCAGCTTACAATGGATGCTTAACAGCAAATGTAAAATACTGTAAAAAAAAAAAAAAATATATATATATATATATATATATATATATATATATATATTAAAAAAAATCCAATGATGTTGTAAATGTTTATCCAAAACAGTAACTCCTTATTCATTGGCTGTATACATTTTATTAGTATTAAGTTACTTGTTTTTTTGTTAGTTGTTGAGTAACTCCTGAACAACTTCATGATTTGTGATACAAGTATATATATATCACACATCACTCAGGGGAGACTTGGATTTTAGATAAATCTGGATCTGATGTATGTTCTTGTCTTTGCACTTTTTTTTTATTATGGCTTTTCAGAAAATGCAACTTTGTAAGACTCTCTTTAAATTTGTATGTAAATGTCAATCATCTGGTAACTTGGAAAAAAGGCTCCACTCAGCAGCTTTAAGGTGGCAATGTGAGGAATAGAATAGAATACAAATTTACTGTCCAACCAAAGGGAAAATATGTCAGCTCAACAAGACACAACATAAAATCAGCATAGAAAGAAACCCTAATATCCACCCTGCATTTACCCCTCCCCAGGGCTGCTGATTACAGTCTGTATGCCCAGGTTAAAAAGGGCAATAGACAGAGTAAAAATGCCTGCACTTGCATTAGGGTTTTACCAATATCACTTTTTCTTTGCCGATACTGATTCTGAGTGGGAATCTTTATAAGTATCAGCTGATACAGAGTACTGATCAGATCCATTTTCTTTTACTGAACAGTGTCGATTTAGACCATTAGCTTGGATGGTCAATAAGCAAAATTGTTGGAAAGAATCAGTTTTTCCCAGCTGTAAAGAGACAGAGGCTTCCATGTGCCAAAAATGCAGTAAATCAAGGCATTTAGCTTTTATTTATGAAAAGTCACTTGTGACTTTTTGTAAGCAGCTCTAGTTGTGGGTAAAATCGCTGACACTGATAATCCATGTTATCCTGGTATCAATACCAGTATCAGTGCATCCCTAACTTGAGTTCACTAACGCAGCAGCTGCACAAATGGCTGAGATTCGAAAACAGCCAGACAAAAGCAATACATCAACCATGAGAAGAAAAATAACAATCAAACATCTGGATGTTACATTTGCAAATGCCATGAGATCGGCTTGTATAGACTGCCAAGAAATCTGTTCACAGTTGCCGTTTCTCTCTGACAGACGCCACCACTGCCTGTATTTACCACAAGCCTCTTCTTCTCATTCATCCTCACAACTCATTGATGAAAAGATTGACCATGGCAAGCACAACAGGTGTCCAACACGCATGCGCGCACACACACTGACACGCACATACACACACACTCTCTCTCTCTCTCTTCGGAGCCTGCTGGCTCCGGTCCACCAATTCTTCGGCGAGTGACATGCATCATTAAAAGCTTTTAAACTGTAGAGGAATCCTGGCCAGAGGAACCTCTGACAGACTGTCTGTCTCCCCCTTCTCCTTGCCACATCCCTCCCACTACACACACACACACACACACACTCCTCTCCATCTCCTATAAAATGATGCAAAAGGGGCTTAAGAACCCACAGCAAAAGGGCATTTGTACCCCATGAAAGACTCTACAAGCCACAAATATTATTTCAATGAGAGCATTCAACAGCTTGCTGTGTTTACGGGAGCAGGTGAGTAAAATCTCTGCTTATTTCACTTCCATAGATCGAATTGTTTTCCAGAACTTGTTGAAAGCTCTGAGAATTGTGGGAACTGTGACCAAGAAAAAAAGGGGGGGCAAAGGTGAGAAAGAAAGGAAATGAAAGTCTGACTTAAAAAAAAAAATATATATATATATATATATATGTTAGAAATGTTAAACCTACTGACATGTCTAATATTAAATAATATAAGGCACAGCTTGCTTAGATTCTTTTTAAAAAATGGGGTAACACTTTCTATGAAGCTTGCATCTATAATGCCCTATAAGCATCTATAGTGCCCTATAAACATCTATAACACACTATAAGCGTCTATAACGCCCTATAAGCATCTATAACACCCATACTTTCCTATGATGTGTATTACGATGACTAACGGCTATGTCTGAAGACTGTGAAATAGTACTGAAGTCTCATTATGCATCTCTACAAAACTTCAGCAAAACAAGTTGGCTATGATGCATTATGACATTTGTCAGATAAACAGGCTAATGATGACATATTTATAATGCATAAATCTGTTTTAAATTGACATAATCTATCATAAAGGTGGTTATGAGGTGTTGTGAGGGCGTATACATGGTTATAATGAATCTTACAATGACTTATAGCTACACTTACAGGGCGTTATAGATGCTTATAGAGCTTTATAGATGCAAGCTTCATAGAAAGTGTTACCTTCATTAGTGTGGTGGCAGAACATAGTAAAACCACATTGAAATTTCCAGAGTCATGAAAGATAATAAACCCCTATATAGCTCAGATGCTTTGAAAATTGTAAGATTAATGCCAATATTTTGAAATTAATCTACTGCCCAGATGTTTCTTTGAATTCATATGCTGGCAGATACAACATTTTATTCCATTATGGAAAATTCCCTACAAAGCCTTTCTACTTCAGAAAAGCCATTCAACTCGACGTGTTTCAGTTTACAGATGCTCTTTGTAGGAACTTTGACGTTAAGATGACTGATACCTCAGCCATGCCACTGAAACGTCAAATATGGAAACTACAGCTTTAAGCAAAATAAAAATTCAAAGAAATGGCTTTTCTTGCGATGAATGTGCTACTGAAAAAGCTTAA
This sequence comes from Lampris incognitus, assembly GCF_029633865.1. NCBI lineage: Eukaryota > Metazoa > Chordata > Actinopteri > Lampriformes > Lampridae > Lampris > Lampris incognitus. Next base: position 106,039,707 of record NC_079213.1, read on the forward strand.
TGCTGCATATTCTGTGTGTGCTGTGTACTGTAGCAGAAATTGTGGGTGGTAGCATGAATACACACACCGAGTAATTATCCATTCTGTATCTTGTGGGTGGACACGTCAGTCAGCATAGGAAAAAAGAAAAGAAAAAAAACCTTGATAGAACATTTCACCTACTGATGTTATTATGAATGCCATAATGTTGTCAAGGTTTCCATAAAACCCTAAACCTAAAGTAATGTGTGTTGGGGGGGGGGGGTTTAAAGTGAACACAGTACCATTTGCTTGGTACTAAAACATAAAATGGTCTTGTAAATAAGGTGCTAAAATGGCGTCACAATGCACAACAATAGATTAGACTGCATTTACTGAACACAGGCGTCACGTCGACTTGATATTGCTTTAATAATTACAGAACTATAAAAATGTTGTCCATACTATATTCCGGCAAAATGCGATACTAATAGTCACAAATAATACCTTATTATTGTCGAGAAAGACGAAAGACGCATGGTTTTTATCCAAATAATCGTACGTATTTCGCAATATTTAGGCTCGCTCGCATTTTTCGCAATACATTGCACGAATTTGGATATGAAACAATTCCTTCAACTGATTTTAACCATGACTGTATTCAGAAATGGACAATTTTTTTCTCGATATTAGAGGAACAGCAGTAGATATTCGACTAAACAGGAATAAAAGGTATTCTTGAATGAGTCCATAACAGCCGTCATGTAACGCCACAAAGGAAATACCGAAATATCCAAATAAAGATTTCCACAGTGAAAGAACAGCAGCCGTCTCTTTTTAAATGTGTCTAAAGAAGAAAAAAATGGAAAAAAATAGGCAACCTTCCCAAATAAACCTCGAAAAGGTGCCGTGTTTCTTTAATGCTCTGCCATTGTATTAGCAGCAGCAGCAGCAGCCAGCGAGGGCATCCAAGGCGAAACCACAAAGGCAAGGGTTAAAGACAGTACCATGCTGACTCTCCCTAAACAGCACGCCACGCCATTTTACCAGCTCTTTATTTCCCCGCCATCTCAACCAGCTCTAACTTCCTGCCCACTCGTAAGGCGTCCAAGAACGAGGATGACAGAACCAGGAGGGGGAAGGGGGGAAAATAAGGAATCAGTGTTTCAACGACAGAAAAAAAATGAAAGGTCATTGTCTGAGGGCTTACCCTGGGAGAGATGCGGAGGGCCTGAACCTGCCAGAACCTATCGACCGCGTCCGGGAGCAGGACCTGCGAAAAGCGGAGAACAACAAAGACAGTTTGTGACAAAGCTGAGGCGCTGCAGTCTGGGAGGAGTGAAATCAAATGTGACATTTTTCATTTATTTGTAAATGCCTCCGTGGCGGCATGCTCACTTGAAACGACAGTTGGGCTCTTACCAAGTTAGGGGAAGCTGATGGTGGAATAGAGGGATCCTGACAGAGGTTGTAATGAGATGCCGCATTAGGGCCGCTCTCCCATCCACTCTCCCCTCTCTCGCCCAAGAGCACGCCCTTCACTTCCCATTTACCATCCCGACTATTTGGAAACAGTTAACCCTGTGAAAAGAAAAAAAAAAAAAAAGGAAAAACTACACTAACCCTCTTTGTTACACTGATAAAACATTCTTTGCGAGTTTATTTTGCCAGCGCTGCCTTTGATGATACAGATACCTCTGTCAAAAGGATTTTAGGGCATTTGGAGCCTGAGGAAGGTTAGAAAATGAATCAAAAAACACACAATTGCTCCCCCAAAATAATCAAAAGGACGTTTTCTGAGCCTGTAGAGGACGGTGTTACATTACACTGTATAGACTGATGGGCTAAAAAAAAAAAAAAGTTACATTATGACTGACCAGAGTTGTGTTGCCACATCAGGTACTTAACATCCGACACACAGGAATTACAAAACCACTCATCATTTTAAACGACTGAGCCACTATTAAAAGTAATGATTGAGCCATAATTGTCCTCCACCAAATAGGTCATGCTAAAAAGAAGTCTCAGTGGAGGAGCTCGCCAGGAAAAAAAATGCACAATCACCATCCACCAAGTATGTGCGGTGCCCTCCAAACTGTCCTCGTAGATTGAGAGCGTGTGCTATATAGTAGGCAGCATGTGAGCAATGAGTTATGTACTTCATTAAGCTGAAGTAATTTCCCTTCCAGATATCACGTCTCCTTCCAGCCTCTCAGTAATCCATCCTAGCAGCCATCAGCTAAATTTAGCTCTCGGGAGCACAATGCCACAGCTAGTCATAACATTGTAGGTAAAGGTGTCTAGAAGAGGCAAAGTAGTACAGGGTGCCATAAAAGAATGGGAAGAGTTATTTTAGGTTGTACTAAAGAATTGTTATTTGAAAAGAAAAAAAAAGTACATTTATATATACAGTGGATATAAAAAGTCTACAGACCTCTGTTAAATGGCAGGTTTTTGTGATGTAAAAAAATGAAGCCAACTTAAATCATGTCAGAACGTTTTCCACAATTAATGTGAAATTGCAACCTATAAAATTCAAGTGAAATACAAACAAACCTTATAGGGGAAAAAAACTTACAGTTACCTGGTTGCATAAGTGTGCACACCCCTAAACTAATACTTTGTTGAAGTATCTTTTGAATTTATTGCAGCAGTCAGTCTTTTTGGGTAAGCTCTGCACATCTTGATTTGGCAATATTTCCCCACTCTTTCTTGCAAAAATGTTCTAGTTGCGTCAGATTGTTCGGGCAACTCCTGTGCACAGCCCTCTTCAGGATACCCCACAGATTTTCTACTGGATCCAGGTCTGGGCCATTCCAAAACACTGATCTTCTTTTAGTGGAGCCATTCCTTTGTTGATTTACATGTATGCTTTGGGCTGGTGTGCTGAAAAGTGAAATTCCTCTTCGTCGTCAGCTTTCTAGCAGACATCTGAAGGTTTTGCACCAAAATCGATTTGTATTTTGGAGCTATTCATGATTCCCTCCACATTGACTAAAGTATTAGTTCTGGCTGAAGAAAAGCAGCCCCTAAGCATGATGCTGGCACCACCATGCTTCACCGTGGGTATGGTGTTCTTTTGGTGATGTGCCATGCTGTTTTTACTCAAAACACACCTTTTGGAATTATGGCCAAAAAGTCCAACCTTGATCTCATCAGACGATAACATATTTTTTTCCACGGGGTTTTGGGAGACTGGATATATCTTTTTGCAAAATTTAGCCAGGCTTGGGTGTTTTTTTTCATGTGACAAGCCTTCCATCTTGTCACCACCCTATACGGCAGATTGTTGTCACATGTAGGGAACAACCAGTACTTGGCAAAGTTTCCGCAGCTCCTTTAATGTTGCCGTAGGCCTACTGGCAGCCTTCCTGACCAGTTTTCTCCCCGTCTTCTCATCAATTTTGGAGGGACGTCCTGCTTTTGGTAATGTCACTGTTGTGCCATATTTTCTCCACTTGTTGATGATTGTCTTCACTGTGTCCCATGGTATATCTATTGCCTTGGACATTCTTCTGTACCCCTCTCCTGATCGATACCTTTCAATAATGAGACCCCGCTCATGCTTTGTGAGCTCTTTGGGGACCATGACTTTTGCAGTTGGATACAACCAAGAAGATGTCAGGAAAATCCAACAGGAGCAGCTGAACTATACTTGGGGTTAATCACAGTCACTTTAATTGATGGCAGGTATATACTAACTAGTATTTAACATGAGTTTGAATGTAATTGGTTAATTCTGAACCCAGCCACATCCCCAATTATAAAAGGATGTGCACACCTATGTAACCAGGTTATTCTAAGTTTTGTGTTTTTCTTTTTTTCCCCCCAAAACTTTTCTGATTATTTTTCACTTTATATGTTACAGTTTCACATTAAGGGTGGGAATAGTTCAGACATGATTTATAATGGTAATTCATCACCCCTTCCTATTCGAGTTGATTTTATTCAGTAAACTAGAAAAGTGCGCTCGGTAGAGTGCAGATCTGCACCAGGCATACGTAGCTCCCCTTCTCCATACACGCACACACGGATAGAAAAAGGTGTTTTGCCTGCCATTATAAGGCTTTCGCGCAGCGCCCAAGTCAATTTAACAGGAAATATGAGGGGAAAAAAGTTGTTAATATGCAGTGCTCAAGCTAGAAAATCTACCAAATAAAAACGTTTTGCCTGTCAGTCTGTGGATGTGCAGCCTCCTAGGCAGACTCTGGCATGAAAACGGCCAAGTCTAACATGAAATGACAGAGATCAGGTTATTATAATTTCAAAGCCATTATTAAAGACTTCAAATGTGTTTAACCGTCACAGTTTTCATGGTATAAAATGGCCAAAAGGCTTATCTATAGCAATAAAACAACAGTTAGAAAACATAGCTCAGCCATGGCAAATGTTTTATTGTAGCAACTGAGATGATTTCCAGCTGTGACTTATTAATCTTACTCTTGAAATTGTATTTTTGTATTTTGAAATTGTATTTTTACAATAGCTACGATAGCTAGAACAAACGTTTTTCGAAGGTTTTAATCACTGCAACCCCGAGAGATTCTTCATCATACACTCATAACTGTGCAAAACAATTTAGGCCAATACGTCCAGTAGTTTACGAGATTAGCCGCGGACACACATGCCCACAACCCAAATGCATAATCCCCTCCTGGCAAAGAAAATTCTGCTGTTGTAATAGGTTCTTGTGCGGATTCAATATTCTAATCAGCTTAACAGTAAATCTACAGTGTATCTGGAAAGTATTCACACCCCTTCACTTTCCCCATGTTTCGTTATGTTACAGCCTTATTCCAAAACGGATTAAATTCCTTTTTTTTCTCATCAATCTACATACAATACCCCATAATGTCAAAGCGTAAAAGGTTTTGTAGAAATTTTTGCAAATTTATTAAAAATAAAAAACTGAAATATTGCATGTACATAAGTATTCACACCCTTTACTCAGTACTTGGTTGAGGCACCCTTGGCAGCGATTTCAGCCTCAAGTCTTCTTGGGTATGAAGCTACAAGCTTGGCACACCTATATTTAGGGTATTTCTCCCAATCTTCTCTGCAGATCCTCTCAAGCTCTGTAAGGTTAGATGGGGAGCGTTGCTGCACAGCTATTTTCAGGTCTTTCCAGAGATGTTCAATGGGGTTCAAGTCTGGGCTCTGGCTGGGCCACTCAAGGACATTCACAGACTTGTCCCGAAGCCACTCCTTCGTTGTCTTGACTGTGTGCTTAGGGTCATTGTCATGTTGAAAGGTAAACCTTCGCCCCAGTCTGAGGTCCTGAGCGCTCTGGAGCAGGTTTTCATCAAGGATCTCTCTGTACTTTGCTCCATTCATCTTTCCCTCGATCCTGACTAGTCTCCCAGTTCCTGCCGCTGAAAAAAATCCCCACAGCATGATGCTGCCACCACCATGCTTCACTGTTGGGATGGTATTAGCAAGGTGATGAGAGGTGCCTGGTTTCCTCCAGACGTGACATTTGGCATTCAGGCCAAAGAGTTCAATCTTGGTTTCATCATACCAGAGAATCTTGTTTCTCATGGTCTGAGAGTCCTTTAGGTGCTTTCTGGCAAACTCCAAGCGGGCTGTCATGTGCTTTTTACTGAGCAGAGGCTTCCGTCTGGCAACTCTACCATAAAGGCCTGATTGGTGGAGTGCTGCAGAGATGGTTGTCCTTCTGGAAGGTTCTCCCATCTCCACAGAGGAATGCTGGAGCTCTGTCAGAGTGACCATTGGGTTCTTGGTCACCTCCCTGACAAAGGCCCTTCTCCCCCGATTGCTCAGTTTGGCTGGGCGGCCAGCTCTAGGAGGAGTCCTGGTGGATCCAAACTTCCTCCATTTACGAATGATGGAGACCACTGTACTCTTCAGGACCTTCCAAGCTGTAGAATTTTTTTTGTACCCTTCCCCAGATCTGTGCCTTGATACAATCCTGTCTCGGAGGTCTACAATTCCTTTGACTTCATGGCTTGGTTTCCGCTCTGACATGCACTGTCAACAGTGGGACCTTATATAGACAGGTGTGTGCCTTTCCAAATCATCTCCGATCAATTGAATATACTACAGGTGGACTCCAATCAAGATGTAGAAACATCTCAAGGATGATCAGTGGAAACAGTGTGAACCTGAGCTCAATTTTGAGTGTCATAGCAAAGGGCGTGAATACTTATGTACATGCAATATTTCAGTTTTTTATTTTTAATAAATTTGCAAAAATTTCTACAAAACCCTTTTCACTGTGTCAACTGCACTTTACACAATTGTATTTCTGCATATAAACTTACCTTTAACTGCAACTGGGTGAAAAAAGTAAGAGACAAGATTAGATACATGGATAAACTAACATATGTGGCCAGCTATAGGAAGTCCAATATGTTATACCCACTACTGCGGCATGGTTACAATTTCGTTTTTCACATGATATATTATCTGCCTAAACTCATTTTTCTGCCATGCAGTAAGAGGGATTCTATCACAAATTGTGTCACCGCCTCACAGATCTGTGGTTAGAGTTAGATTTGAGTTTAAGATATTACAAATCTTTATGGAAGTAGCAGTTTAGGTCTGGCACCATGCTGTACTGCAAATCTTGCAAGCTCCTGTGAGCCAAGATTAAGTCTCAGGTTCAAATCAGGACGCTCCTGATTGTTCCATAGTCAATATCAGAAAATAAAGCTAAACAGGCCTGTTGCTAATTAATTTTTATCTTTTTCCACAATTGGAGGCAAACCTGTTATGTCACAAGCCGCATAGGCCGCGGAACGCATTTCGAATGGGTAGGGCCACGAATGACGTAATGCCCCCCCCCAAGCCACACTCATAACGCATAACTTTATTTATTATTATTTATTATTGCCGTTTTTATTTGTCCTGATTATAGCCTACACTTGAGTCACAATCAAATAGTATAATCAGTATGATTAGAAAGCATAAATCATTTGACACGTCAAGTCCAGCTGCATAGGATTAAAAAATGTCAACGCTCACCACCCCGTCTTAAACGTTCCCAGAGACGTTCCTCCGTCTCTCGGTGTGCTGGATGACGTCACTGGCAATGGCGAGACCACCCACACTGGCCAAAGCATCCCCGTGTGTGTGGCTGCACATCAAGTCTCCTTTGGGTCATTGTTGACCTTAGATAAGTCTTCATACGACGAAGGGTTGAGAAAGACCTCTCGGCGCTGGCAGTTGACACGGGAATTGTATAAAACAATTTCAACAGCCTGTGTACATCTGGCGATAGGGTTTTCACTACGGGAGCAGCATTCATTGCCGATGTTACTGATGCTACTGTAAACTACTAATAAGACACGTTAGCCCCTAGCTAACGGGTCTGACCCTTTAGCCGAGCGGTTAGTGATGTCGCCTGGTGGTGCAGTACACCCCGTATCGAATCCCGCACCAGGCAAGAAAATAACCGGTTACACTACCGTTGTGACGGTAATTCCAGATGTTTGGATCGCATCTGGCAGCATATTCAACCGTGCGCGTAAACTGTCAAAGTCAAGTTCTGGGGCTAATTAGCGATTCTACTGCTGGTTCCTCAAGCTCAGAGGGCTCGTTGTCAGCTGGGGCGAGGCTCATAACGTTGAGGGTAGCGGCGGCAGAGGGGCTAGCTGGAGCAGCGACAGTTAGACGTTCTACTTCTGGTTCCTCACAGGGCTCATTGTGGGCTGGAGTAACGGTGGTTGTCTCAGCTACCTTGGTTAACTTTGACCCGAAGAAATCAGTTGTTTTTCGACGCTTCATCGTTCATTTTAACGTTACTATTTGTCCTATACTAGACTTTATCACATTAGTATAGCTGTAAAATAATAACGAGACAAGAGACGAGCACCGTACGTATTCAACTCCTTTCTTTTTATCTCACTTCTTCATCACCCTCAGCACCGTACTACACTCAGCAACAATCATTAGGCTACTGCGCCCTCTGGTGGCATGGTGGTATTGCAATGCATGAACAATGAATGAACCGACTACACAACACTATTGCTTAAAGTTTAGCGAACACACTAGCAGTTAGTCTACTTACATAGAGCGCTGGTATTTTGTTCTGTGAAATTCACGTCCGTGTGACGCTAAGCTCACGTGACACAAATAACCAATCAATCGTTAGGAAACAGAGTTTGTCGCTTGTGATAGGCTACGTACTGTACGTAGACTCACAGCTAGTGGAAATTAGCCCGGGAAGTGCGCAAAAGTGCAATACATTAAGAATGTAACGTATTTGCGATTTGAATTTTTACACATGTTTATGTTTGACGCACGCCAAAGTAGGCATGGCCACGGCCCTACTGGCCATACCGGTTCCGCGGCCTATGTCACAAGGTCCAAGTACAACATTTCTTTCCTGCATATAGTATGCCATCATAACTAAATCCAATGTGTCACTCCAGTAGGAGTATCCTACTTGCTAACCATGTAACATATAAAGCTGTAAATCTACTTTCCTGTGTTATTTTTCCACTTTTTTGCTTTCACACTTTGTCCGTTTTGTTGGTCCAAATTCGAGTGCTATCCCCCCCCCCCCCCCCGGTCTCTTTTCATGTTACATTATTTGGTTGCGAACCCTGGTCCGTTTACGTCATCAACACGTAAGGAACGTGCAGCTTTTATTTACCAAGGTCGCTAGGCCATGACGCAAAAGGGAGGGTAAATGCATAGCTACACTAGATTAATTCTTGCATTCATTTTTATACTGGCGAACCGCACTGGAGTTTGGATAGCTTTCACACCAAACGCAAACCACACTGGAGTTCAGGTGAACTGTACCCCAGACCCCCGTTTCCTGGAGGACTCGGGTACGGTCCCTTGGTGTGTACCCATGTTTGGAAACAGCTTTCACGTCAACAAAACGAACCAAACTAATGGCTCAAGCAGACTTGGGTCCGCACCAAAAGCTCTAGAGTGAAAGCACCCTTAAATGAATGTTAGTGGAAGTGGAACACAATTATTTGTAATAAATGCATGTGGTACAAAAACTTTCAATGCATCATTGGTTCTGGTTGATGAAGAGGAAGATATAATTGGCGTTACAAAGGGAACAAAACAATTGTTCTACACATGTACTGATTTTTGTGCTGAGTGGGTTGTAAGTCAGACGATGGAGTTTGCCTGAATCAAGGTAACTGTTTGATTCTCAGTGCATTGTCAAACCACACAAGCTACACAACTCTCCAGTCTCAAATGGATTTTTAGGACATCAATTTCTGGTATGTTCCTTTCAGGTCTTGAATACCAGCAGAAGCCTTTCCAGACCCTACAGAGTGAAAATAATACACCCAAATCAAAAGCCTCAACTCTAACCAAATTTAGGAGAAAAATAAAAATAAAATTAGTTATTAATTCTATCTGCTTCCTGAAGAGTGCACAAACACACATATTTATATATGTACACACACACAAATACACACACACACAGAGGGACTGATCAAAACAGATGCATAGAGGTACAGCAAAGATCAACAAGCCATTTCTCAGTGAACATTGATGAATATTAATCTCGTCAGTTTGACTGTTTTGATGATGTATACTTCACATTAATCAACATATTTTAAGATTTATTTGCAGACACTTTTGAGAGTTCTATCATGTAATTTGAGTAAAATAATTATACCCTGATGAATTTTGCAATTTCTTTGTATGCTTTCATTCAAAAGTGTGTAAGGAAACACCAAGACACCTCACACCTCAATGGACATTGAATGACTTGATGAGATCAAAGATGGTGCCGTACTTATGGTGACTCACAAGCTAGCCCTGCTTTGTTGTTTATTTTCGTGTTGTAAGTCGCGTTTGTTACACAAAACACATGTTGAACAATTACCTATGATCACCAGACTATACTGGATATAAGATTAGATGTTCCCAACATCTGGAAGCCATGGGACTTGCCAAGAGAGATTACCTACAGCAAACAGGTACCATGGAGTAGTCGCTGCACGGTGCTGCCGGAGGCGAGGTAAAACAGGTGGCGCCTTGGTGAGGCCATGGCAGTGTCCTACCCAGCCCCTGATTCCCAGCGTACTGTTTTCTAACATCCAATCCCTTGACAACAAGCTGGATAAACTTCATTGCTGAATAAGCTCTCAAAGAGACATGAAGGACTACTGTGTGTTCTGCCTTACAGAGAATTGGCTGGGCCCTTATAGTACACCTGATAGGGCTATAAAACAGGAGGTTTTTCTGTGCCCTGCATGGACTGTTCCATGAAAACTACTGGCAAGGTAAAGGGAGGTGGTTTATGCTTCTTTGTTAACAATTCATGGTGCACTGATGTGGAAATAGTGTCTCAGTCCTGTTCGCCAGTGTTGGAACAACTAACAAAGTGCAGATCATTCTATCTCCCAGTGGAATTCCCGTGTGTGCTGTTAACTGCTGTCTAGATACCACCACAAGCTACTGCTGCAGTGGCACTGGACAAACTGTATGGAGCCACTAGCAAGCAGGAGAACTTGCACTCCGAGCCCATTTCAATTGTGGTGGGGGACTTTAACCACTGTAACCTGAAATCTGTGCTACCAAAATTTTAGCAACATGTCACCTGCCCAACTCGATAAGACTCTCAAGCACTGTAACTCCACCATCAAGGCATCTTACAGGTCTATCCCCACGACATCACTTTGAGAATCCCGACCACCTGTCAGTGCTCTTGCTTCCTACCTACAAGCAGAAAGTGAAGTACGTGCAGCCCACAGTGAGGACAATATAGTGCCGGACTACAGAACACGAATCCAAACTTCAGGGACATTTTGAATCAACAGAATGGTCAATCTTCAAGGATTCAGCCTCGAGTTTGGATGAGTAAACTGAATTGGTCACAGACTATGTTAGATTTTGTGTGGATAACTGTATCCCAGTATGGTCGATTCACTCCTACCCCAACCAGAAGCCCTAGCTTAATGGTGATGTTCGCCTGGTGTTAAGGGAGCGTACCACTGCTTTTAAATCGGGGGACAAGGAATGCTACAAAAAAATCCAGGTATGACTTAAGGAGAGCCATCAAAGCTTCTAAAAGACAATATAGGGACAAACTGGAAAATGACTACAGTGGCGGTGATTCGCGGCACATGTGGAGGGGGCTGCAGGTGATTACAGACTATAAATCTAAACCCAGTGTGGCTATCCACACCTCTTCTTCCCTCCCGGATGAGCTTAACAACTTTTATGCCCACTTCAAAGCTCACAACTTGGACCCAGTGACAGCAGTACAGTGCCCACTCGAAGTCGCTCTGCAGATGAAAGAGGCTAAAAAAGAGTTAAGGCTCATAAAGCTGTTGGCCCAGACAGCATTCCTTCCCATGTCCTCAAGGCATGTTACACTCAGCTATCTCAGGTTTTTTTACTGACATTTTTAACCTGTCCCTGTCATTGTGTGTGGTTCTACTGTGTTCTAAGAAAACCACCATTGTGCCTGTATCTAAAAAAAACTTAAAATACGTGCAGTTTTAGGAGCATTCAGGGAATGGCAGGTCTGTATCTTTTTTTTTCTTTTCACAAAGTTATTAAACTTTGAAAATCCAAAACGGTCCTGTTGCTTTGACCTCCATTATTATGAAATATCTGGAAAGATTGATTGTATCATATATATATATACACTCACCGGCCATTTTATTAGGCACACCTGTCCAACTGCTTGTTAACGCAAATTTCCAATAAGCCAATCACATGGCAGCAACTCAATGCATTTAGGCATGTAGACATGGTCAAGACGATCTGCTGCAGTTCAAACCGAGCATCAGAATGGGGAAGAAAGGTGATTTAAGTGACTTTGAACGTGGCATGGTTGTTGGTGCCAGACGGGCTGGTCTGAGTATTTCACAAACTGCTGATCTACTGGGATTTTCACGCACAACCATCTCTAGGGTTTACAGAGAATGGGCCGAAAAAGAGAAAATATCCAGTGAGCGGCAGTTCTGTGGGCGAAAATGCCTTGTTGATGCCAGAGGTCAGAGGAGAATGGCCCGACTGGTTCGAGCTGATAGAAAGGCAACAGTAACTCAAATAACCACTCATTACAACCGAGGTATGCAGAAGAGCATCTCTGAACGCACAACACGTCGAACCTTGAGGCAGATGGGCTACAGCAGCAGAAGACCACACCGGGTGCCACTCCTGTCAGCTAAGAACAGGAAACTGAGGCTACAATTCGCACAGGCTCACCAAAATTGGACAATAGAAGATTAGAAAACGTTGCCTGGTCTGATGAGTCTCGATTTCTGCTGCGACATTTAGATGGTAGGGTCAGAATTTGGCGTCAACAACATGAAAGCATGGATCCATCCTGCCTTGTATCAACGGTTCAGGCTGCTGGTGGTGGTCTAATGGTGTGGGGGATATTTTCTTGGCACACTTTGGGCCCCTTAGTACCAATTGAGCATCGTGTCAACGCCACAGCCTACCTGAGTATTGTTGCTGACCATGTCCATCCCTTTATGACCACAGTGTTCCCATCTTCTGATGGCTACTTCCAGCAGGATAACGCGCCATGTCATAAAGCTCGAATCATCTCAGACTGGTTTCTTGAACATGACAATGAGTTCACTGTACTCAAATGGCCTCCACAGTCACCAGATCTCAATCCAATAGACTACCTTTGGGATGTGGTGGACCAGGAGATTCGCATCATGGATGTGCAGCCGACAAATCTGCAGCAACTGCGTGATGCTATCATGTCAATATGGACCAAACTCTCTGAGGAAATGTTTCCAGTACCTTGTTGAATCTATGCCACGAAGGATTAAGGCAGTTCTGAAGGCAAAAGGGGGTCCAACCCGGTACTAGCAAGGTGTACCTAATAAAGTGGCCAGTGAGTGTATATATATATATATATATATATATATATATATATATACACTACCGTTCAAAAGTTTGGGATCACATTGAAATGTCCATATTTTTGAAGGAAAAGCACTGTACTGTTCAATGAAGATAACTTTAAACTAGTCTTAACTTTAAAGAAATACACTCTATACATTGCTAATGTGGTAAATGACTATTCTAGCTGCAAATGTCTGGTTTTTGGTGCAATATCTACATAGGTGTATAGAGGCCCATTTCAAGCAACTATCACTCCAGTGTTCTAATGGTACAATGTGTTTGCTCATTGGCTCAGAAGGCTAATTGATTAGAAAACCCTTGTGCAATCATGTTCACACATCTGAAAACAGTTTAGCTCGTTACAGAAGCTACAAAACTGACCTTCCTTTGAGCAGATTGAGTTTCTGGAGCATCACATTTGTGGGGTCAATTAAACGCTCAAAATGGCCAGAAAAAGAGAACTTTCATCTGAAACTCGACAGTCTATTCTTGTTCTTAGAAATGAAGGCTATTCCATGCGAGAAATTGCTAAGAAATTGAAGATTTCCTACACCGGTGTGTACTACTCCCTTCAGAGGACAGCACAAACAGGCTCTAACCAGAGTAGAAAAAGAAGTGGGAGGCCGCGTTGCACAACTGAGCAAGAAGATAAGTACATTAGAGTCTCTAGTTTGAGAAACAGACGCCTCACAGGTCCCCAACTGGCATCTTCATTAAATAGTACCCGCAAAACACCAGTGTCAACATCTACAGTGAAGAGGCGGCTGCGGGATTCTGGGCTTCAGGGCAGAGTGGCAAAGAAAAAGCCATATGTGAGACTGACCAATAAAAGAAAAAGATTAAGATGGGCAAAAGAACACAGACATTGGACAGAGGAAGACTGGAAAAAAGTGTTGTGGACGGATGAATCCAAGTTTGAGGTGTTTGGATCACAAAGAAGAATGTTTGTGAGACGCAGAACAAATGAAAAGATGCTGGAAGAATGCCTGACGCCATCTGTTAAGCATGGTGGAGGTAATGTGATGGTCTGGGGTTGCTTTGGTGCTGGTAAGGTGGGAGATTTGTACAGGGTAAAAGGGATTCTGAATAAGGAAGGCTATCACTCCATTTTGCAACGCCATGCCATACCCAGTGGACAGCGCTTGATTGGAGCCAATTTCATCCTACAACAGGACAATGACCCTAAACACACCTCCAAATTGTGCAAGAACTATTTAGAGCAGATGCAGGCAGCTGGTATTCTATCGGTAATGGAGTGGCCAGCGCAGTCACCAGATCTGAACCCCATTGAGCTGTTGTGGGAGCAGCTTGACCGTATGGTACGCAAGAAGTGCCCATCCAACCAATCCAACTTGCGGGAGCTGCTTCTGGAAGCGTGGGGTGCAATTTCTCCAGATTACCTCAACAAATTAACAGCTAGAATGCCAAAGGTCTGCAATGCTGTAATCGCTGCAAATGGAGGATTCTTTGACGAAAGCAAAGTTTGATGTAAAAAAAATCTTATTTCAAATACAAATCATTATTTCTAACCTTGTCAATGTCTTGACTCTATTTTCTATTCATTTCACAACATATGGTGGTGAATGAGTGTGACTTTTCATGGAAAACACAAAATTGTTTGGGTGATCCCAAACTTTTGAATGGTAGTGTGTATATATATATATATATATATATATATATAAAATGTAACATTCTGCTACCCTTGACACATTACAGTTTGCTTACTATTCCAATACATTTGTAGATGATGCTATCTCACTTGCTCTGCATACTGCTGTAGTGCACCTTAAAAACAAAAATACCCATGTCAAAATGTTGTTTATTGATAACATTTCTACTTTTAAAACAATTGTACCATCCAAACTGGTGTTGAAACTCAGAGGTCTTGGTCTGAGCAACTCTATTTGTAATTGGTTATTTGATTTCCTGACAGGCAGGCCCCAGACTGTGAGAATAGGTAAAACAATCTCAACCATAGTTCTTAGGACTGGTGCAACTAAGGGCTGCTGTCTCAGTCCCCTATTGTTTACAGTTTGTTTACACACGACTGTGTTGTCAAATATGACAACAACAGCATCATTAAATTTGCAGATGACACCACAGTGATGGAAGATTTAACCATATGGTGCCATGATAACAACCTCTCAATAAGACAAACGAAATCATTGTTGACTTTAGAAAGATCAGAGATATTCACATTCCTGTTTCCATTAATGGCTCATCTGTTGAAATTGTGGACAGTTTTAGATTTCTCAGTTTACACACCACAGCCAAACTCACATGGTCTCTCAGCACCAATTGCATCCTCAAGAAGACACAGCAGAGACTATTTTCTGAGGCGTCTTAAGAGTTTTGGTATGAGTACAAAAACTCTCATGAACTTTTATGGCAGTACCATTGACAGTGTATTGACAGGCTGTATCAGAGTGTAGTTTGACAGCTCAGGACTGCAGACTGCTATAGAGGACTGTAAAGACAGCAGTGAAAATCATTGGCATGGAAGCACCACAACTTCATACTATTTACACCACTCGCTGCAAAAGGCAAGCCCAAAAAATCATTAAGGACACCAGCCACCCCACTCATGTAGTGTTCTTGCTACTTCCATATAAAAGTTAATCTCCCACAGGGGAGAGAGTTTGTTGGTGCGAGTATGTTGCCGCTTCTCTCCAGGGAAAATTGTTTGTTACGCAATTTTATTTCTTTTTTTTCTTTTTTTTCTTTTTCCATTTTATCTATGCTAATCCCTAGGATAGGTCCTTTTATTTATTTGTTTTTCTTTTGCACTTCTTATTACGACGGATTATCCTGATTTTCATGCCAAATGTTTCATGGATGGCTGCCGGCGTTCACCTGATCTACTCCCTACCCAATCCTCCCCTACCTGATTGAGCGCCCCACCCTCGGTCACTCTACTGCCGCTGGATTCTCAGTCTCACCATGATCTGCAGTTACAGGCCCTGACAAATCTACAACACTTGTCAGAACCTGTACGACTCCTTCAACCATGCTCGTTTTAATCATGGTTACCTTCTCGAAGCCTTAAACCTCCAGGCACATAAACTGCTATGTAGAGGGAAACCGATGTTCCAATAATCTTCCAAAAAAAGTATATGCACAGGGGCTCTGGCCGAGGTTATCACTTAACCCAAGTTGAAATAATAACATCAACTGCATAATGTCACACAGGCGCGCACATTATTTGCCTCGGGTTGTAGACTGTACTGCAGGCCTTTGCAAAAATGTGTGGCCGCCTCCGCTCCCACAAACCCTGTACACATTGTACTTTTAACACCCAGTCTCTGATCAATAAATCTGTTCTGATGCATGATTTTATTACTGACGATGGCTCTGACCTGATATTTTCAACTGAAACCTGGCATAAAGAGGGTGTTTTCCTCCACCTAAACGAGGTTTCTCCTTCAGGATACAATTACACTGAAAAAGTTCATGGCCACGGTGGTGGCATTGCTGTCCTGTACAAGGACTCTATACTCCTCTAACCACTGACTGTTTCTGAAACCCGGTCCTTTGGGTGCCTTGCTTTAAAATATAATCCACCAAAATCCCTAGTGGTTATATTCATTTACCACCCTCCAAAATCCAACTCATCCTTCGTCCCAGAGTTTTTCAACTTTCTTACCTCAGTATGTCCCACTCTCAAATATTCTGATATTAGGTGATTTTTATATACATGTGGATTCCCCCAAATGTCCTATGGCTGCTGACTTTCTGACCCACCTGGACTCACTGAACCTCACACAATATGTGAATGACCCCACCCACAAGCGTGGCCACACACTGGATATAGCCAGCCTGCACACAGCGTAGATACGGCCCTGATGAAGGTAATCAACAACCTGTTGATGGCAGCAGACTCTGGGTCACCCAGCATCCTGGTTCTACTAGATCTGAGTGCAGCATTCAACAACATGGACTACAACATCCTCCTCCACCACCTCAATACCTACAACATGGTCACTGACACAGCCTTGAAGAGGTTCACCTCCTACTTCACCAACTGAGGGTATCACGTGTCACTGGGGGATTCTAGGTCTGATGACACTGCATTGACATGTGGTCCCACATGAGTCAGTGGGCCCATCCTGTTTTCAATCTACTTACTCCCACTTTTATCATAAGATAACACAACATCAACTTCTGCTGCTATGCTAATGACACCCAGGTCCACATTAAAACGCAACCCAATCCCACCAGCACAATCTCCACCCTCAACATCTGCCTGGATTGAATATTCCTGGACGAATAACCCCTTCCCCCAGCTCAACAGCAGCAAGATGGAGGAAATCCTGATAGGGACCACCAAACAACTCGCCACGCCAGCAGCATTAGTCAACAACAACAACTTAGTTTTGTATAGCGCCTTTCAAGGAACCCAAGGACGCTTTACACTAGATAAAAATAACAAAATAAGATTAAAACAAAGCTCAAAAGACTACAGACCATAGGTCTTAGTAAAAAAGTAGGTTTTCCCTCCCTTGATGGCCAATGCATTCCTCTCTCCTCTCTGTCATCACTAATCTTGGTGTTAACTTCGATTCCACACTCTCATTCCAAGCCCATATCAACCACATCTGCAAGATTTATTTTCTTTTCACCTTAAAAATATAGCCAGACTGAAGTCATCACTTTCAAAAGATGACAGCAAAAAACTGGTCCATGCACATGCAATCCCCTTCTCTCTGGTCTCCCAGTCAAATCTATCAACCGTCTACGACTCATTCAGAACAGTGTCACCAGGGTCCTCACCAGCTCAAAAACGTCAGCTCACATAACCCCCATACTTTCCCAATTCCAATAACTCCCACTGTCATGGGTGTGTGATCTGGGTCACCGGGGCTCTCCCATCCCGATTGGTGTTTCAGTTCACCTGCGCCCGTGTGCCTGAGTGACCCTGATTGCCTGGCTTCACTCACCTGTTCCCTCCTCCTCTGGCTGTGCAGTTCCTGCGCAATTGTGCCCAATCTCCCTCCCCTTTCTTCGATTGGCTACCTTGTTCTGCGCACCTGCGCCCAATCTCCCTCCCATTTCTCCATTTGGCTGTATGGGTCCTGCACACCTGTGCCCAATCTCCCTGATCTTTGTCAGTTCATGTCACACACTCCCAGAGACTCTTGGTTGCCAGAGCACCATGTCATTTTGTGAGCTTTCCCGCTGTCTGTACCTGCCATCTGTTCTCACTGTTTGTAAGTGTTTGTTATTAAAGCTTTGTTCAAGAAGTGTTTTTTTTCAGGTGGAATTTCCAGCTGAATCTGGTTCCTCCCAAGCCCTGCACAATGGCGCCTCAGCTGCCCAGCATCCCCGAACCTCAGCTGCCTAGCGTCCTAAAGCCCCCAAGTTGCAGAATGGTCAGTCTGTTCCTGTGCCGTCTGCCGTCTTTGCCAATGTGTGGTCTTCTCCGGTGCCGTCGGCTGCACCGGCCGACATGCGGTCTGTTCCCGAGCTGTTGGCCGTGCTGGCTCCGAAGCCTGCTCCCCGAGCGGCTGCCCTGCCGCCTCCGAAGCCTGCTCCCCGAGTGGCTACCCCGCCGCCTCCGAAGCCTGTTCCCTGAGTGGCCGTCACGCCACCTCTGAAGCCTGTTACCCGAGTGGCCGTCACGCCACCTCTGAAGTCTGTTCCCCGAGCGGCCATCACGCTGCCTGCGAAGTCTGTTCCCTGAGCGGCCGTCATGCTGCCTCCGAATTCTATTCCCCGAGTGGCCGTCACGCCGCCTCCAAAGTCTGTTCCCTGAATGGCCGTCACGCTGCCTTGGTCCTGCCTGTGTTGCCAGCCTCCAGAGCGGCGGTCCTATCTGTGTCAACAGCCTCCGGGTCATCCATCTGCCCGTTCACCGGAGCTACTCTGCCCTGCAGTCCTGCATCCTGGTCACCCTCCAGATTGGGTCCAGCCCTCAGCCCATCCGCCTGAGATCCCTGGCCCCATTCATCCTCCCCCAGACCCCCTCCGTCCATCCTGCTTAGTACTCATGGTCCATTTGTTTGGGACATCTGGAATCCATCCCTTGGGGGGGGGGGGGTCCTGTCGTGGGTGTGTGATCTGGGTCATTGGGGCTCTCCCATCCCAATTGGTGTTTCAGTTCGTCAGCACCCGTGTGCCTGAGTGACCCTGATTGCCAGGCTTCACTCACCTCTTCCCTTCTCCGACTGGCTGTCCAGTATCTGCGCCCGATCTCCCTCATTGGTCCTCCCTGGTTATATATGCCCCTTGGTTGCTCGGGCTCTTTGTTGGTTCATCTCACACACTCAAGACTCTTGGTAGCCAGATGGCTACGTCATTTTGTGAGCTTCCCCACTGTCTGTACCTGCCGACTGTTCCTGGTGTTTGTGTTATTAAAACTTTGTTCAAGGTCAGCCTGTCCTTGCTGTCTGCATTTGGGTCCTCTCCTGCTCTTGCCATGACACCCAATCCACTACAGGATCCATTTCAAAGTCATACAAAGCCTTAAATGGTCAAAGCCTCAGTTACCTCAGTCAAGTCAGTTTTATTTGTATAGCCCAATCAATGACTTCATCACCCGTAAACCCTCACGCTCCGTCTGCTTTACCCATTCCCCACCAATCCACACACCCCTACACGTTGCCGAACAATGGGAGACCGAGCCTTCTGCTCTTTTCCCCATGCCTATGGAACTCCCCCCTGGACTATCTCAGAACTGCCCCTTCTATCAAGCTTTTTAAAACAGGCCTTAAAACCCTTCTTTATCAGCAGGCCTTCTTTTAAGCATTTTATAGTGGCCCACCCTTGTTCTAATCCCCTTTTACTTCATTTTATCCTACTCTTACTTTATTTCTAATTTATCTTTTTTTTACAGCAGCCCACCCTGGTTTTATTCCCCCTCTTATCTTTGTACTTTTTAATTATATATAATATATTTTTTTTCCCTTTTACTAGTCATTTATCTGTGACACACTTCAAGATCTGTCTCCGCAGATGAGAAGTACTATTCAAACTCAATTTCTATTATTATTATCATTATTAAAAATGTTATGGCAACATCAAATGACACACCACCCATCTCAGCAATAGTTTCTTTCCACAGGCCATCAGGTTGCTGAACAGCTGACACACCCATGTGGACTTTACATTGTTGCATTATCATGTATATAATTTATTCTAAAACACATTACAATCAAGTTGAACTTGCAGAAATTGTTATTTTCAAATAGACAAACAAGGCAACACCCCAGTCAAAATGGAAAAGAGTGCATGCATGGGTCTTCTATAAAAGGTGTATACTTACGGAATCAATTTGCAGTGTGATGTTTACAAGAATTTGTTCATAAAAGGATGTACTCAATCTCAGACGCTGGTGTGAAAACTTTTAAAGCACAGTGTATCCTGATCTCCATATTAATAGTGGACTGTTTTTAATAGAGGGCATTTTAATGTATGTGTTCATATGTTTATGAAGGCATAATTTTTCCCCTCAACTTCCAAGATGACTTTCGACTGTTGACCATGTTGATTGCAGCTCCCTTTTCTTCCTGATTTTCTCGGTTGAAATGAGCTGAGATCAATATGGTGTTCTACTAACACCAGAGTCCTTGTTTTAGATAAATCATTATCGATTTCACATTGATTAAATGCTAGATCAACTGAAATGGATGACTGAATTTTAATTAAAACTGCGTTAATTCTGTGCCTGTTTGTAGTTGTATTCAGGTGGAACTTAGGAAACTTGGAGAGTCGTGGGGCATATCATCAGGGCTACGGTTGTCATAAAGGAAAAGTGTTGGAAATGAATGGCTAAAAAAAGAACAGAAATTGTCAGGAGATGAGGTTCTTCAGCAAACTGTCAGAGTGATTTTCTAACTGGTCCTTAGGGACCATCAGTACTGCTAATTCATTACATTCACCTGTTGTGCCAGGTGTGTGTGGGCACACACTCTTTTAAAATCGCCCTCCAGTCATGTTTTAAGACATCAAATGCTCTGCTTGATATAATACATTGTCTGATGTGTTTTTTTCTGCAAAATTTCAATTATCTTGTTAAAATCCTGATAAATCGCATCTACTTTCTCCCTCGTTAAAAAAAAACCCCAGACTCTATGAATATGCAAACTATCCCCGCCCTCAATTCACATCTCCCCACCCCCTCTGTCGCTCACCTGCAGGGCATATACATGCTCACTGTGGGCTCTGCTCATCAAACACAGTAACTTCTGCTTGTTTTTTTTGTTTTTTTTTCTGTTTTAGTTGCTACTGTATTCTCTGTATTCTTCTATGGCAAGTGGTAATATAGGAGTAATTCAGCCACACATGTTCAAACCAGAAACCGATTCTGAAGAAAAAGAAGAGGAAATTTGACCGGATCGCTGAGGCTTTTTAGCACCAGTGGAAAGGAGAAGGCGAGTTGGAATGATTGTGGAGACTTTATCTTCCCCGTTGAGCCACTGGTTCACTTACTTTCGTCCAGCATAGTGTAGCGAATTCAGAGGGCAGCCTGGCCGGACCGTCGCAGCCGGGACACAAACTCGGATCTCCCGCACCGCAGGCGACAACATTAAGCAGTCAACTAAAGGGTCCGACCCGTTAGCCAAGGTCTAACGTGTCTATTTATTCATGTACGTTACACTACCCCCCTCCTTCGGGAAGCGAGTCCCCGCACTTAAGCATATCAGCTCCTTCATGCCTCTGGGCGCATACGCTTCCGATGGCCTTACGGTCTCACCATCCCACTTCTGACACCAATGTAGCGAATTCGGGGGCAACTGCAGGAACCGCTGCAGCCGAGACGCGAACACGTATCTCCCGCACCACGGGAGACATCGCTAACCACTCAACTAAAGGGTCCAACCCAATAGCCAAGATCTAACATGTCTACTTATTCGTGTATGCTACAACAGCAAGTGAAGCCTCACCACCACCGCCACATCGGGCAGAGGCGAATGTATGAGACGACTGAAGTGGCCAAGAGATGGCAGGCTGGCGCGGATAGAGAGAGAGACGGCGCGAGATCAAGGGGATGCTGAGTGTGCCATGCCGGGCGGGGCTGCCATCGAAGCAGAGCCGGGGAAGGGAGGAAGGGGCACGAGATGCACCGGAGAAAGACCGGGAAAGCGCTATGTGCCAGCCAGATCTGTGGCCGGCCGGCTATTTGCCTCCATCCTTCTGTCCAAACCCCCACGTGGCAACAGACTTGCCACAGTTGCGTTCAAGTGGACATATCAGAATGGTAATGTATTGTAGCGTTTTCTCCGGAAGTTTGGCTGGGATATGACTTTTCCAAATTATCTGCAGCCGTTGCTCTCGGACTTTCGGATCCTTTGCTAATAAATGAGGGCTCATTGTTTCTCCTTCTGTAAAAATTGCAGCCAAAAACAAGAGAAGTCTCCACCATAATTTTAAAAGTAGCGAGACTTATAGCTGGCAAAATTAAAATAAGTAGCTTCTGTGCCACCGTGTTGGAGTTCTCTCCGGGGAACTCCAACAGAGGGTCGCCTCTATATGACTGTGAGTCGCTGGGGGGAAGGCTCTGACTGTCGTGTGTGCTTATGCACCGAATAGTAGTTTGGAGTATCCGGCCTTCTTGGAGCCACTGGGTGGTGTCCTGCATAGGGCTCCACCTCGGGACTCTATAGTTCTGCTGGGGGACTTCAACACTCACGTGGGCAATGATGGAGAAACCTGGAGGGGCGTGATTGGGAGGAACCGCCTCCCCGATGTGAACCCGAGCGGTGCCTCATTATTGGATTTCTATGCGAGTCATGGATTGGCCATAACAAACACCATGTTCAAACATAAGGTAGTTCATAAGTGAACTTCGTACCAGAACATTGTAGGCCAAAGATCGATGATAGACTTTGTGGTCATATCATCAGATCTGCGGTCATATGTTTTGGACACTCAGGTGAAGAGATGAGCAGAGCTGTCAACTGTTCACCACCTGGTGGTGAGTTGGACCAGATGGCGGGGAAGGCTGCCGGACAGACCTGGCAAACCCAAACATGTAGTGAGGGTGAACTGGGAACGTCTGGTGGAGGCCCCTGTCCATGAGGTCTTCAACTACCACCTGTGGAAGACATTCTCATGTATCCCAAGGGAGGCTGGGGACATGAAGTCTGAGTGGGCCATGTTAAAAGCCTCTATTGCAGATGCGGCAGGCAGGAGCTGTGGTCATAAGGCCATTGGTGCCTGTCGAGATGGCAACCTAAGAACCTGCTGGTGGACACCGGTGGTGAGGGAAGCCATCAGGCTGAAGAAGCCCTTTCAGACTTGGTTGGCCCAGGGGTCTCCTGAAGCAGCAGACCGGTAACGGCAGGCCAGAAGGGCTGCCGCTTCGGTGGTCGCAGAAGCAAAAACTCGGGTGTGGGAGGAGTTCAGCAAGGCTATGGAGGAGGACTTCCAGCTGGCCTCAAGAAAGTTCTGGCAAACCATCCGGCAACTCAGGAAGGGGAAGCAGGGCTTGACTCAGGCTGTGTTCAGCCAGGGAGGGGAACTGTTAACCCGGACTGGGGATGTTGTTGAGTGCTGGAAAGAACACTTTGAGGAGCTCTTGAACCCAGCTAACACGTCCTCAGTGGAGAAGGTAGAGTCCGACGACTCAGGGGACGCTCTACTCATATCCCTGGCAGAGGTCTCTGAGGTAGTTAAAAAAATCCTGGGTGTCAAGGTGCTGGGTGTGGCTGAGATTCGCCCTGAGATGCTGAGGGCTTTGGACATTGTTTGCTGTCTTGGTTGACACGCCTCTTCTGTGTCATGTGGAGGTCGGGGACAGTACCACAGCACTTGTGGAGTGGCAGACTGGGGTGGTGGTTCCCATATTTAAAAAGGGGGACTGGAGGGTATGCTCCAATTATTGGGGCATCACACTGCTCAGCCTCTCTGGGAAAGTCTACTCTAGAGTGCTGAAAAGGAGGCTCTGACCGACTGTCGAACCTCAGATCCAGGAGGAACAATGCGGACTCCGTCCTGGCCATGGAACAACAGACCAACTCTTTACCCCTGCGGAAGTGCTGAGGGGGGCATGGGAGTTTGACCAGCCAGTCTACATGTGTTTTGTGGACTTGGAGAAGGCTTATGACTGGACTGTGTACCCCGGGGCACTCTGTAGGGGGTACTGCGGGAGTATGGGGTACCGGGGCAGCTGCACAAGCCATCCGGTCCTTGTATAACCAAAGTGAGAGAGCTGTGTCCACATTCTTTGCATAAAGTCAAACAAATTTTCGGTAGGTGTCGGACTCCGCCAAGGTTGTCCCTTGTCTTTGATTTAGTTTGTGATGTTCACGGACAGGATCTCAAGGTGCAGCCAAGGTGAGGAGTGTGCCCATTTTGGGAACCTCAGAATTGCATCTCTGCTCTTCACAGATGATGTGGTTTTGTTGGCGTCATCAGAACATGACCTTGAGCGCATACTGGGGCGGTTTGCAGCTGAGTGTGAAATGGCTGGGAAGAGAGTCAGCACCTCCAATTCTGAGGCCATGGTTCTCTACCGGAAAATGGTGGATTGCTCCCTCCGGGTTTGGGATGAGTTGTTGCCTCAGTGAAGGAGTTCAAGTATGTCAAGGTCCTGTTCACGAGTGAGAGTAGGATGGAGCAGGAGATTGACAGGCGGATTGGTGCAGCATCAGCAGTAATGCGGACATTGTACTGGACCGTTGTGGTGAAGAGGGAGCTGAGCCAGGAGGCAAAACTCTCAATTTACCAGTCAATCTTTGTTCCAACCCTCACCTATGGTCACGAGCTTTGGGTAGTGACCGAAAGGGTAACATCACGGATACAAGCGGTTGAAATGAGTTCCCTCCGTAGGGTGTCTGGGCTCAGCCTTAGAGATAGGGTGACGAGCTCAGATATCCGGAGGGAGCTCGGATTAGAGCCGCTGCTCCTTCACGTCCTGGGCGCCTTCCTTTGGAGATTTACCAGGCACAGCCAACTGGGAGGAAACCCCGGGGTAGACCCAGAACTTGCTGGAGGAACTACATGTCCATTCTGACCTGGGAACACCTTGGGATCCCCCAGGAGGAGCTGGAGGGCGTTGCTGGGGAGAGGGATGTCTGGAGTGCCCTACTTAGTTTGCTGCCACCGCAACCCTACCCCGGAGAAGCAGCTGAAGATGAATGAATGAATGAAGCTTCTCATCTGGCTCGCATCACCGAAGCGGGTGCATTTAATGATATATCTAAAGCACCACCCCATCCATTAACGGGATTGGTTCCTTGGGTTTGTGACGTATGAAACCCTACTTGTCTGAATCCGTTTTTTTTTTGTTTTTTGTTTTTAGACTGTCCTTTGTCACTACAGTTTCAAAGCAGATATGGTCAGCCATGGCATTGACGGCTTATTTTGCTCCTGATATGTCTTGTAACATAACGCTAACACTACATGGACATGTTAACAAGGTTAAAAATGTGATTTTCATCAGAGGGGTCTAAAAATACATCCTCTAATGCACATACTTTTAAACATCATCAGTGATGTAACCTGGAGTGTTTTATCTTTGGTTAAGAAAATCTGGGTTCAATTTCCTAAAACAGTTCTACCTTAGTGGGGGGTGACCTTGCCTGGCATAGTGTTAAATGGGCCAGCAAGAATGTTTTTGTGGATATGTCTGAGGATAGGATGGCTGTTAATAGTCCAACATTTTCCCATTTCTCTTTGTCATTGATGCCTGACAGGCTGTAATTTTCATTCTCTCACTCCGGTGGAACCTACTGAGCTGGAGATTATGGAGATGATGGTTTGGATTTTTAAGCACCCTCTTCATCCCATTTTAAATCTCTATAATGTTTGAGCATAAATAAACAGATGCTTTTTTATCAAACAACTGGGCAGGAGGGCAATAGAGCTGAATAAGTGTTTGCTTCAGTGGCTGCACATTTATTACTGTCACCACTGACTGAGTGCTTACACTTCCCCCAGTCAATGTCAATCTACATGTCAATAGAAACCCTCTTTGACTAATGGCTGTAGAGTGTAGATTAGAAACGTTGAGTAGAACATTAATTTTCCAATTCTCCTGTCACTGCCCATTTCGTCATTCATTTTGTCGATATTGCCTTTGTATTTTTCACATGTAAAAAATAAGGCTGCTTCTCTGGCTGATAAGCAGCACTAGAAAAATTTACATCAATAGGTATTCATCTTTAACTAGAGCTCTAAAAATTCCAAAGTGACACAAGGCAATTTTCTAGATTTTTTTAGCAATGTATTTTATGTTGACTGTTGCAAAAACAACAGAGGGGCTTTTTCCCCCCACTTTCTTTATATCATAGCAATAAGATGCATGCCTTTATTTATAAGCTGTAGCACACAAGACTGATGGAAGAGGAGCCATATGTGCAGATCCAGAACAGGAAATTTGCTATATGTGTGCTGTAAATCAATTCCTATATTTCCCAGGAGGTTTGGCAGACAAAATACATAACAAAAACAAAGCCACCAGACAATCTGAATTGGGACTGTTTCATTCTCCCACAGCTAACACCCTATATAATCAAAATTAACTTGTTGATATGTTAAAGCAAATAAGTAACCTAATGCCACTTTAAATATATATTGAAGTCATAATTTGGACAACCATGATAATTTCAAATGTGTTTAATTTACCAGACACCCTATCGGAGTTGGCTTGAAATTGTGATTGTGACCAGTTCCGCATCAGGACAGAATGAATGGACATGACATCCAAACTGAGCGACAACAGTGACGGCTCCAGTGTTAAATGAAGCAGAGTTCAAATCATCTCTTTGTCTCTTTGGATGAGGATCTCCAGCTGACACAGACTGGCTTTAACTCAACAGCCCACACACCCATGACGATGTACAAACCCCAATAACAATGAAGTTGGGATGTTGTGTAAAACGTGAATAAAAACAGAATACAATGATTTGCAAATCCTTTTCGACCTATATTCAATTGAATACACTACAAAGACAAGATATTTAATGATCAAACTGATAAACTTTATTGTTTTTTGCAAATATTCACTCATTTTGAATTTGATGCCTGCAACACGTTCCAAAAAAGCTGGGACAGGGGCATGTTCACCACTGTGTTACACCACCTTTCCTTTTAACAACAGGGAGACAGGTCTGGACTGCAGGCAGGCCAGTCTAGTACCCGCACTCTTTTACTACAAAGCCATGCTGTTGTAACGCGTGCATAATGTGGCTTGGCATCGTCTTGCTGAAATAAGCAGGGACGTCTCTGAAAAAGACGCCGCTTGGATGGCAGCATATGTTGCTCCAAAATCTGTATGTACCTTTCAGCATTAATGGTGCCTTCACAGATGTGCAAGTTATCCATGATGCCATGGGCACTAACACATCCCCATCTCCTTTTGGAGATGCTCCTTTTATACCCAATCATGACACTCACTTGTTTCCAATTAACCTGTTCAACTGTGGAATGTTCCAAATAGGTGTTTTTTGAGCATTCCTCAACTTTCCCAGTATTTTGTTGCCCCTGCCCCAGCTTTTTCGGAACATATTGCAGGCATCAAATTCAAAATGAGTGAATATTTGCAAAAAACAATAAAGTTTATCAGTTTGAACATTAAATATATTGTCTTTGTAGTGTATTCAATTGAATATAGGTCGAAAAGGATTTGCAAATCATTGTATTTTGTTTTTATTCACGTTTTACACAACGTCCCAACTTCATTGGAATTGGGGTTTGTAAGAGAAGCTGTGCCAATTCTGCTAATCAACCAGGCGACACCCTTCCAAAAAATGGTATGTACATAAAGTACATAAGGATTATGTATTAAGTCAAAGCTGCCAAGTACAAGTATCTTCCCATTTTATTTTTACTACTTTCGCACAAGTATAAAGTATACAACATGTCTAAAAGTACATGTTTAGAATACTACTCTCAAATTTTCTTTTTACAAGGACAATAAAATTAAAATAAGGGACATTTACTTATTTTTCCACTTAAAGTATACTAAGGAGCCTGGGAGGTGACATGGACATTATTTTTTTTATAAAGCATGCATGCTAGTTATAAAAAGCATGCACGTTTTATAAAAAAAATTACCTCCATGTCACCTCCTGGACTCCGTAGTATACTAAAAGTGCACTGAAGTAAACTTTTCTAAGTTTATAAGGCTCCAAGTCCTGTGCCCTAAAGCTGTTATTCTCTCATTCATGTCTACTTCTAGGTGCTTCTTCATATTCATTAAATTATCCTTTGGGCTGATTGTATCTCTTACAGCTTTCTGTTGCCGTTTCACTTGTTAGAGCCCTGCATTTGTGAAAGGAAGAATGGATTTACAGCTTCATAGGGTAAATCAAAAACCTTCACTGAAGCTATTCTGCAGACAAAAAGAAAAATTGTGTTTACACTGACATTTCTCATAACAAATTAATGTTTTTCCTGTAACC
The DNA here is from genome assembly GCF_029633865.1 of Lampris incognitus. Lineage (NCBI taxonomy): Eukaryota > Metazoa > Chordata > Actinopteri > Lampriformes > Lampridae > Lampris > Lampris incognitus. The sequence goes on from NC_079213.1 coordinate 106,067,825, forward strand.
AGTTTCTTTAATTGCTCATACTGTTGACCTTTTCCTTAGTCATGTTGATGAAACGAATTGCAATTAGGGGTTGCAATAAATTAACAACTTGATCAAACTGACAACATGGCCATTCGATTCAGCATCTACAAACACACATGATGTGAAGTGAAAAAAAAATCCATGAGTCACTGTCCAGAGTGAACCCTCAAACAGAAACCGATACAGACAACAAACTATATCTAACCAACAATTTCACGAAATATTCCAACTTGATTAAAATAACTGGATCAGGTGTGCTTCCTCATGCAATATCACTGTCAGATGCTCAGCCAAAAACCTGAACAAGTTGAACACGATCCACGGACACCATGGAACTGGCAGCACCCCAAATAAATGCCCAAGACTTCAGTTAATCATTCTATTTTTCTGCCTTATTAGACTGGCTGCCATGTTATAGCATGTGCTCTCATCAGAGCGTTATAGATCCTCCATGGACCACTTTATGAAATGCAGAAACTACAAACTGCCTACACCTGGGTGTGGGGCAGCACCAGTTAAAAACATCACTGATGTATTGCAGTGCTGGCCTCAATAAACAGTGCATCAATTGTCAATTCATCAACAGCACAGCATTACTTTTCATATATGCCTGAATATTAGGAGTACAATATTGTACAGGGAAAGTGTTATAATTAGGAATTTGGCCTAAAAACAATGGAGATAGTTGAAAGAGGAGGTTCTGTGGCACAAAAAACTCCAGCATACTTTCTTAGCCTGTACAGGTTACAGACAAGAATACAAAATATGTGATGCTCAGATTGAGGAACATGCTGACCGTGTAGGCTCAGCTCCTAAACTGAGTACTCGCCATTTTTGTGAAATGACATTGACATATATTTTTCACTTTGTCAGCACAAAACTCAGAAAATACAGCACATTTTGGGCTTCTATTAACCCAACGCCATAAGGACAGTCCTCCAAGATAGTGATTTTTAACAGACTTCAATCATACGGCATTTAAAGTCAAAATAAGGATTTTAAAACATTAGCCAGAACTCAAAGTTGAGTCTATGCTTGGTGCATTCGTACACTCCAATCTGCTCGCACAGAAAAAAGCAGAACCTGGATTACACTTGAAACCAATTACAAATAAAGATGTGCACAGTATAACACCACCACCAGCTGCAAAATATTTTACCTTATACCCCCCCCCCCCCCCACACACACACACATTGGATGTAAGTGTAAGTATTACCATGAGCAATTTTCAACTGTAATTCCACCGATGTCATATACATGTTCATCTGGCCCCATAGTAAAACCTACAGTACATCCCCACGCCTTTATGCAACAACTGGCCTTGTTTATAAAGACATGTATAACAACCACATACTTCATTATAAGGAGACTCTGTCCACAGCTAAATCGTCCTATTAATGCAAAATTAGTTAAAATTAAAAATTAGTTTTAAAATTTAATTTACGATTTAAAATTAGTGCAAATTTAATTAGATCAGATGAAGGGAACACGAGCTGTTTTCCACGGAAAACAATATTTTACGGCCACGGGACACTCTTGTGTCTCACCTGTATTCAATTGCCCAATGTAACACCTTCATGGCCTTTTTTAATGCTAAAATTTAAAATTTTCACCAGCAATTGACCACTTCAAACAATACTGCATACAGTTCATCTTATTCACCCTTCCAAGCCTGTCTAGTTTTAAATTCCCAACGGCTGCTGAAATATCTGGTCTCATTCGCAAATCCAAATCATCTACCTATCAGTTACACCCCCTTCCTACTCATTTAGTAAAAGCCTGTTAGCCTTTGCTGCCCTCTTTAATAACTGATATACATTCTTCCCTTACTTCTGGTCTTGTTCCCTCATCTCTCACAACAGCTGCAATAACTCCCAATACTCAAGAAGCCTGGTGTAGACCCCAACAATTTCAATGATTTTCACCCAATTTCAAATTTACCATTTCTTTCTAAAATACTTGAAAGAACATTTGCATCTCAGGTACGTGCTCACTTGACTGACAATCTGTTTGAACAATTTCAGTCTAGTTTTTGCTCCTTTCACAGTACGGAGAGCCTTGGTGAAAATCACTGTTGATAGCAGCTGACTCTGGGCTCTTAAACACACTTGTCCTTGATCTGAGTGCAGCCTTTGATACCATCTCACATAACATCAAGATTAGCCTCCATTGGAAACACTGGCACCTCTCTTACGAGGTTTATATCATTATCTCTCTGGCCGCACTCAGTTTGTTCAACTTAAAAATTCGAGATCACAGTCCTTTCCTGTTACTACCAGTGTTCCCCAGGGCTCTGTTTTGGGTGCCATCCTATTTATTATCTATCTTTTGGCCACATTTTTAGGAAATCTATCCACCAAGCCTACCGCCACTCTTCCACCCACTTCCCTTTCCAACTGCTTACTAGAAATTAAATCCTGGTTTTCATTCCACTTCCTCAAACTTAATAGTGATAAAACCAAAGTTCTCCTAGTAGGTACTAATTCTACTTTGGCTAAACCTAATAGTTTTTCTTGGACTATTGACAATTCTACAATTCCTCCTTCCCCTCAGGTGTCATCTTGGGCAGCACATTATCTTTTGAAGCACACATCAGCAATGTTACTCGGTCTGCATACTTCCACCTACACAATATATATCATCGTCACCCATCGCTTACGCCTAACAGCACTGCCATTGTCATTCACACCCTGGTTACATCCCATATTGACTACTGCAATTCTATCCTCTGGTCTTCCCCTCAAGTGTCCTCATAAACTTCAATTGGTCCAGAATTCAGCTGGCCGTATCATTACCAGAACTCCTTCCATAAATCATATCACTCCTGTTCTTCAGCAGCTTCATTGGCTCCCTTTTAAATATTGTATCGACTTCAAGATTCTGCTTCTCACCTTTAAGGCCCTTAACAACCTAGCTCCTTTGCATCTTTCTGAACTCCTCCATATCCACACATCCTCCTGTAATTTCAGATCCTCTTCTGCCATCCAACTCACTACACCATCTGCCCGCTTGACTGCCAGGGGGTCTAAAACCTTCAGTTGTAATTCCACAACTGAAGGCTTTGCCCCGCCTCTGGAATTCTCTCCCACAAGACATGCACAATATTGACTCGTTCCACCTTCAAATACAATCTCAAAATGCATCTTTTCAGACTGGCATACTCAGTCTGATCCAGACTCTAATGGTTACACCCATATTGAGTTTTGAGCAGATGATGATTTTATACCCTATCTGTTGTATAAACTTATTGTATACTCCTGCTTTGTTTGATTTTATGATGTCTGATACAGTGCTGCTTGTTTTTGTTTTTTTTATAAAATGTATTTCTGATTTTTCCCCTTTTCTCCCAATTTAGTGCCCAATCGATCCCTATTTTAATTCAAAACACCCACCCTCGTGCTGCATGTGTTCGCCAACTGCATCTCTCTGGCTAGCAGTCTCGAAGGAGACGCCTCACCACTTTCGTGACAAGGCAAATCCAGGCCGAACCACTGCTTGTTCCGACACACCCAGAGACGCATTCATGTGACGAACACAAGCCGACTCCGCCCCCCTCCCGCAGACAGCGTTGCCAATTATTGCTGCTTCATCGAGTCCGGCCATAGTCGGATCTGACGAGACCGAGGCGCGAACCCCGGTCCCCGGTGGGCAACTGCATCGACACAAAGCCGATGCTTAGACCGCTACACCACCGCGGACTCATGCTTGTTTTTAACTGTGTTTTGTAAGGTGTCCTTGTGTGCTCTGAAAGGTGCCCATAAATAAAATACATTATTATTAATTATTATTATTATTATCATCCAAACAATTAGTCCAATAGATGAAATGGCAACACCAGTTACACAACAGTCAACTACTATTTGGAAGCCGAACAGAGATTACAATAGTTGCCCTTCATTGTGATGAATAAGTCATGTCCCCACGAGGTTGGAATTTACCCAAGCTGTTACCACCAGTTTGGAATGACAAACTTTGCACAATGCATTCATCTGGAATTAATCATGGGTTTTCTTTCAAACTGTTTCTGTAAGGATAAAATATTTTTGTATGTCTCTTGATCATGTGTGCATGCAGGGCTGCCCATGGGGGGGGGGTAATCATGTTCATCCTAAATATAAGCAATGATAATAACAATACTTCAGTACTTGCCATTGAGTGTGAACTGGCTAAACAGATGGCCTTTACAGACAATATCAAGGACTTTGCATCCAGTAAGACAAGTTGGCTGTATAAGACGCAAAGCTGAAGCCATATTCTACCAAGAAATGTGTGGCGTAAGTGTAGCAGATCTTTAATGACCTTGGTATGTTTAAGTGCGTCAAAGAGTTCTATTATGGTGTGTGTGTGTGTGTGTGTCTATGCAGCCCCAGTTACTGAGTAATTCTCTCTTGGTTTATGTGTATGTGTTTAGTAGGAGAAAGAGAGCATGTGCATGCGTTGATGTGACTAAATCAGGTTTTTTTGGCTTTTTTTTGGGGGGGGGGGGTTCACTGGACCTTTTCAGGGGCCCGGCCATTTCTGTGGGCGAGCCTGTGTGTTGCAGATGTAAACCTGTATCTATGAACATGTTGCCTCTTAACAAACATGTCAAGTCAAGTCAATTTTATTTGTACAGCCCAATACCACAAATTACAAATTTGCCTCAAGGGGCTTTACAGCAACAAAACATCCTGTCCTTAGACCCTCGCATCACATAACAAACTCCCTAAAAAAAAACAACCCTTTAACAGGGAGAAAAAATAGGAAGAAACCTCAGGGAGAAAAACAGAGGAGGGATCGCTCTCCCAAGACGGACACCATGCAATGGATTTTGTGTTTACACAATTTACAGAACATGTATGGATCCATGTATGTTCATGTTCATTTATAAATAGCAATAGTGGGCTGTTGATTACACATGCATTTATGATGAATATGTCCACTGAGGCCTGCACTGCAATGCCAGTCATTTTTATTTTTTTTACACACAAATCACATTCAGCTGTGAACCGTTTGTGTCATAACACTTTGCAAACTGGACCATGTAGAATGCGTGATGCTCCGACAACAGCACACATTGAAGTGGATGAAATGGTGAGAGTCAAACAGAGCTAAGCTTTTTTTTTATTTATCAGTCCTCTATTTAGGTCTGTTAATATTAATGTGACAATTGATTAGTTTTAGAATACCAATCAATCCACTTGTTTTCCCAAATTGACAAGTGGAAGACAGCAATCATGTTTACTTGACTACTCTTGTCCTTCCTCAAACCTAAATAATTAGTAGAACATGAATAAACTGCAAATGACGATTGGCTTGGGAAAATTGTGTCCAATAACCCAATCAAAGGTGATCAATGTCCTCTTTTTTACTATTGACACAACTGAGTACAATGGCTCTTCAACAGAGAAAGGTGAGGAAGTAACAATCGCCTTTTCCTCTTTTCACATTAATGGATATCAATAAAGACTGTGTACTGTTGTAAATGGTAAAACAATTTAATGATGCACTGTATACAACTAAGCACCGTAACTAAGGGGTAATCTACTTTAATGAGCGCTATGCAGACAGCTACTGTAGCCTTGCGATTTCCTTACCATTGGTAGAAACTCATTTCGCACACCCACAAACCACTGTGCTTTGGTAAGGTTTAGAAAGAAATACTTTGGACACCATTTACACATCTTCACAAAGACAACAAAACATGCTGAGTAATAGCAATGCGTACTCCAAAGATATTCAAATACAAGTAGAAATGTCACCTTTATAAAATAGTGTTATCCGCAACAGTCAAGCACTAGATATAGATGTATACACATATGTATATTCATGGCACTGATTTACACCCGTGTATAAACCAGTGTAGTGAATATACAAAATTCAACCATTTTCTACTGTTTGATAGCTAGATTTATTCTCTTACGCAGCTGAATCTCTCACCCCCACCATGACTTTTAACACTGCTGCCTTATCATGTTTACTTGGTTTTTTTGTTTTTTTTAATCTGACCTGGGCTAACCTGCTGTCAGTGGCGAGTCTATTTCAATTTAATAACATCAGTAAATATTTCGCATGTTTCCAGCTGGAAGACGTGACTCCTGATTTCCACTCCACCTCTCACTGCAGATCCACTCAAGAGTAAGCAATATGCTCTCAGCCATGGCTGACAGCTCTGAGGCAAATCACAATGGCTCTCCTCCCCGTCATGTTCAATTTTTTTTTTCTTTCACCGTCTTCTCATCTTTTCTCTTTAATGTTCTTTGCCACTCTGGCATATATGTTCCCTTTCCTTTACCTCCCTAGGGAACTCTCATCTCTTAGGTCTTGGACACTAAAGGACCGAACGCAGTGAAATGTTGGTCAGATGCAAAAAGTAAATGGATAATTCCCCAGCTCTCTCTCTCTCTCTCTCTCTCTCTCTCTCTTCAGGTCTGCTGGGAAGGTGTCAGTATCATTCTTCTCTCCACAATGAGTGACAGCCACTGAGCCCATTATGTGGACACTTCTTGAGCAGGCCTGTCTCCTAACCTTCTGTACCATGATAGGAGTGCACCCCTCACCTTCACACAAATAATATCCTCCACTCTGTCTCCTCCCTCACCTCCGTTATCTTATACTTCTTCATCGTGCCTTTTCTATTTCCTTACCTTTGCTCTCCAGAGACAGCCTTCTCTCCGCATCCCATCCTTCACCTTTATTCACCTCCCAACTCTCTCTCTCTCCCTCTCATTTTTCTTTCTTTTTCTCTCTCCCCTGGTGACATCTGTGTCATAACTGACAAAGATATCTTGGGTATAGCTGTCCTGTCTTGTCCCATGGGAGAGCAGTCTGTGACAATGACCCAAGCTGATGGCTGGCTCAAGCATGGGAATCAGGCACCCGAAAATGAAGCCGTCCTAGAAGAGAGGATGTGTCTCGACAGTAGTAGTCCATCTTTGGTACCTGTCTGTAATCCATTCCTGTTTCAAGACTCTAGGCTTGTGATACTGAACCATGGAAGGTCATGGAGGGCTGTGTGTATGAAGGTTCTCCATCCAACCCGATTTCACCTGATTACCCAACGTCTGATTTCACTAATAAGAACACCTTCAGCCAGATATGTGGAAATACCATTGTCTAAACCATAACAGGAACGTTTCGACTTCTGATGTTTACAGACGTGTGGTCACAACAAAAACATCAAAAAACGGTAATCTCGACTTTTTCATATTTTCATGACATGAATCTTTGACAAAATACCCTGTTTCATTCCCCATACTGGCCCACCATCTGACAGCCTACAAGTATTAATGCATTTCTAAGACACATACCTTGCACTGACCACTTGGATAAGTTGCACCTGCATTTGATTACTACTACTACTTTTGGCTGCTCTCGTTAGGGGATGCCACAGCGAATCATCCATTTCCATTTCTTCCTGTCCTCTGCATCTTCCTCCGTCACACCACCACCTCCATGTCGATGTCCTCTCTCACCACATCCATAAACCTCCTCTTTGGCCTTCCTCTTTTCCTCTTCTCTGGCAGCTCTACTTCTCCCAATGTACACAGCATCTCTGCTCCACACATGTCCGAGCCATCTCAATCTTGCCTCTTACTTTGTCTCCAAACCGTCCAACCTAAACTGTCCCTCTAATATAATCATCCCTAATCCCGTCCTTCTTCATTACTCCCAATGAAAATCTTAGCATCTTCAACTCTGCCACCTCCAGCTCCACCTCCTGTCTTTTTTTCAGTGCCAGTCTCCGAACCATATAACATAGCTGGTCTCACAACCATCTTGTAAACCTTCCCTTTAACTCTTGCTGGCACCCTTCTGTCACAAATCATCCCCGACACTCTTCTCCACCCATTCCACCCTCTCTGCACTCTCTTCTTTACCTCTCTGCTGCACGCCCCATTATGTTGGACAGTTGACCCCAAGTATTTAACTCATACGCCTTCGTCACCTCTACTCCTTGCATCCTTACCATTCCACTGTCCTCCCTGTCATTCACGCATATGTATTCCGTTTTGCTCCTACTGACTTTCATTCCTCTTCTCTCCAGTACATACCTCCACCTCTCCAAGCTTTCCTCACCTACACCCTACTCTCGCTACGGATCACAATGTCATCCGCAAACATCATAGCCCACGGAGACTCCTGCCTGATCTTGTCTGTCAACCTGTCCATCACCATTGCAAATAAGAAAGGGTTCAGAGCCGATCCTTGATGTAATTCCGCCTCCACCTTGAACCCATCTGTCATTCCAACCGCACAACTCACCATTGTCACACTTCCCTCATACATATCCTGCACCACTCCTACATACTTCTCTGCAACTCCCGACTCCCTCTCTCTCAGCACCCTGTCGTATGCTTTCTCTAAATCCACACACAATGTAACTCCTTCTGGCCTTCTCTATACTTTTCAATCAACATTCTCAAAGCAAACATTGTATCTGTGGTGCTCTTTCATGGCATGAAACCATACTGCTGCTCGCTAATAGTCACCTCTCCTCTTAACCTAGCTTCTACTACTCTTTCCCATATCTTCATGCTGTGGCTGATCAACTCTGTAGTTGCTACAGTTCTTCACATTGCCCTTATTCTTGAATGTCAGTACCAGTATACTTTTTTTCCACCCCTCAGGCATCCTCTCACTTTCCAAGATTGTGTTAAACAATCTAGTTAAAAACTCCACTGCCATCTCTCCTTAACATCTCTGTGCCTCCACAGGTATGTCATCTGGAGCAACTGCCTTCCTACTCTTCATCCTCTTCATTGCTGCCCTCACTTCCTCCTCACTAATCCACCTCACTTCCTGATTCACTATCCCCACATCATCCAACCTTCTCTCCCTCTCATTTTCTTCATTCATCAGCCCCTTAAAGTACTCCTTCCACCTTCTCAGCACACTCTCCTCACTTTTCAGCACATTTCCATCTCTATCCTTGATCGCCCTTACCTGTGGCACATCCTTCCCAGTTCGGTCCCTCTGTCTAGCCAATCGGTACAAGTCCTTTTTTTTTCCTTCCTCAGTGTCTAATCTCTCATACATCTCACCATACGCCTTTTCCTTTGCCACATCTCTCTTCACTTTATGCTGATCTTAATCTGACTAATGTGTGCATCTAAACGTCCATGTTAACATTCTGTTAAATTTTAGATTTCAGTCTAACTTTAAATTTAAATAACATATATTTTAGCTTTTTGAGGTTGGCTCGATGCCTAAGCATTTTATTGCCAGTAATATCTGCCACCACTGTATTATTGTGCATTTGATAAATAAAACTTGGAAAATTTTGTTTTGCCCTGGGTTAAAACATCTGTGGCTGAAAAAGATAGCCAGTCCATCATAGTTGTGGAATTGAAAAACAAAACACAACAAGAGACAATGAAAAGTAATCTGAAATTATATTACTTTACCTCACTCTATTACTACATTTATATAAAAAACAACTTGAGCTTCACAAGGCATCTGTGCACAGCTAAAACCTTAAGAAGAGGGACAAAAAGTGTCTGGGGAGCAGAATGTCACTTTAATCATGTTTCATCTCATCACTCAGGAACCTGTAAATCATGACACAATAAACTTGTCATATTTTCAGAAAATACTGCATCCAAACTCATTTTCTCTGTTGTGAGCAAGAAAAGCAGGGACATTGGGTCTTTCATAAGAGCATAAAGGTCAGAGCAACTGCAGTGAAATTAAAATTACAGTGCGTGGTGTGTGTGTGTGTGTGTGTATACATGCAGTGGAGTCTGTGTATGTTTATTGCTGTATCTGAGTGAATTATTAACTGTCAGTCTTCAGAGTAATGTTTTCATTTGAGCCTCTGACAAACTTGGATTGCATATTATTTATTTATGGCTTGTAATCGCAATTGAATACACAAAATAAGAAATATTATGCAATACATTAGGGGTCTGGCTAAAAAAAACCCATCTCACACACACACACACACACACACACACACACACACACACACACAAAAAAAACAAAATTACCCTTACTTAAGGTTACAGGCAGTTTGGATTTTAATGTAACAATGATAAGTGATTTCATGGACTTCACTGGCCTCATATAGAAGTATTAATAAAATCATCAGTTACTGAAAAGGCAAAATGTTCCAAGGCAAGGCTGAACATAAATGTCCTTTCCACGTATCTCACTCTGGGGAAACTTGGGATGCCAATAACCACATATTAAGCAAGGAAAAGTTGCCTGAGCACGCTGCCTCTTACCTTTTGCCTCATTATAAAGGTGTCCTACGGGGTAATGTCTTTCTATCCAGACATTTCCCGATTGCCCTGTCGTGATTGGACCAAACAGATTATATGTAAGAGGATGTGATGCTTCTCTCAGCCTGTCTGTCTGAATATCTTTGAGCCTAATGAGATCTGGCAGTTGGTCTGTTCCTGTTGTCTTACTTGAAGTGGAGAAAGTTGGAACTGTCCATATTAGAGCTAATTTAACAAATCTGACAGCCAGTCTCTACTCAATACCACCTGGAGTGGAGTTGTCAACATAAGATAAAATGCAATATTCATCTATGTTGACAGTAACTTATCAAAAACAGTTGAGTTTTTTTCGTGTGCCAGTTTTTGCCTTTGTAGACCTCTGAAGTGCCACATCATTTTGATGCACACGTAGGACTTCGGATCCATTCCTTTTTCAACTTAAAAGAAAAATGCCTAGGAGTGTAAAAAGATGCTCTCTAACTACATCCAGTGATATTTCTGGACTATTTTGTTTTCACTTCAACACAACATTTCTTTATTGGTTCAGATGAACCAATAAAGTATTACCTAGCTTTGCATAATTTCATGTAGTCGTTTTGCGAGTATCCCTGCCAACTCTGCCACTGTCTTCCTACCTACACTGCATCCCATCATGGAAATATTAATTACCTATATTTCACCTCTGTAAGGATGAAAAAAGCAGCATTAAGATTAGTGAAAACCACAAATAGTGAGCCGCATTACAAATTCAGTTAGGTCCGGTTTTTAGATGAAAGAGGTTTTTCTGAGAAGGATGATTCAATTTCCATAAAACAGCTGTAGTGTCAAACCTCTTTAAAATATAGTGACTCATTTAAACATATAATGGCTGTACCTTACCTTATCTGCACTTACTTATGTTAAGGATAGAGTGATTGGCAAGCGGTATCTTAAAGTGCAATTCATTTTCTAGTTGAAATACAGAATGGAAGCACGGGCAAGCAGTATCTTAAAGTGCAATTCATTTTCTAGTTGAAATACAGAATGGAAGCACGGGCAAGCAGTATCTTAAAGTGCAATTCATTTTCTAGTTGAAATACAGAATGGAAGCACGTAAAAGGATGCATTATTGCATAATTGACATCATCACTTTAAAGGTCTATTGACAGAACAGAATAACCAAACAGACTACATAAGGTTAAGAGAGAGGGGGGAATAAATCCATCAAATGTCCTGAGATGGATTCAAATATCGGAAGCAGTTCTAATTCCTAAGTGAAGAAGAATAAAAAGGAATAATAAATTAAGTGATAAAGTATTGTGTAAGTCAAGCAACATCCTCTTAGGTCTTACAAAGAACAACAGAAGAAATAAACTCAATAACGCTGGTGCTTAAACCTACATGTAGTATGGCTGTTTACAACAATGAAATTGAGATCAATTCCATTTTCCCAGTCTTGCGCTGCCTCTATGGTCTGTTTAGGATCAAGAATATTGTTTGATTCTTAAACAAACCGGAGTAAATTCCAAATGGAAGCCACCTGTAAACCGTAAAACAGATGTTATTTGTTATCCCAACGTGGCTGTGATCATTCAATTTGTAAACAGCTCAGATCAAGTCCATAGTGAGCTCCTGTGCAGAGGGAGCTCTTTAGATGAAGCCAAGCCTTGAAGAAGAGAGAGGCAACATGCTGGTTATAATTGCCTTACCTGAGGGTACTAAACGTATCAGCCTCTAAACGACCAGCACAAAAGCTGCAGAAAACTTGGCAAATCCTGATTAAATTAAATGCAGCAGATGAACGCAAGTACTGCAGCGGCATCAGAAACGAAACAAAAGACAGTTAAATGCTTGTTAAATAGAAGCACCATCTCATCCGACTCAAAGCATGCTAATTTTAGGATTGATAATAGGCAGCAGGGGGGTTATTCGAAAAACAAAGATGATGTGATTTATTTGTTTTACTGTGGCGAAGACCTGACATTTCAAGAGTGTCTGAGGTAAGAGAGCAGCTTTTACTGGGAAGATCCGGGTTTAAGTGTCACCCATTACTCTGCTGAATTTAGCTTGGCTTCCTTTCACACTCCAGTTTCAGTTTTCCAACAGAGCTTAGAGTCACTGAAAACAGGGATGGCTTAAGAGGTTGGACTTGTATAGAAAAGAAAATAACCAATGTAATCTGTAAAGAAAGCATCCTGGCAACGGTACAAGAACAGGGCTTAATTTTGTGGACCAATTTTATTGGACGTAAATAAATGGTCTGTCACTTTGCAGAACATTCTTGTTTCAATACATGACATTCTAATGGAATACAAACGTGATTTTGCACTCATACAGGCATGGTAACAATTATTTTCAATATGATTGCACTCATACAGGTATGGTAACCATTCAGCAAAAACACAAGATTTTTTGTTGCCTTCCTGTTTTATTTTGAACTACTTACCCGTCTTGTCATTTCAGTTTTTTGCTCCTGCTTTTGCCACCAACCAGCTGTTCAACATTCCCTGATTAGCTCCTCAGCATTTATACTCCCCTGGTTTCCCTGTGTCCTTGCCAGATTGTCTACTGTGTTTTCCAGCGTTTTCTCCTTGTGAACTTTTAACAGACCTGCCCATGTTTGACTCTGCGGCCTGATCTTTGGATTCCCTGTCTGCTGCCTACCCTTGTCTGCTCTGTCACATATTTTTGGACCAACTTCCCTGTAACCTGAACTGTTTCTGAAACCATTTATCTGTCAGACTGCTCCCTGTCTGTTTGACCACATATCATCCTGATTTTCTGGTGTTCTGACCTCTGCATGCCTTTGTTCATTAAACCAAGTGTTACCGTATCATCCTGTCTGTGAGTCCTGTTAAGAGTCCTTCCTGAGTTTGTAATAGAAAAATCTGGCCAACATGGACCCAGCAGACACAGCCGAACTCTGCCAGGCTCTTGCCAATCAAGGCATTCTTGTGGGCCTACATGATCAAACTCTCCTCGAAGTGGTGGGGGCTTCTTGTGGGCCTAAATGATCAGACTCTCCTCGAAGTGATGGGGGCACTCCAGAACCTAACAACTAATGTCAACCACATTGGAGCTGAACTCAACCACATCTCCACTAAGCTCATCCCGCCTCAACTCAATCCTCCTGCTCCGGTGCCCTTTCCAGCTCCATCAGCTCCCCAGCCCAGAGAACCTCAGATTCCCTCACCGGTGCATTACTCTGGAGACCTGGGTACCTGCAGGGCTTTCCTCATGCAGTGCAAGCTTGTTTTTGAGTAGCAGCCACTCACCTACAGTTCAAATAAGTCTAAAATAACATACACTGTGGGGCTACTTAAAGGTAGAGCTTTAGACTGGGCATCAGCAGTATGGGAGAGTCAGTCTGCCATAAATTCCTCTTTTGACAATATTGTAGCTGAAATGGAAAAAAAAAATTGACCACCCTATCTGGGTAAGCGTGCTGCCAAATCCCTCCTCGCTCTCCGGCAGCTCCCCCGTAGTACAGCTGCATATTCTGTTAAATTCAGAACTATTGCTGCTGACTGCTAGGTGGAGTGCTGAGGTACTTCAGGGGATATTTTAAACGGCCTTAGTGAACCAGTGAAAGATGAGTTGGCTGCTCGGGACAATTCTGCTGACCTTGACCTTGCACTGGTTCAAGGCAGCCAAACACCCATTTATTGTATGGACAGACCACAAGAACCTCGCCTACATTCAGACAGTGAAACACCTCAATTCACGCCAGGCGCCAGGCTCAGTGGGTATTATTTTTTTGGTCGCCTTGCCTTCACCCTCACATACCGCCAAGGCTCCAGCAACATCAAGCCAGATGTGTTCTCTTGACAGTTCGCTTTGAAAGAAATGCTCCCTAACCCAGACACCATCCTTCCGCCTTCCTGTGTGGTAGCCGCGATGTTTTGGGAGATTGAGTCTACAGTCAAGAAAGCTCAATGCAACCAGCCCGATCCAGGTAATGGTCCTGCTACTTGGTTTTATTTTACTCTTGATTAAGTCCGCTCTCAGGTCCTCCAGTATGCGCATGCATCCCAGTTTTCCTGCCATCTAGGTGTCATTCGCACCCTGTCCTCCCTGAAGCGGCAGCTCTGGTGGCCAGCCATGGCTGCTGACACCTAGGCTTTCATTGCCACCTGCTACATATGTGCTCAAGGAAAGGCTGCCCACTAGCCACCTGCAGGCCTACTCTGCCTCTTTCCGGTCCCCGGTCGCCCATGGTTCCACATTGGCCTTGATTTTGTTTCCAGGCTCTCACCTTCACAAGGAAATACAGTTACACTCACCATTGTGGACAGGTTTTCTAAAGCCGTACACTACGGGGCTTTCCCTAAGCTTCCCAGCATTTGAAACAGCCAACCTCCTGGTATACTACGTTTTCTGCCTCCATGAAATCCCCACAGACACTGTGTCCGACTGGGGTCCCCAGTTTATATCGCAAGTCAGGAAGGCGTTCTACCAAGCCCTCTGAGCTATGGTTAGTTAGTCTGTGGGTGATAACCAGAAGACAAATGGTCAAATGGACTGGGCCAAGCTGAACCTGGGAGCAGTGCTTCATTATGTGGCCTACAAGATCCTGGCCCCCTGGAGCACTCACCTAGCTTGAATCGAGGATGCTTACAACTCCCAGTTAAGCGCAGCCTCTATCCCAGCCCAGGAGAAGTCTCCATTCCCTCTGTTCAGGCCCACCTTCGTTGTTGTCAGAAGGTTTGGAAGGATGCTGTGCCACCCTGCTCTTCTCTGTGGACTGCAACAGATGCATTGCTGACCATCATTGGACATCGGCCCATAGATACCAACCAGGTCAAAAGGTTTGGCTTTCTTCTAAGGCTATACCATTACAACCTATTTCTAAGAAATTCGTACCCCGTGAGAGACCGACTATTATCAACCCCACGGCAGTTAGACTCAAGCTGCCTCCTCACATGAAGGTTCATCCCAAGTTTCATGTCTCTCAGTTGACACCTGTCAACTCCAGTTGCAGCCCCCCCCCCCACACACACACACTATCAACAGCCATCCGGCCCACACCATCCGGCAGTTGCTAGATACATATATGCTGCTGGGGCTGCCCGTATTTAATGGACTGGGAAGGATATGGACTGGAAGAGTGCAGTTAGGTTCCCCACCGGCACATCCTGTGCCTGTTCCTGGTTAGGAGCACCCAGACAAATCCGGTGGGTTGCCTAGAGGTGCCCATTTGGGGGGGGGGTACTGTGTGTTATGGCTGTGACTGTTCCCGGTTAAGTCACTCATCTTACCTTTTTTCATTACCTTCCTGTTCTTACTTTGCAATACTTACCTGTCTTTGTTGCAGTTCCTGTCCCTGCTTTTGCCACCAGTCAATCCCGTGTTTTTCACACCTGTTCCCCATTCTCTGATTAGCTCCTCAGCATTTATACTCCCCTGGTTTCCGTGTTCTTGCCAGCTTGTGTAGTATGTTTTGCAGCCTACTTTTCTAGCGTTTTCTCCTTGTGAACTTTTGCCTGATCTGGACTCCATGTTTGCTGCCTGTCCCTCGTCTGCTCTGTTGTCTCTTTTTCAACTAGCTTCCCTGTAATCTGAACTGCTTCTGAAACTGTTTATCCGCCTGCATGCTTGCTGTCTGTTTGATTGCGTATCCTACTGATTTCCTGGTGTTCTGACCTCTGCCTGCCTTCTTTCATTAAACCAAGTCTTACCGTATCATCCTGTCTGAGAGTCTCTCATTTGGATCCTTCCTGAGTTCGTAAGTTCGTAACAATTCAGTGTGTGTCTGTTTGTATATATATATATATATATATATATATTTTCCCCATATTTTGGTCTCTAAGTAGCTAATTATTGAAATTCAGTATTTCAACCTAACAACTAAAAATTGTATCCTTGGCCGCAATCAACATGTTAATGATTTTCAAAATCATTTAACAATGACATTACTTGTGCAACTCACGGATCAGTCCAGAACATTGCCTAAATGTACGATTTGTGAGACACTGTGAATGTATTCAGCAATTAACCAACTGCTGTATTGCTTTCAACAACAGCCCTGGGACAGTCAGCACAGCCAGATCAAACAGAGCTAAATTGGAGAGAGGGCTATCAGACCAAGCAAGAGTGTTTGATGTGCTGAGATGAGATGTATTATTATGGTAAATAAACCTCCCTTATCAAGCTATTCCTGCAGGGCATGCTGGCTGACCAGCCCAGAGATTATGCCCTTGGTCAGAGAAACAGACTTACTCATGTATGTGCAAATACATACACATATACACGCACACCCACACACAACACATGCAAACACTAAAGCAGTGGCAGCAGATACACAAATAGGCGAACACTGTGCATCTCTATCGATTCCTCACACCCTACTTCAAATACTTGTTTGGACACCAAGTGACAGACAGGAAAAGGCATAATTTGTCTCTTATAATTGACAAAGAATGTGAAAAATTCAGTTTCCAGGGAGAATGGGATAAATTGATTTCTAATTAATGCTGAAGTAAATACAAAGCACTTATTTTGTGTTGTTTTTGTTAAACATAACACATTGCCATTAACCCCAAAGGCAAAATAATCCATCCTTAAGTTTCTTAAAATGGTTGAGTTGACCACCACTAAGCAGTCCAGAATTTTTTTTTCTTGCTCAAATCTTATATTTATGGCTCTAGATTAAAAAAGAAAAGAAAAGCGAATCAATCAAATCTTTTAAACCACTGTAATAAAACAAACCACTACTGAATGATCAAATATTCCATTACAGGTTCAAGGTTTCTTTATTGCACTACAGACAACAACACATGTAACACATGTACACATTGTGTCTTGGAGTGGTAAAATGTAACTACGTACTCAAGTACAGTACTCAAGTACTGTTGTACTTAAGTACAATTTTGAGATACTTCTACTTGAGTGTTTCCATTTTATGCAACTTTACACTTCTACTCCACTACAATTCAGAGGCAAATAATGATTGATGTCACTGATGTTACACGATTGGTCGGATGACCAACAATGTCACTGGTAAACACGGAAGTGGGAATTTCCCTATTGGCTGTGAATCAATGCATGCTAAAAAACATAATATATTGCTGCCCAAGGTCTCACTGCAAAAAATATCCTAAGTCTCAAAAACCAGTGCTAATAGCCACACGCACTTAAGAGTGAAAGTTAGCTTCTTCAGAGAGTTGGTGGTTATCACTGCCCGATCCATACCGGAAACCCAATTTGTTCAATGCATCCACGAAAAAGTCTACTTCCTGTCACCGCTATCGTCTTACAACGTTGTTGAAAAGTGTCTTCTCCACATTGAAATCATGGATTCTTTTGCCTTTTACCATCATCCATCCATTATCCAAACCGTCTTATCCTGCTCTCAAGGTCACAGGGATGCTGGAGCCTATCCCAGCAGTCATTGGGCGACAGGCGGGGAGACACCCTGGACAGGCCACCAGATCATCACAGCCCCCCCCCCCACACACACACACACATCATTTGCAGGAATATTTCTTAAAAGGTGAAACTGCCTCCAATGTTGATCGCACAGATCGAGTAAAACTGAAACGGGCATCTTCAGCTTTCACCATTAAAAGGTAACTAGAAGTACATTTTAAAAAGAAACAAAGAAAAGTAAAAGTAATGCTAGTTATCCAGACATCCCTGATTTACTGAAAAAAGATTTTTTACACATTTCATTTATAAGTCCATAAAGTGCTCAAAAAGGATTTAGTTTACATATTATTATATACGGAGGCTTAAAAAAACAGGGACTTTATGGTTAATAACAATTATAGTCATGTGTGTAATACACAAATGCAATTAATTTAAAATATATAATGCTATCCAACAGCATTTCATAATAAAAACAAAGATACGATTTTATTTAAATCCCAGACACTACCGTAAGTTGCTTTGACATACCGCCGAACTGTAAATTGCTTCGACATTTTTTATTTTAGTTTTGTTTTTTGTAATTGACAGGTTTTTTATTGACATGTTTAAATTCTACATACAACACATACAATAAAAGAAAGAGGGGGGAAATAAAAGTAAAGAAAATTAAATAAATAATATTAAATAAATAAATGAAAGGGAAGGGAGTCCTAGGGGTTCTCCGTAAGTTCAAGTTCCGTGATAAATTCACAGTTCCCATAGAATTCTTCTTCTCCATTGACCTCAGTAATGACACAGTTCCCTATGAAATATGAAGTACTGCCGACAGGAAATAGATGCATTTTCGCGCATGCGTTAAAATACAACTCAGGTTTCAGGAATGAATTGGGCAATGACAGCGCACTTATAAGGAGTGTCATGGGCAGACTTTCCCGCGATCATGGCAGCCATGTAATTTTAATAAAAAAAATTTTTTTTTTTTTAAAAGCTATTTAACTGAATAAGTAATCAGAGCTCAAAAATTGCTATCCAGTAGAGCCGCTGTTCATGGAACTGATGTCAAAAGACGCGTTTTAAACATAGTCACGCGAAAACAGCCACTTTCTAAACGTACTTGTGGTCCAATCATAGACTGGCTTTTGACCTAGTCTTGTTTTTCCTCTCCGTCAGATTTGTTTCAAGACTGTTCTACAATTGGACTTCACTTTGATGGTTAATGCAGTTATTTAACATTTTATGGACTACATGGTTATTTTTTTACTATGAGATGGATAGCCTAATTGGTATTAGAAATACCAATGGATTCGTTTATTTTCATTTTTATAGTATATAAATACAATAAGTCATTCATTTATAAATGTGATTAAATTTTAATTTAAATGACAATTTCATCTAAAAGATATTGAAATATCCAGCAGATTCCAGGAACAATGTGATTTTATTTAAAAGATGTTAAAAAAAACAGCCTATCTTGGTTTATTCCATGTGTTTTTATTATTTTTTGAAATGAAATGATTTTTCTTTATATAAACAAGATATGGTCTTCAAAAAGCCTTCTTCCAAAAATGAATCTTGGTAAAAAGGGGGGTGTGAGGGGGTTCGTCTTATCAGGGTCGTCTTATATTTGGGTCAATATGGTAATGACTTTTGTGAGACAACCGTGAAGTATATTGTGAATACTTTACATCGTTATTCAGAGTCAAGCAGAGCAGCAAACTTCAGCAGTAACAAATGAGACCAGCTGACCAACACACACTGCAGCATTAAACAAGTTAAACCAACACTGAGGTAAAGAAAATAACTGTTATACAAAATATTGGTAATAAAACATAACTGAAATAGTTGTATTGATTTAAAATGATTTTATTGTTTTCTGTTTAAAAAGTATGTCATTCTGGCTTGATAGTAGACGTAAACAGCAGTCAGTCCCATCGCAGAACAGCATCCATAGTAACAGTCTGCTAATGAGAAATTACACTTGAATGTCATGATTGTTCAGAATCGAGTAAACTACTAAAGACTTAGACTGCTTTTATTTGTCATTGCCTTATATGTGTGTCTCATACATACAAGGGAATGAAATTAGGTTTCACATGGACCACATAAAAACAAATCACACACAATAAATATTAAAAACAAAAAGTGCATTAAAAAAAGATTACTTCACAGACCTAAACATCACAAGCACACCTGACACAGAAAGTGAGTAAGAAGGTCAAAGTCATTTTATGGAAGGTCTAAGTGTTCAGGCGGTTGAGGAACCTCACAGCCTGAGGAATGAAACTGTTGCATAGTCTGGGAGGTGGCACGGCTGCTCCTGTACCTCCTGCCAGAGGGCAGGAGGGTGAAGTGGACGTGGGAAGGGTGGGTGGGATCCTTCACAATGCTGAGGGCCTTCTGGGTGCACCGTGCGTCATAGATGGCCTGGATGGATGGAAGAGCAGTTCCTATGAACTTTCCAGCTGTCTTCACTATCCACTGTAGGGATTTCGGTCGGAGGCCTTGCAGTTCCCATGCCAGACACTGATACAGCTGGTCAGAAATGCTCTCTATGGTGCCTCTGTAGAATGTGATGAGGATGGGTGGGGGGAGACTCGCCTTGTTCAGACGCTGCAGGAAGTGAAGACACTGCTGGGCCTTCTAGGAGAACGCAGTGACATGTGAGCACCAGAAGAGGGCCTCTGTGATGTGAACTCCCAGGAACTTAACACTGCTGACTCTCTCCACGACCATACCATTGATGGTCAGAGGGGTATGGTGGTCACTGGTCTTTCTAAAGTAAATAATAACCTCCTTAGTTTTTTTCTATATTTAGGGAGAGGTTGTTCTTTTTGCACCTCACCGCCAGTTGATCTACCTCCTAAAATTCATGGATGGTTAAGATCCGTGTACATTCACAAACTGCCTGAATGTACACGCACTCAGTTACTGACTGTGACATGGAACTTGTGAGTAACTCATGCAGCCTAGGATCAACTCAGAGATCAACTCAGAGCAGGCTCCGGTAATAGGAGCACTAGGGGCTGTGATCTCCAAACTGGGTGAGTGGCTCCAGCAGATTCCAGGAACAACATTTGAGGTCTCTGTCCAGAATAGTGCAGTCCAAGGAACAGCTAAGATACTGCACAGAACCCTCAAACTCCAAGGCCTCGAGAACCTGAGCTTGAGGGAGACGCACACCACCCAAAAAAGGGTGAGAGGGAGTTTTTATATATTAGGGCTGTCAAACGATTATTTTTGTTAGTCGCAATTAATTTCTGAATTTCAATAATTAATTGTGATTAATTACATTTTATATCGCATGTTAAAAATTCCATTATTTTGCATTTCAAGAGTTTTGAAGTCCATATTAACAATGTAAAGCAATTCTTACCAGAGTGTCTTGATTGGGAATCAAAGGAACACAAATAATAATTTCCTTTATGATCTTTACAATTATTTCTTTCAATATCAAAAGAAGTGCAATCAAAAAAAGCGCAATGTAGACCTAGTTAATAGAATGTTTACTTAAAAAAATACAACTTAAACACAAAATGCCACAACAGCGTAGTCTTGAGACCATGACTTAGAGGTAGGACAACTTCAAAGTGTTTTGCATACTATAATCCTGTCTATCCTTACCCTTAGACCTGGGTCTCTACGATGTTCACCGGTCTACAGTTAGTTGCCACCCCCTTTGCAATCGCTGCAGTTACCTTCTTAGATGTGGTTTCATCCAAAGGTCTGCGGCGAGTCCATCCATCCATTATCTGAACCGCTTATCCTGCTCTCAGGGTCGCGGGGATGCTGGAGCCTATCCCAGCAGTCATTGGGCGGCAAGACACCCTGGACAGGCCGCCAGGCCATCACACAGGGCTGATAGAAACACATTTGCACAATAAAAATTAAAACTCACTTGACTAATGGTAGATGGTAACATACAACATAGGACACTTTGGCTTACATTCAGGGTTATGTTCACTTAAACAGATCTGATGGAAAACTTAATTTACATGTTTGTTTTTTTTGTGTGATTTTTGTGGACCCATAGAAGAAGAAAACGATTGGTATTTAATTGGATTGTGAAATTAGAGACACAATTCCCTGGAGGACATAATGAGTAGTGGGGCCGCATTAAGGCCACCGAGTTGATGGACCGTGCGCAAAATTAATCCCTATTTATTTGGGATTACGGATTGCCTTTACCTATTACACCAGCGCCTCACTGGGGGGCCGGGGTGTGGCCTCTGGTGCTCTAGAGCAGTGGTTCTCAACCTTTTTGGGGTCCTGGACCCCCTGCGTATTTTTGATCTACCCTGAGGACCCCTCCACCGGCTCTGTGGGGAGGGGGGTTGCAATTTGATAGAAACAGTAGAAACTGCATTTTAAATTGCATTATAGCATTTATTCACTCTTTGGGGCAAAAATAAGAGCTTTCAGTTGTAACTTAGATATAGTTAACAAAACAGAATTCTTATGCAGTAACTTTCAGATATATGGAACAAAACAGAATATGTATTCAGTAACTTTCAGATATATGTAACAGAATCTTTATGCAGTAACTTTTAACAATGCAAACGGGAGCGAGATCTCTTATTAAAATACAGTAAATTACACTTGTGAAACAGATGTAATTAGAGAAAAAAGTCCTGTTACCCTTTATAGTTTAGGTAGATAAAGGTCTCAGTCACATTTGAGTAAAATAATCCTATTTCTATAAATGTCATAGGATCTTTTTTTTAAAGATATTTTATTTTCACGGACCCCTTGCAATTACACCACGGACCACTAGGGGTCCGCGGACCCCCGGTTGAGAAACACTGCTCTAGAGCCCTCCAGTAATGACAATCAATCAAGTGAGAATCTCTTATAGTCCTGTGAAGAGACTATCCCAAATTATAATCTCCAATAACCCAAACATAAAACCTAACTTTTAACCCCAACCCTAATCTTAACCCTAACCCACGAGGCGAGTCCCACTCTACAATAACGCTTTGGCGAGGCGGCTGCTCACTAGTGTGACCGACGTTAGCCGCACCTGTATGTTTAGCTTGAAGGCGGCAGCTCAAAACTCGAAGCACTTCGGCGATAACGGAATTCCGCTGGACAAAAAGACGCGTATGACATTTGCTTTGTCAACTGAGCCGCCTGGGAGCCTTTCAAAGTGAAACGAGCCCTTCAAAAGCCCAGCGGAGGTTTTTTTTTTTTAAATCCATTACCGCGGTCCCCCGCGTACAAGTAATTACGCAGCCTCGCCGCGGCCCGATAGTCAAACTAAGGGTGCTTGGAAAGGACAAAATATAAAACAAACCGGTAGCGCGTTACGCTCTGACTTCAGCCGCATCGCGAATAACGCATTAATGCTGGCGCCCTTAGTATATATTCATTTTCCTTTACCAATTAACTCGCAGCTGAACTGATAGAAGGCCATCAAGCTATATGTATATCTATTTATCGACGGATAATTGATTAAAATATTGTTGCGTTCGTCGCTATAAACAGCATACTTACAGATTTTACAACTGAGCGATTTCTTTGTTCTCGGCTGTTGCCGGCCACATGATGATGATGATGATGACGATAACGCACATAAACCAACGAAAAACAATACCAGTGGGCCCGCCCTCTCCCCCTGTGCTCCACCAACCACAGACCCGCACACTGACCAACATGCCGTCCTGTGATTGGCAGAGAGCCGGGGAGATGGACTGACTCCGCCAATCAGCACTCCCAACAGTACAGGGTCGCTACATAGATAGATAGATAGATAGATAGATAGATAGATAGATAGATAGATAGATAGATAGATAGATAGATAGATAGATAGATAGATAGATAGATAGGTAATTCATGATTTGTGTTTGGGAGTCGAGTTTGCTTTACAGCTTGAATTTAAAACACACACGTTCAATGAATAAACATCAGACGCCAGTCAATGAAAACTCGTGAAGAAAAGGTCAGCTTATTAAAATCATTTATTGTGCTCCAGAAGAGTAATTACTATTTAACCAGAAAGAAAGACAAGTGACAAATAATCTACATTACAAATGCCAGACCAACTCACAAAGTGCCCCCTTTCGCGTGGTGTTCAAAGAGCTAATCACCCTTCAGCTACCAGACCCGTCGATAAAAACCTCTTTGTCAACAGATTGGTTTCGGGCCCCGCCGCCGCAGTTTGAGGTTAGAAAATGGCACTCGTTACGTTACATTCATGTACAGTGCTTGTTCCTCTTCGCCCGTCTGAAATACTACAACACAGGCTGACTGTCTGTCGGCCATATTCGCGGCAGTTTTACAATGAAACAAATGTGAAGCTGCACCCCTGGGCAGGGCTTTTTTTTTTTAATGTCTTCAGTCCATAACCCAAACTGAGTGGCTTTATCGTCCCCTGTCTACAAACGCTCGTTAAAAGCGCACAAGAAATCTATAACATGAGGCCCAACAGAGTGGCGACCAAACGCCACCCTCGACAGAAGATCCTGCACTCGTTTGACTTTTTCATTGTATTTGATTGAGATAAATGAGTTTTCCTTCGTGTGTGATAAAGTAACCGGTTATTTTCTTGCCCGGTGCGGGATTCGATACGGGGTGTACGGGGTGACATCACTAACCGCTTGGCTAAAGGGTCAGACCCGTTAGCTAGGGGGCTAACGTGTCTTATTAGTAGTTTACAGTCGTCACCCTCTCCCGGAAGCGCGCCCTCGCGCTTTGTTATTCCCGCGCTCCGAAGAGACTTCCGAGGATCTGCACACTTCCGGATCCCACCGCTGCCACCGATGTAACCAGTTATTTTCTTGCCCGGTGCGGGATTCGATACGGGGTGTACTGCACCACAAGGCGACATCACTATCCGCTCGGCTAAAGGGTCAGACCCGTTGGCTAGGGGCTAACGTGTCTTATTAGTGGTTTACGCTAACGAGTGTGTGTAAAGAAAGGTGTGGAAATCCAGAGTCATGGGGACCTGGGCGGGAGTCATTTCCAACCCCACAGCCTCCCCCGTGCCTCGGGTATTGTCACAGAGCTCTCATTTGGATCTGCACATTTCCTCTACTGTCAATTAAGTGCTTACACATGCACACAGTATTACAGCTAATAGTTAAATTCCCAATTCAAGTCTTACTCAGGACAAGCTTTTATCTCTTTATACATGAATAGACAATGTTCCAAATATTACAACGGAAATAGAAATCACGCAGACTGCAAAAACCAACAGTGAACTGGATAAGGTGTGCACAGGCCTCGCTCCACCAGTTCATGTCCCAGCTATCATATTTGGTTTTCCTATTATCAGGAAACGAGCTGTTTGAGCATTATAATGAATGGATTAATGTGTTAAGTCAAATACAGGGGATGGAGAACATCTATTTCAAACGAATCAACTCAATTATGATACCAGCATATTCTGTAAATGCTCACAATAAAATGCACGGTTAAAAAAAAAAGATAATACAGCTGATTCAGCTAAACAGAACGTGCTTCGCATGACATGTTGAACTTTCACCTCACAGAGAAAACGGAATACTGTGTCAGTTCTCAATACTTGTTTTACAGCACACACACACGCACACACGCACGCACACACACACACACACACACACCTCTGCTCGTTGTTTGTCCTGAACCCTTTTTTGATTACCACAGCATGTCTTCAGCTTTATGCTGGCATTTTATTTATTTATTTCTCATGAAAGAATACTTGCTTTTCACACGGTCCAGGGCGGTTCAGGGTGGTCTGCATTTGCAAATATGAATAATTCCGCTCCTATCATAGAAACCACAGAACCAAGGATTCATGTTTTAAAGGAATCAAAGTGTACGAACTGTCTACTGCTCAAAAGACAAACTGAGACTGTTTTGTGGAGATAGATAACGTTTTTCGTCATCGTTTCAACTTTTTTTTGTTTAGCAATGTTCTAAGCAAGACAAGTTACCATTTTCCATGAAAAAAAAATCCGCGTGGTCACTTTGTCTACTTTACTATATTTCAGGATTTTCCAGTGAACAGCAGAAATTTTTTACATTCTGGTCGTATTAAAAGTTCAAGATTGGGTTGGACTGGACTGTCTTAGGCCAGAGGAATACTAATATACACAAGCCCTAAAAAGAACGGCCTTGCCCTTTGAGGGAAGAATCCCTGCTTCCATTTGAGGAAGAAAAAGAAAACTGGTCGCCGAGTGGCGGGAAATCACGAGAGCATCTTCCAATTCGTCCGTCTCTTCCTCCCCCCCTAAACATGAACACCAGAGTTTAATGAAAATGTTAAACACACATTTGATGCTGGGTATTGCTTTCACCCTGATTCCCACTGAGAAGTCTGAAATAGGTATGGTGAGAAGATATTGCATTGACTCCGGAGACGATGGCCGTGAGTTAGGAGGCTAGGAAGAGTACAGCTAATGTTGTTGACCCATTTCTCTGTTGACACTCCTTCTTCAGGACGTTAACTGGAGTGGCAAATCAAACTTAATTGTACAGTGTGTGTGTGTCAGGGGGAGGGCAAATGGTCTGTTGAGTGGATGAGCAGCATGCTCGGTACAACTCTTGTGGTCCCCCCCCCCCCCAAGTCTCTGTGGACCCCGTTTTCCCACATCTTTCATCTAGCATGCTATATACTAACCTAGCTGTTCCCTCTCAATCATTCACCAGGAAGGCAACGTCTAGCTAGCACTTCAGTCAGTCATTAGCAATGCTCTGCCGGCTGGACTTAGTTCTGTAGATACTGTGTGTGTGTGTGTGTGTGTGTGTGTGTGTGTGTGTGTGTGTGTGTGTGTTCTCTCCGGTCGTTCGTTTGCTAGGTATGTTTTGAGCCATGCTGCTTGTTTGATTTCAAGGTTAGCAAGTGGAAAGTCAGCAGGGATGAAACGGATCATTAGCGCCTTGATCAGCCCTCAGCGACGCTCGGCCCGCTGCAACCGACTCTCAATTTGCACAGGTAACTAGAGAATTTCTTCAGTCATTTTTTAAAAAACGTTACCAACACCCAACACTTTAATGAACGGCGTGCTCCTATAACCTCTCTAGAGGTATTGGGGAGGTGTCACCGGCTTTCTCGGCTTTCGTGGCTTGTGCTTCGCTTGCAATATGATAGGAAGGTCATCTTGCGAGATTGTTTTCCTCCAGTTTTACCAAATGATCCTAAATAGTGTTTTCTTTTTAATTATTCCGTGACGCTGAATGTATTCAATCTTATCTCTTTGCGTGCAGATTACTGCAACCTTTCCTAAGTGCTTTTAGGTATGCTGGATGCATTGCTCAATACACTTTCTTTCAGTGGCGTTTACCACATCCAAATGAGTTGTTCCTTCAACTTTTTAAATCACCTCTTCACCTGTTTTTCCATTCTTACCCACTAGAGATCACCAGCAAGACCTTCTGTGCTGTATGTGCATACCAAGACCGCCTCATTTGCATTCAGCCACCGAGCATGGAACGCTTGTTAAGCAGTTTCCACCATAGATCTGGTTTGCTACGGCATTAGTAACTACCAATTTCCATGTTTAATTCATCAAATATGTCAAGTATTAGCAGGCATTTTACTCAGATTATAAGCGCTAGAGTTGGCTTGTATTTATCCCTTATCATCAATCAGCCAATTGAGCTGAAGGCAAGTCGCTCATTAAAATTCATCTTCAGACGTCAGCTATTTAGTGTTGCCATAGAATCACTTGACTATTTACCCAAAGTGCAATTACATGTTTAATTCAATGTGTAGTACTTGCCTTGCCCCCATGTCATTTCTCTGGGGAGCAGCGCTCGCGTTGGGCCGGTATTCACAGACACAATCTTGTGGTGCCGTGCGGTAACGTCCTGAGACTCGAACCTTGTGTTAAATGAAGGAATGCTTAACCCAGTGTTTGCATGTCTTTCAAATGCGTGTTGGAAAACTAAGATCTAAATACTTAGCCAACATCCCTGGCAAATGCTGCTTAGTTGGTGTTAGGATGACACTTCAAAACCGCAGCTGCTCAGTTATCTTTATTTTACTGAGCTCAGAGTATTACTGTCAGTTGGTAAGTCAATATAATGAACATGGAAGTGCTTTTGCAAATGATAGGGGGGGGGGGTTGCCTTTAGGCCTGTTAATCTTGTCAATGTAAAACTGAGGGAACCAAAAAAATATCCATCCTTAATTAGCCTGCGGTAGCATACAACATTTAGCCAAATGTGACCGGAAAGCCAATGGGCTTTATCAATTCAGTAGGCATGGGTTGATTTTTTTTTTTTTACTTAACTCATAAATAGCTTATTGAAGACAAACAGTTGAATGACGACTTTAAATGACTTTTTATCCCTTTGAATTCATTCAGATGGCTCGGGTCTCATTGTCTGCAGGCTTTCCAGTCAACACAAAGCTTGCATTTAATTTTGCTTCGAGGCTCTCCTCTGTATTTTGGGATGCCTATTTGATGCTTTGGCTTGGTCGACTAAATTCAAGGTCGTGTTGCTTTGTATACGGGTCTAATAAAGCTAGAGCCCGAGTGCAAGCAAACAAACTGTTTGCCTACGTACAATAAACCGACTGTATTCGAAAACATTTTGAAAACCCAGTCCCATTTACTTTGTGTGTGTGTGTGTGTGTGTGTGCCAAATTCCCCCTCCCCCTTCCAGTCAACAGGCCGAGCTGGAAACCCCACTCACACATATAGTTATTGTCTTTATTCATTCTGTCCTCTTACATTAGTAGATTCAAACATAAAAATGTCAGTGTTTCAGATTCAGTGGCTCATGTTTGACTCGACTGATGAGATGTTCACACTGTGTGGCGTGCCATCGGTGGTGGGAGCTGATCTGCTAAGTTTCGTGGTCGGGTTTATTTGTTTATCTGAACGCCACAGTGAAAGATCGACCCACTGTTGTCGATGTTGATTCAGATGCTTACAGATCTGAATTGATGTGTGATGACTCAGAAATTGAGTGTCAGAAAGCTTGACAGGTGAAAATACAACAAACAAGTTGGTGTGCACCTCGGCCCGGCTCGAGGACCTCCCAAGCCAGCTGCAAGCAAGTTATTCATGACTTTGCACTCTTACCTTCATTAGATAATGAAAGGTCCTCAATGTGCTCATCAGCAAGCAGTGTGTAGACTTGTGTATTTCATCCATCTTACTTGAAGGATTTTAACACAACACAGGACTGACAGCCTAGGTTATCCCATCCTCTTCCCCGTTGTCTTATTTCCCTTGCTTGCCTTGATATTCTGCAACACTCTGGATCGATAAGGTCAAAGGGCATTCATCACCTAGTGTCAAGTTCACAACAGACCTGATTAATGTTGATTAATTGATGTTCAGCCTGTTGTGTCTGAAACACACGAGGGTTTACAGAAGAGCGACAGGACAGAACGGTGTAAATTCAAGGTTTGGTTGGGTGCCGAGACGTTAATGGCACAACAAGGCAGGAAATGTGAGGGGATACTAGATTCACGTGAGTTACTTTTAAATTACAGTGAAAAATTCTGAATAATGCCAATTTGTGATGGTGGGGGTGGTGGGTCTAAATAGAGGTGTGTGGAGATGTGCCATTTGTAATTTTTGTTTTTTTTTTTGTTTGTTTTTTTTAGTCAAACTAGCTCCAGATCTTTGGGACCACATCACTAAGAACGGTAGGTCGGGCCGGCAGTGCACCAGGAAAGTGAACTGAAAGAAGATAGTCTGACTAGTTTTTTCCATCAAAAGTGGTTTGGTATAGCGGTCTTTGCAAGTTTGGAAACTCCATAATTGATAGGTCTCATCAGAAAGGCATGTAGGCATAGCTAAACTCCAAAAAAAAAAAAAAAAATGTTACGTGTGTCTTCATGTGTAGCCTACTGGGTGATTGTATCTAAACTGTATATATCAGCAGCGGTGGGAAGGGCACAGGCAGAGCTCGAATGCGGGCCAAGATGAGACGTAAGATGCAAAATGGCGGAGGAAAAATGGCCGCCTATGGGTTTTCCCCAGCATCGTGGTGAATTAAAACACAATGCCATCCAAAAATGTGTCTGATGGTTATGAGTAATGGGTCACATATATACTCAGTTGGCTAAAAAACAAAAAAAACAAAAACTCGCCCATGACCTCAGTCCTTTCAAACAGCAATGACACTGGTTTTTTTTTTTAGCTTTTAATCCCTAACCAAGTCCAGGCCTCGGTATATATCGCCATGAGGTAACAGGCGTAATTATTTTATTCAATTTGACCCTTTTCTTTTCCTCTTGCCCAAACAGCAACCCTCTCTGTGACAGATTTCATTTAGATTTTATTCCCCCCATACAGCTTATCTGCTGCAGTGTTATGTGGGGGAAGACTAGTCTGCACTCATTATTTTGAATGACTGCACAGCGGCGGAGAGGGCGCCGAGAGGGGCAGGATGTACTCTCACAACAGAGGCCTCCGCACGGCTCCGCTTTCGTGAAGGGAAAACACCGAGACAAGCGTTTTAGCTTAACCAAGCAGCATCTGTGTGCGAGCATACGGATTTCTATATCTGTGCACCAAAGCCCTGCCGTCCCAGAGTATCCCCCCCCCTCTCTCTCTCCCTCTCTCTCTCTCTCTCTGTCTATTCTAAGCTCCCCCGCTTTTTTACCCTGCGGTGACTCCTAACTCTTAATATCGAGATCCGTCTGCAGCTCGCCGCTGGGCGACACGTTCCCGCTCTGGCGGCGAACAGTGCGAGCGGGGAGGATGGCGACACGCGGGTGCTGCTGAGGCTCGCCCCGTACCCAGGATACTTCTCTTCCGTCGACTCACTGGTGTTGGCGAGACAGCTATTATGGGCAGCAGCGCAGCAGAGGGCAAGCAGCCTCTCCTCAGATGGTACAACGAAGGCGTGTGATGACACCGAGAGTGAACCATGAAGCTAAGCAGTCAGTGGACCATTCTGGACTTGTAGTCAAGACCACCCAAGGTGAAACGAAGTCTAGATCGAGTTTTAAGTCCAAGGCTTAAAAGGTAGTGAGTCCAACTCAAGACCAACTGGGCTAAAACTGATGTAAAGCTGACACCAGAACAGTGCAAGTCCAACTGAAAACCATGATTGTAACTGTAGTAGTCTACCATCCTAATAAAAGCGAAACTTTCACTACACTAAGACTCATTTTGACCTTTTTTTCCTCCCCTCCGCCAAGGGGGGAATGTTTCAGATTCCAGTTTTCCAATGTTTCAGAGACATAAATTAACAACAGTGTCCTAAGGCTCGTACTCAACCGGCCTTGGAAAACTGTCACGAGTCCACATAATCCGAGACCGAGTCGTTATGCTGGGAAGTCAGAGATCGAGACGTTCAAAATGCAAACTTGAAACTGAGTCCATACTCGAGTGCTACAACCCTACAACCTACAGGTGTGTGTAGCAGAAAACCGCAGATACGGTGGTTTGTTTTCAGTAGAAAAAGAGAAAGGTGGTGAAAAGATGGTGGCGCTTCATTGTCAGGTAAAGGAGCGCTGATATTGACTTGGTAAGGCCCTCGCTCGTCATTTCCATAATGTGTGAGCCTCAAAATACCAATGACCTTGTCTGATGGGGAAACCAAGGCTAGACGCACATCATGGGAATTCCTGGTCTGACCTTCCCCGAATCCCTCTCTCTCTCCCCCTCCCTGCTGTGAGGTCCTACGCCGAACAGGATGAAAGCCTCTTCTAAGACAATCTGTCAGCGCTCAGCCTTGTGGCTTCTATTAGTCATTTATAAGCATTCATCATTAAACAGCTCCATGGATCTTTCCTGTATGAAAGGATAAGAGTGAATAAAACGCTTCATCGCCCGCAGGTTTGCTCCTCTGCTCCTCCTCGTCCCTGACCGCCCATCCTATAACTCCTTTTTTGCCTTTGTTTCCCGTGTTTCGTAGACACAACGGCGCCTATCGTCTCTCCTAACCGCTCATACAGATGACACTGCTTCCAATTAAAGAATTGTTTTTTTTGTTTTTTTTTTTGTTTTTTTAAAACAAAGGGAAATGGGATAAACAGTGCAGGTAATTACTTCTATACGGCAAAGTGGTGTTTAACTAGTAGCAAGAGAGGTGAGAAGTAAAACCAAAAGGTAGAATAGCAAAGAACACTGATCTCAAACTGAAGGTACACTGAGAGTTTCATTGATACGGTGTAATGTGATTTTTAACCACTATCAAAAAGTAGTACCAACACACAAAGTACAAAACTAGTCCTTATATGCCCAGCTCTGCTTATAAGCTATATTGTGGTATGCATGGAAATGTACCATACCCCGCCACCCGCAACCCTTTTTTTACCCCAGTCACACCCCTAAAACCATCCGCAACCTGGAACTGCATCTCCCATCATCCTTTGAGGGTTTACGTTTGCCATTTCCCGATCGGGAAGTGGAAGTTCCATCTGAGACTATTCCGATGCAAAGGGGGGGAGGCTCAAAATTATTCTTAATAATGACATAATTAGCAGAGCAGCCATCAAGCAGATAAATTGTCATGCGCGTCGTGCTAAAAATATCCAGATATCCTTTTTGTCCCACAGCTCTCTGTGTTGACAGCACTTATGTGGTGAGGCTGTAACTGCCAGAAAGCCAGTTGTTGGATTCCCACTTTTTCCTTTTTAGTTCAAATCCCACTGGCAGATTTGCAGAACAGATGCCCTCGAGAGACGAGGGCTTTAACAGCACTGGTGCTTAGTGTACAGCTCTAGATATGTAAATAACTTCTATACAATAAAATAGTTCTCAGCTCTCAATCCCGAAACAAAACAAAAGAAAAAGATCAAAACAAAACAAATGAAATAAAATGAATTAAAAGGTATATGTGACCTTTTTTTCATCAGAATGTCTCCATTGTGCATACAGATGTTACTTTTTTTCCTCCTTGAGGTTTTCCATCCTTTCCTTGCGCCTCTTTCAACCGGTTTTTGTCTTATCTTACATAGCCTCCATTTACGAAGTTAACACACATGCCTAAATTGGTTTGCGCGGCATCTGTTCTCTGCTCCCAGAAAAAAAGAAAAGAAAAAAAAGAGTAATCTAGTATAGTGTGATGCCACGGGAAAACAATATGTTTTCTTTCATTTACAAAGCACTTCCCCTCTTCCCACCTCCGAGGTGCGTCTGATGCTCCGTTCTGCTTCCAGATAACAACGCTGAGCAGTCATTTGTCAAAGGATCCCGAAGGCCATATCTGTCACTTGCAAGAAAAAGTAGTTTACCTTGTTTTTGCTGCAACGCCAGAACAAAATAATATTAAAAATCCTCCTCTTTGTTCCAGCTTGACACGTCGTTTTTTTTTATTTTTTTTTATTTAATGCCGTAGTTTATCAGAAACATACTCTTGTACTTCGTTTTTTCCCCCTCCATGTTCTTTTTTTCCCCAATTTTCTACAAAAAAAAAACAAAACAAAAAAAAACAACATAATTAATTTGTATTTTTCTGGTCTTGACCGCCCCGGAAAAAAATCAGATATCCCCTAATGGTATTAAGAGGGTAGGGTAAAATCCCAGTATAACTCCATTTGTTTGACTGTGGCATCTCTGGGAATGCTTTCCAGTTCCTCGTGTAACCGTGTCTGTAAGCTTTTTCGCCTTCAAGTCTCTGCACAAGCAAAACAGCATTCACTTTTGCATCAGCCACCTCAATCTGTCCTGTCCATAAGAGGGTGCGTCCATGGGGCTATACCCGCGTGGTGGAGTGTGAGTGTGGATGCGGGTGGGGCAGCGTGTTGTTCTGTCCGCCGCTGGGGTAGGTGTTGAAGGAGTGGAGGGAGGTGAGCCCCCCCATGGTGCTGGGGATCATGGTGATGGTGTTTGGTGTCATGAGTGGGATGTCGTCCGGCGAGCGCCTCATGGCCAGCGTGTAGTCCGGTGGGCAGGCAGTCCTCAGCACCACGTCGTGCGGGTGCAGGGTGTCCCCGACCGCCCGGCAGTCGCGGTCCAGCTCCGAGTGCTGCTTCATCTGCAGGGACATGATCTCCTCCTCCTGGTTGTGGGCCAGGTCGTTGGCGGCACTGCGCTGGGGGCTGCATCGCCTGTGGACGTCGTGGCGGCGCTTGTCCTTCTTGTAGTAGAGTGCGGCGAAAGCAAGGATGTTGAGGAAGAGCAAGGAGGCTCCCACGGCGATGGTGACGGACAGCTCGGTGGAGTAGTCGCGCTGGTCCACCAGGTGCGGCTGATTGTGGCTGTCGTGGTTCTCAGTGGGGAACGGCGTTGGGTTGGGCCTCTTGGTCACCATCACCTTCGTCTTTGGAGTTCTGTTGGTGGCCTCTGGTGGGGGCACCTGGAGGGAAGATTATGATGGTGATTATCAACCTCGTCTGCTGCTCTGTACAACATTTTGAAAAATGAAGGTGATGACTGAAGTAAAATCTATTACTCATGTTTGATAACCTGTTAAAAAAAATGTAGTCATCACTGTATGCCTGCGATCTTTAATCCAACATTTCACTTTATTTTTCAGTCTGCACTGTGGACACCTGATAAATAAACTACTGACATGTGTATTCATTGCAAATCAAAGGCTGTTTGTCATGAAAAAAGGCCAAACGTGAAATCTGAATTCATGTCTTTTACAGACAATATGCAAATAAATCCAACCTCTTTGACCACAGTAAAGTTTGGCTTAAAGACAATGTAAAATGAAAACTGACCTTCTTATCTTGATAGCTCATTTCCCCAGTCATATAATGCCAAAATTCGACAACTTATACAAAACAATCACCAAAAATCAGCTCCTTATATATTTTATATCAAAATCGAATCACCTTAATTTCCTCTAAAACGGCCATGTTTTTGTGACTGTGTCACCAGGTCTGAGCGAGGGGGCGAGCAACAGTCCAGCCAATAATATCATAAAATGTTTTGCAACGTCCTATCAAACCACACCCCTCCATATGTGTTGTCCCGCCCTAATATCCAGTTTAACCTGTTTGTAAAGTGATCGTTGCCAGAAGACATGTTGAAAAAGGGTGTCTTGCCCAAAATGTCCACGTGGCAAAATTAAAAAGTTCAAATTGCAGTGCTGTCCTGAGTTTTTTCTCTTTTCTTTTAGACCCCCCCCCAGACTACCACATGCCTCCTCCCATACATGTGGAGTTGCCAGCCGCTTCTTTTCACCTGACAGTGAGGAGCTTCTCCAGGGGGACGTAGCGTGTGGGAGGATCACACTATTCCCCCCCAGTCTCTCCCCGAACAGGCGCCCCAACTGACCAGAGGAGGCGCTAGTGCAGCGACCAGGACACATCCACATCCGGGCTCCCACTCGCAGACACGGTCAATTGTGTCTGTAGGGACACCCGACCAAGCCGGAGGTAACACGGGGATTCGAACCGGCGATCCCCATGTTGGTAGGCAAAGGAATAGACCGCCACGCCACCCAGATGCCCAAAGTTTTTCTTTGTATGTTTTATAATATGATGATACAAATATGTTGACGTTTGTAAAGTGATGACTGACAAACTAGTCAGTACATTTCAGCTTCACCTTGCTTGCTTTCATAACACAGTATCAAGGGACGTTGCTGAGGTCACGGACGATTCTTGTCCACCTTGCTGGTGGCAGGGTTCATTTGAATAGTGAACTTTTGGAAAAGGGTTCGACCTTCAGCGGCTTTAGTACAGACCTTGGTGGTAGTGGGGATGAGCTGTGTGACCTCGTTGAGGCTGTGGAGATGAGGGACCAGCTCCAACCACAGGTTGACCTGAGTAGATCAGAGGTGAGGAGAGAAAGGAGAGGACGGGCAGAAGGAGGGGAACGGGAATACAGTGATGGAGAACAGATGAGTAAAAGAGAATATAGAAAATAAAGAGAACGGGTTGGAACAAAACAAAAATGGATTTATTGCAGGATGTGTGTGGTCGACACTGCTGTTTAGTGATGGACATAGGAAACATAGCTTTAATATGTTGTGATGTCATATATGGTCATATTTTATTGTCATTTTACATGTCATAACACTTCAACATGGATTCAATAACATGAACACTTTGTGAATATTAGTTTTGTTTCGTCCTGGCAAAGTTGGACGAAAATTGGACTTGCTCACTGTCTTTGGTAGCATCTTAAAAAAAAAAAACAAGTTCAAACTTGTTATCCTTGGATGGAATTTAATTTTTTTTGTTTTTGTTTTTTAATTAATTTCTGATTTTCCCCTTTTTCTCCCAATTTAGTGGCCAATCTAATCCTATTTTAGTTCAAACACCCATCCGGGTAGGATTTAATTGAGGCTAAAAGAAAAGGTTGAAGGAAGGCATCCAAATAGCCCAAAATCCTAATTTTCCATTGATGTAAAAGTTCAACATGCCAAAGCCAATGATGTTGCACTTTTATGCTGCCATCATCGAGTCCATCCTCACCTCCTCCATCACTATCTGCTACGCTGCTGCCACTTCCAAGGACAAGGGCAGACTGCAGCGTATCACTCGCTCTGCTGAGAGAGTGATTGGCTGCAACCTGCCGTACCTCCAGGACCTGTACGCCTCCAGGACACAGAGGCGAGCAGGAAAGATCATGGCTGACACTTCCCATCCAGGCCATGGTCTCTTCAAATCACTCCCCTCTGGCTACAGGTTAAGGTCTATAAAAACCAGAACCTCGCGCCACAAGAACAGCTTCTTCCCTACAGCAGTAGGCCTTTCTAACAAGCCCCCAGACACCCAGATACTGACACTGCTGCCCTCCCACCCCCATACCCCTCTTATCTCCCCTGCTGGGCTCTCTGTATATGGACACCCTGCATAAAACCTGCACTACCCCGTAAATAACTTCTTAATATGCTAATTTAACTGTTTGCATATACAGCCCCCGCTACCCAGTACCGGGCATCAGGGGCAATAAGGTTACTTTTATTGTATTCTATCTTGTATTATATATATATATATATATATATATATATATATATATATATATATATATATATAAATTATTTTTAACTTTTATCGTCACTATTTGCTGTTAATGTTTCCCTCCTGTGCCAACATACCAAGAAAAATTCCTCCTATGTTCTTGTACATGGCAATAAATCTGATTGTGATTCTGATGACTACCAGTATTCACTTCCTAAGCATAATTTTGTGTCTGTGTGTTTTTGTATTGTAAATCCATGAGGTGAGAGTTCAACAACATGTCACACAACATGTATTGTCATTTCATAACCGTGCCTTTCACTGAGTGCATCTACAAGTTTAATGTTATCAGCATATTGAATATGCTGGTACTGTTAATAAGTTGATTCATTTTAAATAGTTGTTCTCCGTCTTTGCTTTTGAGTTAACGTGTGTATATACATTAAAAAAACACACACACTTTTGGCTCTTGTGGTACCTTATTAGCGCGGTAGTGCTCCTTGACGCGAGGCTTCAGTCCAATGTGCAGGTACAGCTGGTCTTTCTGGTTGTAGCGTGTCCACGCCACCTCTTCAAACCGGTTGGGCTTCGTATGAATGAACTTGGTGTCCTGGGGCACAGGCTGGTTTGGGTCACTGGTCAGGAAACAAAGGGAGAGAGAACCAAAACAGTAAAAAAAAAGATAAGAGTATAAAACCGCTAACATGTTTGGCAGGGATGAATTTAAATTGGTCACAATGCAAACACAGAGTACATCTTTTTTGAAAAAGGGTACCCAAAATGACTGACAGGACAGGGGATTTCTTCTGGGGAATCGAACTCTAAATATCTTAAATTGATTTTTTAA
Organism: Lampris incognitus; assembly: GCF_029633865.1. NCBI lineage: Eukaryota > Metazoa > Chordata > Actinopteri > Lampriformes > Lampridae > Lampris > Lampris incognitus. The sequence goes on from NC_079213.1 coordinate 106,104,993, forward strand.
AGGGTTACTGATTGACGGTAAATATTTCAATAAGGGTAATAGTTCTGCTTTCGCGCTAGCCATGATGTCGTCACTTTTCATAAAAATCTCACGTTGGAAAACAGGGCTGTCACGATATCAGATTTTCACTACATGATTATCGTGGCCAAAAGAATTCACGATAACAATATTATCACGACATCTATAGAAAATTTAAAAAAAATAATGTTATCAGTCAAATTCATCTTTGACTTTATTGTGCGTTTTGTCTTTTTTGGCAAATGAATTACATTCAAAATACGTGTGTAGGGAGGTGGAGGGAGAGTCTGTGACCACAACTGTACAATAGTGTATAAAAAGAACAATTACACTTAATGACTAGTGAAAAGGCAACCAGATGAACTGATAAATAAAAGATGCACAGGGCCCAACATCTGCCATCAACACACCGTCACCTGAAACAACACCACTTGCAGGAGCAGAGGACAGAGAGTTTGTGTGTGAGACCACAGGCTGACAACTGACCACTCTGATGTACTGTGACTTAATGTCCGCTGACCATGTCCTTACACCATTTTTCCTCTTTCCATTTTTCATGACATGATTCTGCACGGCAGTAGTAGCCACACACTGTGGTAGCAGCTGGCTAGCTAGTTACTGCATCACGTCAAGTGTGTGTGTGTGTGTGTGTGTGTGTGTGTGTGTGTGTGTGTGTGAGTGGGGGGGGGGGGTTTACAAAGTGAGAACGGAAAGAAATGGTGATTTAAGAGTTGCTGGATTATTTTTATGACATTATTATATCTGTATTGTTAACATGACATTCATTCATTCATTCATTATGCAAATGCTTATCCTGCTCTCAGGGTGGCGGGGATGCTGGAGCCTATCCCAGCAGTCATTTGGCGGCAGGCGGGGAGACACCCTGGACAGGCCGCTAGGCCATCACAGGGCCCACCCATACACACACACACACACACACACACCTAGGGACAATCCAGTATGGCCCATTCACCTGACCTACATGTCTTTGGGCTGTGGGAGGAAACCGGAGCACCCGGAGGGAACCCACGCAGACACGGGGAGAACATGCAAACTCCACACAGAGGACGACCCAGGACGACCCCCAAGGTTGGACAACCCCGGGGCTCGAACCCAGGTCCTTCTTGCTGTGAGGCGACCGCGCTAACCACTGCGCCACCGTGTGTTACCATGACATCATATTTCATTTTTTAAATATCACGGTTAGTGTCAATACCGGTATACCGCGACACCCCTATTGGAAAATAAACTCTTCGAACAGGATTTAAACAAGACAGTTAAAGCCAAGCCGTCCTACTGACTGAAAACAGCAGTGGTGTTCATTTGAATAAAACCTGACTAGCTCTACTTTTTCTGGTTTCTACTCCAGCTATTGTTGTAACTGGGAAGCTACTGGAATCAGAGAATTATCTTGTTTTCCTCCCATCTGGCATGCCCATATACGTGTACAGGCTCAGTAGCTGTCATATAAAAGCTATAATATCCACATTCTTCACTTTACAGTCTTTATTGAGAATGTGAGTACATCAGTGAGCGACGCTAACGGCGGCACATTCAGAGTCTGCTAGCGCCCCATTGTCTCCAAACAGCACACGGAGCCGGCCAGACCTCATCAGGAACGCTCTCGGCCATTCAAAGTTCACGGTGGCATAAATCTCCCAGGCGCCCTACGTTTCATGTCAATTTAAAGTTATATATGTAGATCATTAGTGTTTTCGTGCTCCCCTCAGGGCTATTGGGCAGTGCAGAGAAAGAGACAATGTTCCCCATTACACTCTTCTAAAAACAATTTCCACCACGAATTTAGGCTGAAAGGCAACGAGAGACAGAAAGGAGAACAAGGCATTTTAATTTTTGTCCAATTGAGAACGTCACTCTTCACGCAACTGCAAATGTAACTCCCGACAGATCGTGCACATCTGCATGGAATACTAATTATCCTGCACAGCCCACGAATTACAATCATGTGTTGTTATCAAATACGGGCTAATACTGAACAAACTCAGATACAATTAAATTACAACAGCACAGCACAATGTGTGATAGTAATTACGTTTATCTGCATTCCTATAATTGTAAGATCTCTTACTACAACGCCGTTACCCAGAACAATGTGCTGAAGTGACACATTGCCTGACATTTTTCAGCAACATGTTGTGCGTTTGGATGCATTTTGAAGCCCGTAAATTAGGCCCTCCCATAGATAAGGAATCGGAAATACGATTGGTGGATCAGTACAGCGTTTGTGTTTCATAAGAAGGTGGAATGAAATATATTATATAGCCATGTAATTAGTGTCATTCCAGACAATGTAGACTTCTTCTTCTTCTTTTTTTAATTTCCCTGGTGTACTCTCCAGAACTCGTCTTCACCACCTTTTCTATTTTTGAAATCAGATGAGTGTGTTAAAGGTCCTGTGAAATGAACATCTCTTTTTTAAAAATTCTTGTTACCCCTTATATCTGCACTTAATTTACATCTATTTAACAGTGTGTTCTACAAATTCACACACACACACACACACACACAATATATTTTGTTGTTTTTCTCTTCCTAACAAGTAGAATAATTTTTCAGTCACATCTTCCTACGCTTGCGGGTGTTTGCAAAAAAAAAAAAAAAAAGTCAAAAGAATTAACGGAAGAAAGACTGGGAAAACACAAGTGATTTTCTACCACCAAACTGAAATAAACCAGTGGCATAGCAATGTCCAAATCACTGCCGTTTCATGGCGAGAATGTTCCCATTTCATGGAAATTTTTTAATTCTCTTTGGAGGACAGTTGTTGTTCCTTAATACTGGAAGCACCGTGCTTTAGCTCACAAGATCTACAAATTCCAGAACTGAATGGCAAACCTGAGAGGAACCAAGGCTGTAATGCATCGTTTACCCTGTCTTGGCAAAGTTGGTCCAGTAGGTCATGACCACAGCGCTGAGCATCACGTCATTCTTGGAGAAGTTACAGGGAAACAGCTCCGTGGGTCCAATCATCGGCAGGCCAAACACGTACGGGATCTCGTCCCCGTGCGCTGCATCTGCCCACGGAGGCACCTAATGACAAACAGCTAAATTAATTAGAATCGCTTCTGTTGGACAAACACATTACATCAGAGGGCATTTTTCTTTTGGCGTCGACACACGACCGACGGTGTGACGAGATTCACAAACACGGAGGTCAAGAGGGAGTGGAGAAGGGTGGGGTGATATACTTTCTTGAATAATGTGACATGTGATGAAGGCTTTGAGCAGAGTTTGAAACCCAAATTATCGACACTGTTCCAAGTTTGCCCCCCCCCTCCCAAAAAAAGGAGGTTCATTCATTTGAATACTGTTCCCGTTGAAATGAGTGTAATGTAGAGCAGGGCTGAAGTCAGCCTACTCAAAGCACAGGGAGTTCCCCAAAAAGCGGGCCGTTTCATTTTGAGCACAGGATACCTTACGGATGCCGGCATTTGACCTACTGTGGCGGTGAATACACCACACACCATGCAGTATACTAAAACCTAGTAATTTAGTGGAACAATCACCAAATGGTAGACATTCCAGGTTTAAAAATATCATATGGTAGTGCGTATGAGCTAATTTTGATCCCGAGGTAACTAACTGATGACTGGTTTCATTGAATACATGAGCTGGACTTTTTGGACATTACATTTTTCGGGGTAAATGCAGTTCTCCTGCAAAGATTTACTCGCCAACGCCAACATGAAAATAAAAATCTGACCAGTAAGTTTTTAGTCAAGGTCTGATGAATGACAGGTCTAACAGCAACCTGTGCCAGAATCTGTCACACCTTATCCCTAACTAAAATACTGTACGAGCCAAAAGACAGCTAACATGTTCTGAAGTAACACCATCGGTTTTTCATGTTAAACATTCTGCACAAAGGCTCCGCCGATAAAAGCTGTCCTCTAATGTCTCTCCCCATCGCTAGATCTATCTAAAGAGCACTGTCTGCACTTTCAGAAAAAGGGGTGCAATGCTCAGAAGCATTAGCCAGACGGGCAGCCCACCCATCTGGCGCTGGAGCAAAGGTTAGCTACATTTTGTTGCTGTCTAATTACCTGCTAATTAATCCAGCCCTCCGAAAATAAATAAATAAATAAAGACAGAGAGTGGTATGCTAAGATTTGACGCAGAAAAACCAAATCACCCACCTGCTCAGTCTGACAGTGGTGGTAGAAGGCGTAGAAGTAAGTCGGCGACCCAAAGCTGGAGTGCAGGTCGGCTGTGGCCACCGCCGGCGCCACCCACTGGTGATCCGTGAACAGCGCGAGCAAAGTCTTCCTCCGGGTCTCCGGGTTGTGCCGGTCAGCCCAGTCCGTGTACATGAACTTGATGGTTTCCCGCAAGATGTCCTTGCCCTCGGGGTAGCCATAGAGGTCGTCCACGAAGCTGGACACGGCGTAGTCGAAGTCGTTCGCCTGGACACCGTT